>NC_080568.1:29310833-29671666 GCF_030253575.1 Rhododendron vialii | reverse complement strand
GAAGCGTCGACCATTTTTAAGTTTCATGTGATACGGCTCTGTTTCATAAACTGAAAAAAAAAGTATTGACACTGTAGACTGAATTGTTTAAGCTTAGGTCTTGATTGAGAGTCTGATACTCGACGAACAGATAGATACTACACCCGCTATCTTGCTCTGGACAATGGAAGCTCTGGGACATCCGTCCCTCAACTCTCTCTCCTCCTGCGGCCGTCGTTACCAGGGACAACAACATTGCACGAGGCTATTGGGCACAACCCGTTGCCTCAATTACTCGGAGCCGTCTTCGGTGAAATGCAGGCCCTTTTATGGAACTCGCCACAGGGTACTCTTTTCTTCCATTATTTCGAACTTTTGATCAATTGGGTCTTTTTTTTTACCCTCCATTCTTCTAGTATTCTTCCTTTTTGTTTGTCTATCAAAAAAATAAAAATAAATAAACCGGGTCTTTTTTTGAAACACTCGATTATGTGTTGATGACTGGATTTTTGAGATGTGTTTACTTTGCCTTTCATTCTTTTGATGAATTGGGTGTCTTTTGCATACTCGAATTTGGGTGGATAATAAGATTTCTAAGATGGGCTTAATTTGCCTTTTGGTATAGGGATTGAATAGCATTCGGGTGCAAGCAGTTGAGGAAGATTATGAGGTGAGGCAAATGAAGGACATGGCTGCTGCTAGGAAGAGATGGGAAGCTCTGGTAAATATATATATTTTCTTTCTGGGCAACAATTCATATATTGCTTACTAGGCTTATCCATACATCCATACATGTCTATGTCTCTTTATATGTAGTAGGAACAACCCGTAGGCAAAGGCACACTCTCCAACATAACACCGACCCCAATCTGAACCAATTTCCATGTCTTGACATTTCACTTTTTTCCAATCACTTTTTTTGCAGACCCACCACTGAGTAATTCCAGCCGATAAACTAAGTTATGCTTGAGTAACCATTCGTAGTAATGGTTTAAGATCTGTATACTCTAAAGGCTAAACAATACCCTATTGAAAGGTTTTGGCAAGCAAATGAAAGATCATATAAAAGTTCTAGATTACTGATTGCCTTCACCATAGCTTAATGCGGAGGATAGCTATTCCGCGCATTCTTTCCAAGTAAGAATTGACTTGTAAATCTTTATCCTGGACACTTGCTCAGAAGAGAAACTTTGTTTGTATGCAGTTGTTTACTTTGAAAGGGTTACTAGGTCAATCCTTTCATCAAATATACTTAAGATTTAGTCAAATGCAATGTAAAATCCTTGGCATGCGTGTATTTTTACTGTAATCTCCGTTTATTGGTTCGTGACCATGCAAGACGTAAATGATTTATGAGCTGATTTAGAGGTCATCGGTAGACTGTATTTGTGCATAGTCTTTCGTCTAGCTTTGGTTTGCCAAGCCAAGCAGTCACCTTATGGATTGGTCTCTTGGTCGGCTATGATATATGCTTTGCATAATCTTTTTGGTTTCATAATTCTAAGCTGGGCGTCGGACCATTTTAACATTTTCCATTTCATATTGGTACTAGTTCAGTTGTTCTTAATTCCTGGAATTATCCAACACCACTTGACAGCAGTTGAGAATACGAGGATAGATGGCGAAGCAAAATACTGAGTTTGTTTAAAATTTGGTATTTTCAATTTCATAAACTTATATCGCAAAAAACTGAGATTATACTGAACGGGATTAACTGTGCATGGTTATGATCAAACCTCCTCAACTAATGCTGGTAAACTTTCTGAAACTTTGGTGTTCTGTATGTTTTATTTTTATTCAGGTCAGGGAAGAAAAAGTCAAAGTTCTGACTCCGAGGGAAGCTGGTTATGCAATGCAACTCTCTAACAAAACCTTGCTCGATGTACGCCCCTCTACAGAGCATAAAAAGGTGAATGATATTTCTCTCATTTCTACTCCTGGTTAAACGTGACATTTGTGCGAAGTCCTACATTCTGGCTCATTAATACTTATCGTTCTTCATAGCCTATTGTTTCATTATTAACATTTCTTGTGATGACGTTTCTGTAGCTCCACATGATTGTTAATGTTGCATGCCATATAGGAGCTTCGTATATGAGTGTTGATGTAAATAAATAGTTCTTGTTTGCTGTGATCCATGATATGAAGCATAATTTGTGTTTCTATTCCTTCTATTATCCCATTCCTTGTCATCTTACTATCATATTTTTGGCTGTTCTTTTGAAGTTTAAGGGTTCATGCCTACTTGTTATCATCCATCATAACGCTTCTTGATTCCTGTTTTGTAGGCATGGGTTAAAGCGTCAACATGGATTCCGATCTTTGATGTTGATTCTAGATTTGACGCTGGAACTCTTTCCAGAAAGGTCACGAACTTCATGATGGGTACTACATTTCACAGAAACTGATATTATTACTAATTCATTGTACACTTTGTCATCATTTAACATTTACTACTACATTTCTATAATCGACGCGTTGCGGTACCAGGAACAAGAGAGAAGTTGCTTTTGCTGTTATATGACCAATTTGACTTAAAATACAGCAGTAATTATTTTAAAGATCCTTCTCACTGCTCGGTATATCATAGGGTTTGTGGGGTTATCTTTTTCGACTTTTTTGTTTGTTTTTGCAGGAGGTTGGTGGAGTGGTGTGCCTACACTTTCGGTTGATGGGTACACTGCAAATCATTAGTTTTCTTCTATTTTATTTTGCATCCATATCCATATTTGAATCTGCAGTTGTATTACGCATTGACAGTTTTCCCTTTCTCCGACAGCCAATTTTTGTCAAAGGTTGAGGAGAAATTTACAAAAGATACAGACCTTATTGTTGGATGTCAGAAGGGATTGAGGTGAACTTTTCCTTTGAATTGATAATCTTCCAGATTTGAAATACTGAAGTAAAGAAATCATCGTGTCCTTATAGTTTTGAAATGAGCACATTAGGCTTTCTCTTATGAGAACGTCTTGCACAGAAGAATCAGAAGATACATACATCATGATTTTTGCAAGTTGAAATCCATAGTTTCCTTGAGAATCTGGCCACGGAACTGTCTTATCTGAGTTGTGAGACTAAGTATATCAGTAGATACATAGGTGGTTCACCTTATTCATATGTAGAATCAAGTTGCGTATCCTATATGCTACAAATATGACTTGTTAGGACCACCTTTTGCATATTCTGCTCCATCCATACTAAACTATGTTCATCAGGCAGATCTCTAGCAGCATGTGAGCTACTGCATAATGCCGGTTACAGAAACCTTTTCTGGATTCAAGGGGGTCTTGAGGCTGCCGATGAAGGGGTATGTGAATGCTTCTAGTTGATACTTCAGATTTTCTTTCCTCTTTGTAATTTCTTGCTTCCATTTTCCCCCTCCCATGATTTTTTTATGACATGAGTACTAAGATGTAATTTGATAAAGAGCCTCTTATCTCGTTTGAAGCAGGATCTTGAGAGGGAAGGTCCCGTTCCTTTTAAGCTTGCTGGAATTGGTGGTGTTTCAGAGTTCCTTGGGTAATTATAGCATACATTCCTCTTTCCTTTTATCCAATTTTCTGGGAAATAACTAGCATTTTATGAGAATATATGAACATATGTATTTGACTTTCTCCTTATGTGAAATTACAACATTCTACCCTGTTCTCTTGAAAGGGAGTGCATAAGAACACCTATCCTTTGTCGGCAGAATGTAGTGAAACCCCGCTCATAGTGTCATTAGGACTCTTACAATTTTGTTGGATTGAATTTTGGACATAGTAGCTTATGACACGAAATAGCTTTCAAGAAATAACTCCTTTAAACATTTTGTTTTGGACTTATGAAAACTGTGCTTGCCCAAACAAGCGTTCAAACTAAATCAGACACTGCTCTTCATTGTCATTCCTTTCTTATTGTCAGTTGGACTGATCAACAAAGAGTTGCAGCTGCGAAGGAGGGTTGGGGCTACCGATTAGTCTTCTCTGCTCGTCTGGTGAGATTCTATCCAAGCTATTTTGACGTATAACAACCAACTATTCTTAGTTTGGTTTGCATTCTGGGAGTATTCCCATGTTTCTTTGCTTCTGTCGCAACCAGGTTGGAGTCTTTCTTGTTGCCGATGCCTTGTTATTTGGGGCTCAGCAAGCCGCCCGTTATCTTCAGGAAATAAGGTCCCACTGAGTGTTTGTGACAACATCTGAAGTACTCACAAAAGTGGAGATGACAATTTTGGGTTTCTCGACTCGTGGTTTGCTGGGCATCCCGATATTGGAAGCGAGACTACACCATCCAAAAGCTATTCTCAAATTTGCCTTTATGCAATGTCCCTGCATATCCTTTTCAGGCCCTGTTCTGTGATACCTTAGCAATCGAATTCGCTAGTTCCGTCATTGGTAAAGGGAACTTGCTGTAATTTTGCCTTGTTAAATTTCAAATGAGAATGTTTTTTTTTCCCCGAGATGATGGTTCGAGTGAATGTTTGTTAACAGATAATATAGTGAATTAGTGGTTTATATGTAGGTTTGATATTTTATCCACTAGTTAAAAAATTGTAGACTCCAGATTTTTTATTTTGTCATTATTCAAATTTTTTCTGTGTTTGTTATTTAATTTTTTTTCCGATGATAGGAATCGAAAAATTTAAAAAATTTGACTTTTACCCAATTTTTTTGGAAAATATCCAAGAAAAAACCTAAAAGCTGACTTTGTGGCTTTTTCTTGGATACTTCTTTAATTTTCTGACTCTTCTCGTCAAGATGAATCAATAATACGTAAAAACTTGACACAAAACTAACAAACGCGAAAAAAATTTGAATAAAGACAAAATAAAAAATTTATAGTCTACAAATTGTTGATAAGTGAAAACACCCCCACAGTACTCATTCTCGTGATGCTTTTACGAAGGAGAATCCGTTCACAATCTTGTCCCGCTGCGATCTCTCTTAACTAGCTTTCTACTAGAAGCAAAGGATTCAGGAACCCAGGCTGAAAATAGTGGTCCGGACTTCGGAGGCCCTGCTTCAAGGTAATCCCTATTGACTATATCGCCGAGCCCCATCATCTTCCTTCCAGAAGGAAAGACTTTCTAGGACCATAAGTTGGTGATAGAAGCAGTCTAATTCCTAATGGGTTTGTGCAACCAAATAGAGCTATATAGCCAAGGCCATAAGAGCAGTGGCGGAGCCAGTCCGCCACTAATGTCATTCAGAGGAAGCACCTTCGCACAATAATCTATTCTCTAGTTATGAAGGAAAGAAAATAAACGTACTGAATTTGTTTGCTTTGATTTTAAACAGAAAACGTAAAAAAATACAACAAAAGAAGAAATGAGAAGGAAAATAATGCTTTTCACTCGTTTAGGGCCTTTAGGCCTTTCTATGTGTGTTAGATTTACCCTTTCTCATAAAGTAAGATAATTTCCTGCTCCTTTTTCTATGAACTCTGCATCTTTAAACAAAGATGCTACATGCACAACGGTTGTGCAAAATATCAAACACAACCAATCTTCATCCGTCCATTGTTGTAATAAATGGTCAAGATTCGATCAAATTTTTCCTTGGAAGAGTTGAACTTTTCCTTTGAAGAGTTTTTTTAAAATCTAGAACGTCCAAACACATCTGAACAGTCAAAATTGGTTACACAACACACACAACGGTTGTGTGAGTATCATTTCCGATCTTCAAACGTAGCTTTTGCCATTTGGAACTCACAACTGCTCCCACCATGTGCAGCGGACACCCATCAACCCATAAATTTGATCCATCTCACAATTAGTCTGATAGATCCTCCCAAGATAGCTTTTCGGCCACGCAATCCATAAATTTGATCAGTCTCACAATTTGTCGGACAGATCCTTCGGAAGATAGCTTTTCGGCTATGAGACTCATAAATTTGATATCCTTCGAAGATAGATCTTCGGCCACGCGACTTATAAATTTGATCAAGTCAATCCTTCGAAGATAGCTTTTCGGCCATGTGGCCCCCCTGCTCCTACTGATATATTATACTATATTGAGTATATTCTACTGGGTGCTAACGGCCAGGCCCCTGTGCAATTCGAGTTTCTTTAAAATACAATATACGAATTCTTCGCGATCTACTAATTCTACTCCTGTCAATTGTCAGTGGGACATCCAATTCTCTGACATAGTCAATCGGCAGCATTATTCGAGCCCATGACACAGTCAACCAGCCTCTTGCCTTCAGTGTTGGCTAACTCGTGAATAACACAAGATTGTTTAAATGGTCACAATACAGGACCACGCCTGGAGAAAACGTCAAATCTTTTCTGGATTTTCTTTCTTCTATATATAAAGATCGAAGGCCGACATAATTTGATCAACCTCGTGGGCCAATTCCAGCACACAACCTCTCTCTCTCTCTCACTTCCTCTTTCAAGAGCCGCCACCCAGCAGACAGAAAAGAGGAAAACATGGGCAAGAGACTCTATGCTCTGCTCGGAAGAAACCCGAAGGGTCCCAAGCTGAAGACCCTGGCCAGCCTCGCCATCGCCCGGATCCCCATACTGAAGAACCTGCACAGTGTCCGGTGTTCCCACGCCCGGTCTGACGTAGTCCAGCTACTCAACCTCGGACACCTAGACCGCGCTCTCCTTCGCGTAAGTTCATGCCTCGAATCCTCTCCCAGTTAAACATACGTACGCGCGCGTCTAAACTTGGTTGGATCTTCTTGACAGGTTGAGCTTGTGATCAGGGAGCAGAACATGCTGGATGTGCTTGTTATGGTAGAAAAGTACTGCCATCTCCTGATAGAGGGATTGCTGCTCGTTGAAAACAACAGGTTGGTTCCTTAGTGTTTGCTCGTAGTTCTCATTTTCTAACCGACTCGCGTCATAACGAAGAAATTACCCTAAAAGAATGGAACCCAATACTAGTTCTATGTTGAATTTCAGAACACAGTTTATTCTGGCATCTTACGTGTATCGAGTTTTGAATGTGTGAATGTTTTTATGCAGGGAATGCCCTGAGGAGCTCAATGAGGCCATATCTAGCTTGATCTTTGCAGCTTCGAGATGCAGAGAACTCCCAGAGCTCCAAGAGATTCGAATGATCTTCTGCTCGAGATATGGGAATGAATTCGTTGCTCGTGCTATTGAACTGAGAAACAATTGCAGAGTGAATCTTGAGGTAAGGACAGATTAATGTTCATGGATCACAATAGTGCGCGGAAGGTTTTGTACTCGAAATAATTATCCTGTGCTTTATCTCTAGATGATACAGAAGCTTTCAAAGAGACAAGCAAGTTTGGAAACAAGGAAAAAATTGCTGAAGCAAATTGCTTATAACGGGATCAATCTCCATCTTGACGACAATGATTATATGACTGCAGTGGTAAGGGAACTATATCCCTGACAATAACGGTGATTGAAAACATGCAACAATGATTTGTCAACCGAAAAATGAATATCTAATTCGATCTTTTTATGATTGCAGGAGAAACAAGACATGAATAAAAATGATGAGCAGCTTAAGCCTAGTGAATCTGCTAAGTTGAATGATACCAAGGCAGGCGTATACGAGAAAGGAGGACTAGAGAGAAGTTTCTCTAGTTCAAGTTCGAACACAGATGCTGAGGATCTGTATGATGTAACCTGGACTGCATATGATCTAGATCGGACTGCATCTCCGAGCGATGAGGAAATAGATCTTGACCAAAGTGACGAGGAGACTGGGAAGAATCAAAACAGCATGCCATGGTTGGAGCACCATGGCCCGGGTTCAGATAAGAAGTATAATGAAGTTGCAGATGACAGCTTCTCGGATACGAAGGGATATAAACCCCATAGCGAAGCTGATCTCACGACATATTCTGTGGAAGGAAGATCTGGTTTAGGAAATACGCATTACTTGAAAGGTGAAAAGCGCGTATATACACGGACCACAGCATTCAAACGCAGATAGGAGGCCAACTTCAATTACTTACAGAAAAGAACACAGCTGGGACTAGGACATACGTGAAGCTTGAGACTTCTTCAAAGCTCACAACTTCTTCTCACTTTCCTTCTTTCATTCATTTGTTCAGACATCGAGTGATTGCAGTAGTGCATTTTCTTGTACTTCACAGATTTCCTTCCTCTCTCACAAGAATGTTTTGAAGGGCTCTTCTGGCTAAAAGTCTTGGAAGCAGTGTACTTCAACCATAAACCTCACTAGAATCTGTTGCGCTTTTCTTTTCTTTTTTAGTAACAGAGAAAAGGTGAGTATGAAAATACAAAGAGTTAAAAACTATTTTGGACCCCTCTTGATCATATTTGTGACCTCTCAATTATCACCGCCCGGCCCCTCTAGCTACTACCGTGCATAGCCCCATTAAAACAACATAGGAAAATCAAAATGGACCTAGTCCTGGCAATTAGAAATGACATTAGCAAAATGTGGCCTTAAGGAACCCCTTTGAACTAGAAACGCAGAAAAAAAAAGGGAACTGATTTTCGCGCTCTAAGATTTACTGCAGGCGCTCCACCTTTTTGTTTTTATACTGTGATGTTGCTGGCAACATCAGTGTATATTTTGTTTTTACACTGTGATGTTGCTGGCAACATCACAGTGTAAAAACAAAAAGGTGGAGCGCCTGCAGTAAATCTTGGAGCGCGAATATCAATTCCCAAAAAAAAATAACTGGAGAAAGGCCCTAGAACCTGCAGGAAATGACACAATGATGTTAACGCCCAAAATGAATACCGTCAAGGCTCCTGTTTGGTTGAAAATGTGCTTCTCTGTTTAGTTAAAAGTTGAAACTAGGCTCCCTATGCTGTTAAAATTTTAAAACTGAAAAAGGAAGGACTTGAGGTCCACATACCGGAACATTCACAAGTTTCGTTGTTTGGTTGATACAGGAATAGAAAAGTTTTCAAATATTCAAGCTTTTGTGGAAACAAATTTTGATCCTATCAATTCTCTGCCAAAAATGTGATACTAGGGAGCACTTAAAACCCAGAGGTACGATCCTGCAAAATGAAAATGTAACTGCGTGATGTGAACTGAAAATAACACAGGCTAATACTCTGATAAGGATATCACCCGTTCCGCTCAAGTTCTTATTTTTTAAGTACATATTTCCTGTTTTACGAGACAGGTTATTCTCTCACAATACATCATGTTTAATTCAAAAAATAAGTACTTATTTGCACATGAATACAAGGCAATAACAAAATGGGAGCCGGATTGAAAGAAGAAAATGAAAAAAAAGGTTTCCCGAATTGAGCTTTAAGCATAGAACGCCAGTATAGACATGCGAAGTCTGAATGAGACCTTGACAACGTCGTTTGAAGACGTGAGTTTCCCAATGCAACCCCGCTCACCGTCATTTTGCTTAACCCCGTGTCTGTTAAATGCGGGAGGCCTCACAATATCCTCCATGAGTAGGAAACTTTCCCCTAGTTACTAAACTAGGAGAAATAATTTATTAGCATAGCATACCATTGTTGAAAGTACAAATCTCAAGTGCCTTGGTCACCAATGGAATAAAAAAGGGATGTTAAATCCTGTTGATCTTACTCGGGAGAGAGCCTAACTATGGAAAGAAAATCATACTGATTAACTATGGAATAAAATCATCCTAATTACAATCAAATCACAATCTCAAGATCACGATTTGATCGCGACATTATTTTGTATATGCATTTACGCTAACAGCCCCCCCCCCCCCCCCCCCTCAAACTCTCAAGTAGGTCTACCAACTTGAATTTGAAAAAGCCAAGAGAAACTAGGAACATCCAAGCAAAAAGAAACCACGAACTGGCACGCCAAGCCACGCCAAACTCAAGTAGGTCTACCAACTTGAGTATGAAAGAAAAGAAACGAAGAAGTCGAGAATCGAAAAGCCACGAGCGCTGGTTGTGAAGAGGCGCGCTGGTGAAAGCAACCGGAAAGCGTGGAGGAGATTGATAGAGTAACTAAGTGCCCAGCAGACAGCCGCGAGGCTTAGGCCGCCCGCCATGAGCGAATATCCACAGTGCCTAGATATTATTGCTCTGATACCACGTTAAATATGAGAGAAGAAATATTGAATTCAATTAATGAAACCATACAATGAGGCTTCTATTTATACAAGAGGAGAGAGCCTAGCTATGGAAAGAAAATCATAATGATTAACTATGGAATAAAATTATCATAATTACAATCAAATCACAATTTCAAGATCATGATTTGATCGTGATATTATTTTTGTGAAGAAAAGAGAAATGATGTATTATTGCTTGTCTTCAAACCATAACCTAGCATGCCTTTATATAGGTTACAAGACGCATAATAAGGAAATAAGCATAATAAGAAAACCTAGACTAACTAGGAAACATAAATAATAATCTAGCTAAACTAGAAACAGAATAATAAAGCTTAGAAAATATGACAACATAATATTTCCTAATATTATGTTGACATCCCCCTCAAACTCAAGTAGGTCTACTAACTTAAGTTTGAAAAAACCAAGAGAAACCAGGAGTAGCCATGCCAAGCCAAGCCAAGAGAAACCAAAAGAAGCAAGAAAAGAGAAACGGCAAGGAGAGCCAAAAACAGTCATGAGCGACAGAAGCCATGACAGTAGAAATTTGAGGTGAAATCTGAGTACACGAGCCAGTTACATATTACTATGAGTGCCCGGCGGACGGTGACGAAGTTTAGGCCTCCCGCCGAGAGCAAAAATTTCACAGGGCTTAGATCTTATAGCTCTGATACCATGTGAAGAAAAGAGAAATGATGTATTATTGCTTGTCTTTAAACCATAATCTAGAACGCCTTTATATAGGCTACAAGACGCATAACAAGGAAATACGCATAATAAGAAAACCTAGACTAACTAGGAAACATAAATAATAATCTGGCTAAACTAGAAACAAAATAATAAAGCTTAGAAAATATGGCAACATAATATTTCCGAATATTATGTTAACAGCCAGAACAGGGTTCTCGTGGTTTCTCCTTGTTTCTCATCTTTTTGTCGATACGATGAAGTGGTACTTATACAAGATATTGAATTGAGGATCATTTTGGAATCGATTCCTCAAGTGTTATTTGATTTCTTCCTACGAAGTTCTGACTCAAACAAAGCGCGGTTTAGCAACCACGACGAGATGAGATACCATATGCATTGTGATGCCAAAAACTTCAGTCATGTCCAAATCACTGGTGTGAATTCCAGAGGGAAGCTCCCAATCAAAGCTGTGTAGAAGTTGAGCCAGAGCTAACTCAACGGTCGCTGTTCCAAACATAATCCCAGGGCAGCTTCTTCTGCCAGCACCAAAAGGTATCAACTCGAAATCCTGCCCTTTGAAATCGATAGTGCTACCCATGAATCGATCCGGATCAAATGCTTCTGGATTTTCCCAACTCTCTGGGTCCCTCCCTATTGCCCATGCATTGACAAAGAACCTTGTTTTGGCAGGAATGCTGTACCCATCAATGGTTACTTCTTCCATGGATTCTCGTGGGACTAGCACCGGTGCAGGGGGATGTAACCGGAAGATCTCTTTGACAACCGCTTTCACGTAGAGCAGCTGCGGCAGGTCGGTTTCTAACACGGTTTTTCTCTCTCCTACAACACTTCTTACTTCAGCTTGTGCTGTTTTCATGACCTTGGGGTTCATGATTAGCTCCGTCATTCCCCAGTCTAAAGTTATGAAGGTTGTGTCCGTTCCTGCTGCAAACATGTCCTGCAATGGGCAATAGGAAATCCTGTCACTAGGTACTACGAGAGTGACATTGTAAACAGACTTGAAAACACAACTTCAACACAAGTTTAATGAACACGACTTTGTGAAACCATCAGGGTTTGGTCCTTTGGAAAGTTCCCTAGGGACCGATTCACCCTGCGTAGATTGACTGAATGCAGAAAACCTTCCACTGGCAGGTGATTGTGTTTTTCACAGGATTTCTCGTTACTCATGTCAGCATTCGTCGTATGTGGGCTTCTCAAAGCGTTTTATTGTTACTTGAAAACCGTTGTACTCGGAAGTATAAATCTTTAACCATACATGGGTTCAGTGAATTACTTACCAAAATGATGGCCTTGACGTTGTCCATGGTGAGAGTCATTTCAGCGTCCCCGTCTTTCTGTATCTCAAGCAAGACATCCACAAGGTCCTTGAGCTCTTCCTTTTCTCTCTCGGGATTGAGATGTTCCTCTATCACCTCATCAAAAAACCGGTCCAAACGTCGAAAAGTGTTCTGGAGTCTCGATTTAATGCCAGTCAGAGTGTGTACAAACTCCATGGACGGGAAGAAATCTCCCACGCTGAATCCTCTGAGCAGCACTTGGTACTCCTCGAGCATCTTTTGGAACCCGTGGCGATTGTAATCCCCGCCCTCTGTGAAATCCCTCCCGAACGCAACTCTGCAAAGGACGTCATTTGCGTACAGTCCGAGGAGATTGGTTAAGTCGGCGGCGTCGGGACAGGATTCGGCAATCCTGTGAACCAAACGAGCAACCTCTTCTTCTCTCACAAAGCTGTACGATTGGACCCGCTTTGCGCTTAGCAGCTCAAGTATGCAAATCTTACGTATGTGCCGCCAGTAAGCACCGTACGGCGAGAATGCGACATCGGTGCAATCGTAGAAAAGGTGTTTGGCCGAGAAGATCTGGGGGCGGCTCGAGAGTGTAGTGCTAAATCATAGTCAAACCAAGCAAACACAAACACACAACACAGAGAAAACACAAGGATTTACGTGGTTCCCCAATAATCGGGTACGTCCACGGAGGGGCAGCGGATTCACTATATTTACTGGAGGAGGATTACAACAATCACTCAAACTCACACAGTATTGCCTCACAATTCACTCGTGTATCACTCTCTACTCTCTGATTTCTGATACAAAACTTTGAGCCAAAGGGTCTCCATTTATAGGCCATTCAAAGAATGGCTGTCATGCCATTTTCAACAAAGGAGGCTGAAGGATACTCCACAAAAGAGGCTGAAGGATACTGGAGTAAGAGTCAAAGATTTCCCTTCATTTTCCACAAAGGAGGCAGAAGGAAATGCAGGCATGGGTTGGAGCCACAAAAGTCAACAATCTCCACCTTGGCGACAATCATTGAATCAACACTGCCCTCTGCGCCCTTAGGCGCGCACTACTCGAGAGATGTTGATCAAGTCCAAGCAATGTTGGAACTTGATCCCTGTAACCACTTTGGTGAGCATATCCGCAGGGTTATCTGCAGTCGGAATCTTCTGAAGAAGAACATCCCCTTCCTCTACAATCTCCCTGATGAAATGAAACCGAACATCGATATGCTTGGTGCGGGAATGGTGAACCTGGTTTTTCGCCAAACAAATGGCACTCTGACTGTCACAAAAAACCTCCACGTTTTTCTGAGCAATTCCCAAGTCCTCAATCAAACCATGTACCCAAATAGCTTCCTTGAAAGCCTCTGTCACTGCCATATACTCTGCCTCTGTAGTAGACAAAGCCACCGTTGACTGTAACGTTGACCTCCAACTGATTGGCCCTCCAGCAAGTGTAAACACATACCCTGTAGTCGACCGTCGCTTATCTAGGTCACCAGCATAATCGGAATCCACGTAACCAACCAAATGCTGACCAAGTTTTCTGTTTCTCTCGTACTTCAATCCAATATCCACAGTACCCTGAAGATACCGTAGAATCCATTTCACAGCCTGCCAGTGCTCTTTCCCTGGATTGTGCATGTATCGACTGACCATGCTAACTGCGTGTGAAATGTCCGGCCTCGTACAAACCATAGCATACATTAAAGCTCCCACAGCATTGGCATAAGGAACTTGAGCCATTTGCTTCCGTTCGTCTTCCTTCTGCGGCGACATCGATGCACTAAGTTTAAAATGAGCGGCCAAAGGTGTACTGACAGGTTTGGCTTTCCTGTCAATCCCAAATCTCTGCAACACTCGCTTCAGATACTGCGTCTGAGTCAAACAAACTGTGCCTTTCGCCTTGTCCCGCTGAATTTCCATGCCGAGTATTTTCTTTGCCTCCCCGAGATCCTTCATGTCAAACTCCTTACTGAGTTGAGCCTTCAGTCTGTCAATCTCCACCTTGCTCTTACATGCAATCAGCATGTCATCTACATATAAGAGCAAATAGACAAATGATCCATCCGGGAGTTTGCAGAAGTAAACACAATGGTCAAAGTGACTTCTTGTGTACCCATGCTCCATCATAAACCGATCAAAGCGCTTGTACCACTGTCTCGGCGACTGTTTCAACCCGTATAGCGACTTCTTCAGTTTACAAGCCCAATTCTCCTTTCCTACAATTTTGTAACCATCTGGCTGAGCCATATAGATCTCCTCATCCAGATCTCCATGTAGAAAAGCGGTCTTGACATCGAGTTGGGCTAACTCAAGGTCAAATTGTGCTACCAATGCAAGCAAGATCCTGATCGACGAATGTTTGACGACAGGGGAGAACACCTCGTTGTAGTCGATCCCCTCTGTCTGTGCGTAACCCTTGGCTACCAATCTTGCTTTGAACCTGACTTTCTCAGATCCTGTACCTTCCTTCTTCGCATAAACCCACTTGCAGCCAATAGATTTCTTGCCCTTGGGAAGTTGAACCAAATCCCAAGTCTGATTCTTGGAGAGTGAACCCATCTCCTCATCCATCGCCTCTTTCCACTTGTTACTATCTGTACACTGCACTGCCTCCCGGTAAGTGGAGGGGACATCATCGTCTGTCACTGGAAGTGCATAAGCTACTGTATCAGCATATCGAGCAGGTTTCCGGATTTCCCGCCTCGGTCTGCTGGTTGCAATGGATTCTGGCTGCTGTGGTATTTCCTGTAATGAAGCCTCCTCTTCAATAATGACATCCTGATCAACGGGTTGATCCTCAGGACGGCTGACTGTCTGAACAGTCTTGGCTGGAACAAGGGGAGTCTCAACCTCCACCTGTTCTGAATGCTCCACCTGCTGCTGGGCATTCGGCTCCACATTCTCCTTGGAAGGAACCTGCTGTAACATAGCAGATTCGTCGAAAGTAACATCCCTACTTAGAATCACCTTCCTGGACTCGGGACACCAGAGCCTGTATCCCTTAACACCTGAAGTGAAACCCAAGAAAACAGCTTTCTTGGCTCGTGGATCTAACTTGGACTCAGTTACATGATAGTAAGCAGAACAACCCCAAACATGTAACGAATCATAATCTGTAACTGGTTTTCCAAACCATACCTCCATCGGAGTTTTCCCTCCGATTGCTGCTGACGGTAAACGGTTGACAAGATGGGAGGCATATTTGAGAGCCTCACCCCAGAACGCCTTGCTAAGCCCGGCATTTGACAACATGCACCGAACTTTCTCCACCAAAGTGCGATTCATGCGCTCAGCCACTCCATTCTGTTGCGGCGTCCCCGCAACTGTGAAGTGTCTGACTATCCCCTCCTCCCGACAGACTTGGAGAAAAGGATCTGACTTGTACTCGCCACCGTTATCTGACCTCAGCTTCTTGATTTTCCTTCCTGTCTGCGTCTCCATCATTTTCTTCCACTGAAGGAAGATTGGAAGGACCTCATACTTGTGCCTCATGGTATAAACCCAGACACGTCTGGAGAAATCATCAATAAATGTCACGAACCATCGTTTGCCTCCCAAAGTTACATTTTTGGTCGGCCCCCAAACATCTGAATGAACATAGTCAAGAATCCCCTCTGTGCGGTGAACTCCAGTGCCAAACTTGACTCGAGTTTGTTTGCCCAATATACAATGCTCACAGAAGCCAACTTTCCCTGTCTTGGCCCCTTTCAACAAGCCTTGCCTTACTAAACCCTGTAAGGCCTTCTCGCCAGCATGCCCTAAACGCATGTGCCATAGCTTGGATGCATCGTCTTCGTCTGAGCTAGTAGTAACGGCCACTCTCCCTATGACTGCGCAACCGTCTAGGAAATACAAGTTTCCTTTTCGGCTACCTTTCAAGACAATGAGCGCCCCTCGAACTATCTTTAGCACTCCACCCATCATCGTAATCTTGTATCCTTTCACATCAAAGGCTCCAAGCGAAATGAGATTCTTTTTCAAGTCCGGAACATACCGAACGTCTGTTAGCACCCTAATCGTCCCATCATGCAACTTCAAACGGATTGAACCTATCCCTTGGACTTTGCAAGCGGTGTTATCACCTAGCAAAACAACTCCTCCATCGAGATCTTGAAAACTCGAGAACCAGTCCCTGTTGGGACACATGTGGTAGGAACATCCCGAATCTAGTATCCACTCATCTGAATGGTCAGGTGATGATGAAACTAATAATGCTGACTCTAGATCATCCTCTGTCTCCTCTGCAACATTTGCAGCTGGTTGTTTGTTCGGACAGTCTTTCTTCCAGTGCCCCTTTTGACGACAAAGGGCACACTCGTCTTTCCCCAATCTTCTCTCTACAGACTTCCCCCTTGATTTTGAGCGAGACCTCCTTCGCCCTCCACCACCAGTCCTCCTAGTGTCGGTTCTGCCTCTTGTTGTCAAAGCTGATGCGGACGGGTCACGGTGAGCTTGCTGATCCCTCTTCCGTACCTCGTTATTCATCAAAGCATTTGAAACGTCATTAAACTTGATTTCTTCTTTACCGTACAATAAAGTAGTAGTCAAATGATCATAAGTATCAGGCAATGAATTTAACAACAGTAAAGCTTTATCCTCATCTTCTATGGAAACGTCTAGATTTTGCAAATCAGCCAAAATCTTATTGAAATTGTTCAAGTGTTGGTTCATAGTCGTACCTTGCACGAACTGGAACCCGTAGAGCTTCTTCTTGAGATACAACCGATTCTCAATACTCTTCGTCATGTACTTGTTTTCCAATTTCTCCCATAGCTCTTTAGCTAACGTTTCCTTCATCACGAAGTATTTCTGATCCTTCGTAAGACAAAGTCTGATGGTGCCACAAGCTTGGCGATTAAGCTTTATCCAATCCTTGTCTGAAATGTCGTTCGGCCTCTCCTCTAACGTAATATCCAACTCCTGTTGATACAGAACATCCAAAACTTCGCATTGCCACATGCCGAAGTTACTTGTTCCGTCAAATTTCTCCACCTCGAACTTAGCATTGGAAACCGTATTCCTTTGCCCATAACTGCTCGAAGTGACCTTGGGATGCTCGGTATTCTTCTCTGCAGATGAAGAAACTTCCGAGGTCTCCTTAAACTCTTCTTCCGCCATTAGAACTCCTTAAACTCCACCCACGTGAATATCCGGTGCACAAAAACACCAAAAAACGGCGCTTTTTAGCCAACCAACGGACAAAACACCAATGTCGGAGCTGAGTTACGGAAAACGGAGTGCGGCGTTGGATCCGGAACGTCGAGAATAGTCAGGAACGACTACTCACTTGCGCAAATCAGAGTTGAAACGGCTCCGAAATCGCAAAATAACACCTTCTGGAATATTCCTTGGATCAGAGAATATTCCCTCTGGTTAGGGCTGACTGGACCTGCTGACTCAGCAATAAATGCTGACTGGGCGCTAATGATGGGACCTTTTTGCTGTTGTGGCGTACACGTGGCGCCCACCTGGCACTGACGTGGAATGACACGTGGCTGATGACGTGGCTGATGACTCAGCCCCTCTGATGATGTGGCAGATGACGTGTCTGCTGACTGGGTGACACGTGTCGTGCTGACTGGGCGTAACCTTCTGGCCTTCTGAAGCTTCTGGATCGATGATGTCAAGCTGACATCAGCATCTCTAGGGGAGTCAGTAGCACTGGATAATTTTCCCTGGCTTTGACTAGTCAAAAACCAGCACCTGGTTTTCCTCCTTACAGATATTAAAGTAAAAAAAACTCTGTTTTCTGAAAAGATAAAAAAACAGATCCGGCGAGCAGCAGCTTCTTTCACGCTCAACCGTCGAACGGAGCGTGTGACCTCGTTGTTACTCCGTTTCCGATGGGTCTTGGTGCGTTGGAATCGTCTCGCAAGGACGCACAAGACTCAGTGGTCAAACGGATTCTTGGATCAAAAAAAAAAAACGTGGCTCTGTGACTCGGACAGAACACGGACTGAGAAGCAGAGTCGGAAACTATGGTGGTTTTTGTGTTCTTGGTTCTACACTACGTGCTCTGATACCAATTGTAGTGCTAAATCATAGTCAAACCAAGCAAACACAAACACACAACACAGAGAAAACACAAGGATTTACGTGGTTCCCCAATAATCGGGTACGTCCACGGAGGGGCAGCGGATTCACTATATTTACTGGAGGAGGATTACAACAATCACTCAAACTCACACAGTATTGCCTCACAATTCACTCGTGTATCACTCTCTACTCTCTGATTTCTGATACAAAACTTTGAGCCAAAGGGTCTCCATTTATAGGCCATTCAAAGAATGGCTGTCATGCCATTTTCAACAAAGGAGGCTGAAGGATACTCCACAAAAGAGGCTGAAGGATACTGGAGTAAGAGTCAAAGATTTCCCTTCATTTTCCACAAAGGAGGCAGAAGGAAATGCAGGCATGGGTTGGAGCCACAAAAGTCAACAGAGAGGGCGAGGTCGTGAGTCTTCATTACTTCCTTCGCTAGTTTAGCCGATGAAACCACAACCGTCGGAATCTCACCCAGTTGCAAGTGAATGATGGGAGCCGAATTTCTCCGTGAGGCGGCGGAGAGAGAGGTGGGGCATGCCCCCCAGCTGGTGGAGATTCCCAATTATGGGCAGCTTTGGAGGGCTTGGCGGGAGGTTGAGATTTCTTGTCCTTGATTTCTCCTTTGAGAGAAGCTTGAGGATCACCACTACTAGCAAAGTTGATGCAAAAAGAAAGGAGGGCAGGAGACCATCTCTCAGCCATTGAAGGATGGCCATTGGAGGTGAGTAGTTGGCACCACTTTCTTTGTTCATGCCATCCATTTATCAACTTAGGAGGGTACTGTGAAAAACCGTAGCGTCAATGAAATTTACAACACAAAAGAGTTCGGCTTCTTGTAATGCATTCTTTCCTGACTTGACTTGGTTTAAGTGCACACAAAATTTCTGGAAGAAAATATTGTCCTCTTGTTCGGGCCTCTCATTTTGCTAGGGGATGGGGATGCGATGTTTTCCAAATGCAGATTCTAGCTAATCTGAGCTTGTAGCATAAGTAAAAAATTAAAAGTTCACACACAAGTCTCGAATTTCAGCATGGGTCCGACTCTAGGGGTGCAAATGAGCCGAGCCGAGCTTTATAGTGTTTGAGCTCTGCTCGTTTCCACAACGAGCCATAAACTCGAGCTCGACTGGTTTTTTTAACGAGCTGAGCCAGGTTAATTTACTTAACGAGTCTCTTTAGAAGAGCCAAGCCCATTCAAATGAGCCGAGCTTTTGAGTGTTGAACTCAGCTCGTTCACAAAACGAGCCGAGCTTTTGAGTGTTGAACTCAGTTCGTTTACTAAACGAGCCTAAAACAAAAAGCTCGAGCTCAGCTCGATTACTAAATGAGCCGAACCTTAACAAGCTGAGCCACGAGCTGCTCGGTTCGTTTGCAGCCCTATGTCCGACTCACATGCGCCACCGTTACATCACTGTTGAGCTTTCTGTATATGATGTGCTTTTGTAACCAATTTTGTGCAGCCGTTTCACGACTTGGGTTCTTGTCCTCTTCTCTTCCTGCTCATCTCCCCATTTGGCTGGTAGCAAACGACTGTTGACGTAATTGCCCATGATACTTTATAATTATTGGCTACTTCTACTTTTACTTTGCATTATGTGTCATGTACATATTTTATTTCTAAATATTTCTATTTAGTTTATTAGATATATATTAGAAATAAAGTAATGTTTGGAGTTAATAGTTGGTGTGATAGGTTAGTTTTTCTATTTGGGTTAGTTGGTGGAAGGTCATCTTCCCCTCTTGTATAAATATATATAAGATCTCTGAAAGATGGAAACTCAACGTCAAGTTATTATAACTTTCGTTTCTTTCTCTATCTCTCTATTAGTATGTTTATTTTAGTCACGCCTATGATGTTACTGCACCATGAGACGACATGCCAACATTACCATTGCCTTTTTTTGCGGGGGGTGATGACCTTATGTTCCGATTGCGCTCCAAACCCAAATCCCCAATCATTTACAAAAAAATGAGACCATTTGGGGATTAATTATAACTTGATGTTGCCTAGTTACAAAATTAGTAAAACACAAGGATCCTAACGTTACCTATGGTGAAGAATCCAGGCACGAGAAGAGAGAAGCCATACTCGGACAAAACACATGCGAAAGCACACCATTGACATTGAGGATAGCTATAACGATCCTCGTATCTTCCGTGATCTACAGCATCGCGCTTTTGTTAATGTATTGCTTTTGTCTCTTGCTCTTTAATCACTTTGGTTTTTTGCGGGGGATAGTGCTTGCATATCTCACCGAGTTTTTTTAAACTATTGATTGCCGAGATAAACAATGAGATTGAGATAGCGGTGAAAGAGAGCGGTGAAACCGTGCGGTAGACGTAGCTATTATGAAAAATAGGTTGTATATGATTTCATACTGCATAGTCTGCACCATTAGTAAGGTCCTTTTAACCTAGAGAAATTAACAAGTACGGGGAGTCGCAACAAGAAGTAGGGGATGCATTTTACGAACAGAAAAACCAGCAGCTTCACTCATATGGAACTCCACCCCATCAGGCATTGCAAAATCAAACTTATGCACAAGATTTGCCAATGCCAGCTCGTTAACCACCGCGGAAAATTGAATGCCCGGGCACCCCCTCCTCCCCGCCTCGAACGGAATCAACTCGAAATCGTGTCCTCTGAAATCTACCAAGCTGTTCAAAAACCTCTCTGGCCTAAACTCCTCGGGCTCGTCCCACGACGACGGGTCCCGCCCGATAGCCCAGGCGTTGGTTACCACCCGTGTCCCGGCTGCAATGTTGTAGCCCATTACTTGGATGTCTTTAGTTGTTTCCCGGGGCGTGAGAATGGGAATCGGAGGGTGGAGGCGTCGGGTCTCTTTGATCATGGCTTTTAGGTAGGGCATTTGGTCTAGATCGTCCTCAGTTATAGGTTTGTTGGGTTGGACTATAAGTCGAACTTCGGTTTCGAGTTTTTTCATGAACCCAGGCTGAAAATAGTGGTCCGGACTCCAGAGGGCCCTGCTTCAAGGTAATCCCTATTGACTATATTGCCGAGCCCCATCTTCTTCCCTCCAGAAGGAAAGACTTTTTAGGACCATAAGTTGGTGATAGAAGCAGTCTAGCTAATTCCTAATGGGTTTGTGCAACCAAATAGAGCTATAGCCAAGGCCAAAAGAGCAGCGGTGGAGCAAGAAATGTCAGTTTGAGGAAGCACCTTCGCACAATAATCTATTCTCTAGTTACGAAGGAAAGAAAATAAACATACGGAATTTGTTTGCTTTGATTTTAAACAATAAACGTAAAAAAATACAACAAAAAAAAGAAATGAGAAGGAAAATAATGCTTTTCACTCGTTTAGGCCTTTTTGTGTGTGTTAGATTTACCCTTTCACATAAAGTAGGATCATTTCCTGCTCCTTTTTCTAAGACCTCTGCATCTTTAAACGTAGCTTTTACCATCTGGAATTCACAACGGCTCCAACCATGTGCAGCGGACACCCATAAACCCATAAATTTGATCAGTCTCACAATTACTCTGACAGATCCTTCCAAGATAGCTTTTCGGCCACGCGATCCATAAATTTGATCAGTCTCACAATTTGTCGGACAGATCCTTCGAAGATAGCTTTTCGGCTATGCGACCCATAAATTTGATATCCTTCGAAGATAGATCTTCGGCCACGCGACTCATAAATTTGATCAAGTCAATCCTTCGAAGATAGCTTTTTGGCCAAGCTGCCCCCCTGCCCCTACTGATATATTATACTATATTGAGTATATTCTACTGCGTGCTAACGGCCAGGCCCCTGTGCAATTCGAGTTTCTTTAAAATACAATATACCAATTCTTCGCGATATTCTAATTCTACTCCTGTCAATTGTCAGTGGGACATCCAATCCTCTGACATAGTCAATCGGCAACATTATTCGAGCCCATGACACAGTCAACCAGCCTCTTGCCTTCAGTATTGGCTGACTCGTGAATAACCCAAGATTGTTTAAATGGTCACAATACAGGACCACGCCTGGAGAAAACGTCAAATCTTTTCTGGGTTTTCTTTCGTCCATATATAAAGATCGAAGGCCGACATAATTTGATCAACCTCGTGGGCCAATTCCAGCACACAACTTCTCTCTCTCTCTCACTTCCTCTTTCGAGAGCCGCCACCCAGCAGACAGGAAAGAGGAAAACATGGGCAAGAGACTCTATGCTCTGCTCGGAAGAAACCCGAAGGCTCCCAAGCTGAAGACCCTGGCCAGCCTCGCCATCGCCCGGATCCCCATACTGAAGAACCTGCACAGTGTCCGGTGTTCCCACGCCCGGTCTGACGTAGTCCAGCTACTCAACCTCGGACACCTAGACAGCGCTCTCCTTCGCGTAAGTTCATGCCTTGAATCCTCTCCCAGTTAAACATATGTACGCGCACATCTAAACTTGGTTGGATCTTCTTGACAGGTTGAGCTTGTGATCAGGGAGCAGAACATGCTGGATGTTCTTGTTATGGTAGAAAAGTACTGCCATCTCCTGATAGAGGGATTGCTGCTCGTTGAAAACAATAGGTTGGTTCGTTAGTGTTTGCTCGTAGTTCTCATTTTCTAACCGACTCGCGTCATAACGAAGAAATTACCCCTAAAGAATGGAACCCAATACTAGTTCTATGTTGAATTTCAGAACACAGTTTATTCTGGTATCTTACGTGTATTGAGTTTTGAATGTGTGAATGTTTTTATGCAGGGAATGCCCTGAGGAGCTCAATGAGGCCATATCTAGCTTGATCTTTGCAGCTTCGAGATGCAGAGAACTCCCAGAGCTCCAAGAGATTCGAATGATCTTCAGCTCGAGATATGGGAATGAATTTGTTGCTCGTGCTATTGAACTGAGAAACAATTTCAGAGTGAATCTTGAGGTAAGGACAGATTAATGTTCATGGATCACAATAGCGCGCGGAAGGTTTTGTACTCGAAATAATTATCCTGTATTTTATCTCTAGATGATACAGAAGCTTTCAAAGAGACAAGCAAGCTTGGAAACAAGGAAAAAATTGCTGAAGCAAATTGCTTATAACGGGATCAATCTCCATCTTGACGACAATGATTATACGACTGCAGTGGTAAGGGAACTATATCCCTGACAATAACGTTGATTGAAAACATGCAACAACGATTTGTCAACCTAAAAATGAATATCTAATTCGGTCTTTTTGTGATTGCAGGAGAAACAAGACATGAATAAAAATGATGAGCAGCTTAAGCCTAGTGAAGCTGCTAAGTTGAATGATACCAAGGCAGGCGTATACGAGAAAGGAGGACTAGAGAGAAGTTTCTCTAGTTCAAGTTTGAACACAGATGCTGAGGATCTGTATGATGTAACCTGGACAGCATATGATCTAGATCGGACTGCATCTCCGAGCGATGAGGAAATAGATCTTGACCAAAGTGACGAGGAGACTGGGAAGAATCAAAACAGCATGCCATGGTTGGAGCACCATGGCCCGGGTTCAGAAAAGAAGTATAATGAAGTTGCAGATTACAGCTTCTCAGATACGAAGGGATATAAACCCCATAGCGAAGCTGATCTCTCGACATATTCTGTGGAAGGAAGATCTGGTTTAGGAAATACGCATTACTTGAAAGGTGAAAAGAGCGTATATACACGGACCACAGCATTCAAACGCAGATAGGAGGCCAACTTCAATTACTTACAGAATAGAACACAGCTGGGACTAGGACATATGTGAAGCTTGAGACTTCTTCAAAGCTCACAACTTCTTCTCACTTTCCTTCTTTCATTCATTTGTTCAGACATCGAGTGATTGCAGCAGTGCATTTTCTTGTACTTCACAGATTTCCTTGCTCTTTCACAAGAGTGTTTTGAAGGGCTCTTCTGGCTAAAAGTCTTGGAAGCAGTATACTCCAACCATAAACCTCACTAGAATCTGTTGCGCTTTTCTTTCTGTTTTAGTAACAGAGAAAAGGTGAGTATGAAAATACGAGTTAAAAACTATTTTGGACCCCTCTCGATTTATTCGTGACCTCTCAATTATCATTGCCCGGCCCCTCTAGCTACTACCGTGCATAGCCCCATTAAATCAACATGGCAAAATCAAAATGGACCTAGTCCTGGCAATTAGAAATGACATTAGCAAAATGTGGCCTTAAGGAACCCCTTAGAACTAGAAACGCAGAAAAAAAATAACTGGAGAAAGGCCCTAGAACCTGCAGGAAATGACACAATGATCTTAGCGCCCGAAATGAATACCGTCAAGGCTCCTGTTTGGTTGAAAACGTGCTTCTCTGTTTAGTTAAAAATTGAAACTAGGCTCCCTATGCTGTTAAAATTTTAAAACTGAAAAAGGAAGGACTTGAGCTCCACATACTGGAACATTCACAAGTTTCGTTGTTTGGTTGATACAGGAATAGGGAAGTTTTCAAATATTCAAGCTTTTGTGGAAACAAATTTTGATCCTATCAATTCTATGCCAAAAATGTGATTCTTGGGAGCACTTAAAACTAGGGCTGCTCGCGGTCCGATTTGGTTCGGATTTCTAGGAATCCGAGGACCGAACCGCTAGTCACGGTTTTTACAAAATGAAATTCATGTCCGGACCAAAAGTTCTACGGCCGGTTTCAATCCAATCCGTGACTCACGGATCGGTTACGGTTTTGTCCACGGATTTTAGCAAAAGTAAAACTCAAGCAAATATCACACACTAAAATGAAAGAAGGTTATACTCAAAATTAAGTTTAATACCACCAGAAAGTATTTGTTACATAAACTACCAAAGACCTGCTTCATAAATCAGATTCAAAAGAATCTAAAAACTAGTAGAATGTATCATTATAGTACATAACATAAAACCAAAAAAAAAAACATCAAAGGGAGACAACTATAACACCAAAGAGGTGGAATTGTATCTTCCATCCAAATGCAATGCACAACAAACGACAATAGTTTAACATTAAAATACTAAAATTGGTGGAAAAAAGTTTTAACATTCCTCACTATTAATTATATAAATACACATATGTATATTATTTATATAAAATAAATATTTCACAGTCCAATTCGGTTAATCCACGGTTTCGTAATGAAAATCCGTGTCCGGACCATTAATCCACGGACAAAATTCAAAAGGTACAGATCGGTTCGGTTCGGACCGGTTTCGCGGTTCACCGGATTTTTTGAGCAGCCTGGTCTGTCGTTTTCGTACCAAAAATATAATTTATAAAACCAAGGAATTAACTAGTATTCTGAAGAATAATGGTTAAGTCCAGGATCGTCCGCAGGGAGTAAAAAGCTGAGTTACGGTACTTTCAATTAATTTCTAATTTAATTCTGAAACTAAAAGAAGTTGGATTTTGATTTGGATTTACTTAAACTAAAATTAAACTAGAAAGCAATTAAAGGATTTTGAAACAAATGAGAGAAAGGACTAGGGTTTCTGATTCAGTCTCCCCTTGTAACGCATTTATTTCAAAACTTAGGGTTCACATTCAACATTCAACCAGATCACCGTAGGGTAGCAATTCCTATTGATAATCCCCAAAAAATATAATCAAGATTCGTACCCCGTATAGGTTATCTCAACACGGCACGGATCGTCTCATTGGGTTTAACCACGGCACGATCCGTCTCACGTCGTATAATCTATCTCAAAGCCTATCTCGAAACATTCAAAATCATTGTATGACAGTGCTTGAAACCATGAATATAAACACATTCGAATATCAGAAAAAATATAAACTCTCATAAAAAGTTATGAATTGACCAAGTCATACAATCCAGTCGAATATAAAACCCTAGAAATCTAACAACTACGCTACTTGAAGAGACCTCCTCATCACCCTAATCAAGGGATTTAGCCACTCATGGAGTTAGAACAAATAATCATGCATGTGTAAGACTCCATTGAAATAACAGTAAGAGATTAAACCCCAAAGCCTTTCGTCCTTTCCTGTTTCAGCCGTGAGCACCGTGGCGTCGTCGAATTGCCGTGCTCTTTGTTCGTGCGTGGTCCGCGTGGAAAAGAAGCTTGACGGCAGCCCCGTTCTGTTTCTGTCGTGGGAAATCAGAGATCCCCACAAAACCCTTTTTCTCTTCTTTAATAATGTTGCCGCTGCACCGAGAATTGTCTTTTTTCCAGCCCAAGTCCTTCTACAAATCATAATTAATGGGCCCACATTTTCCAAAACTCCCCCGTTTTGTCACAAATCATGGCAAATATATGGCCCAATTCCCAGCCTCAAAACCACGTGCAAGACTATGCTGCCAATTTCCATTGTTGCTAAGAGTTTAATCCACTGCTTCCGTCTTTCGTTAATCTAGTCTACACTCAATCCCATATCTTCATTAATTTTAGCGGCACCGGTTTTGCTTTAAATATGATTTTTTTGCTTTTAGCTCCAAATGTTAACCATCGGCTCCGAGAATCCTAAAACGCAATTAACAAGTAAGAAATCTCAAGTAGCGTGCTAAATGGACATAACAAGCTTACGTTATGGGGTGTAAATAGACATATTTACGCACCTATCACAGCCCTACTTAAAACCCAGAGGTACGATCCTTCAAAATGAAAATGTAACTCCATGATGTGAACTGAAAATAACACAGGCTACTACTCTGATAAGGATATCGCCTGTTCTGCTAAGGTTCTTATTTTTTAAAGTATTTATTTCTTGTTTTATGAGACAGGTTATTCTATCACAATACATCATATTTAATTCAAAAAATAAGCACTTATTTGCACATGGATACAAGGCAATAACAAAAGAGTTTAGAGCTGAAAATTACAAAGCACGTTCTGAAAAAATATCTTGGATGCAAAATTAAGCACAATGCATGCATCTACTCCAAGAAGCACGGACATGTCTATGGCCTTGTGTATCTATGTCCGACACACTCTGGATGTTTTGTTCACTATTTGCCCAGATTCTTTCATTGATCAAGAACAAGTCCTTTTTCCCTTTCCCTACGAAGAACACGACACGCTTTGGATGTTTTCTATTTTCATAAAATGAATTTCACTTCAATCATCTTCGATTACATATCAATCATTACTCGATACTCGATTGATATGATCTTTAACATTATTAATCCTCTTGAGTCCTTGACAAGCTCTGCGACTTGAACAGTTCCCATCGTAGAATGAAAATCGCGCGAGTTTACAATTGAGCAGTTAAAACGTTGCAGTTCCCAAAAATGGGAGCCTTGAACTGTTGCGACGTCGTTTTGAAAGACCTTGCATGTTCAACATGCGAAGTCTGAATGAGGCGAGTTTCCCAATGCAACCCCGCTTGACGTTGTTTTGCTGAACCCCGCGTCTGTTAAATGCGGGAGGCCTCACGATATGCTCCATGAGTAGGAAACTTCCTCCTAGTTTAGTAATCTCCAGATGATTACTACTTCGAGAGGCTGTTGTCTTGAGAAATACTTTATTAGCACAGCATACCATTGTTGAAAGTACAAATCTCAAATGCCATGCTCAACATTTAATGGAAACAAAAGGATGTTAAATCCTGTTACTGTGACTTGGGACTACACGAAAGTATTTGGCTGTGTGCCAAGCATAAGGATCACATTTAGTCATTTGTTTGCTATAAGGTTTGACTCAATACTCTATAAGCACATGATTCATACTAATTTTCTCTTTGCCAGAACAGGGTTCTCATTGTTTCTCATCTTTTTGTCGATACGATGAAGTGGTACTTCTTCATGATATTGGATTGAGGATCATTTTGGAGTCGATTCCTCAAGTGTTATTTAATTTCTACCTATGAAGTTCTGGCTCAAACAAAGCGTGGTTTAGCCACCACGACGAGATGAGATACCCTATGCATTGTGATGCCGAAAACTTCAGTCATGTCCAAATCACTGGTCTGAATTCCAGGGGGAAGCTCCCAATCAAAGCTGTGGAGAAGTTGAGCCAGAGCCAACTCAACAGTCGCTGTCCCAAACGTAATCGCGGGGCAGCTTCTTCTGCCCGCACCAAAAGGTATCAACTCAAAATCCTGCCCTTTGAAATCGATAGCGCTACCCATGAATCGATCTGGTTCAAATACTTCTGGATTTTCCCAACTCTCTGGGTCCCTCCCTATAGCCCATGCATTGACAAAGAACCTTGTTTTAGCAGGAATGTTGTACCCATCAATGGTTACTTCTTCCATAGACTCTCTTGGGACTAGCACCGGTGCAGGGGGATGTAACCGAAAGATCTCTTTGACAACGGCTTTCAGGTAGTGCAGCTGCGGCAGGTCGGTTTCTAACAAGGTTTTTCTCTCTCCAACAACACTTCTTACTTCAGCTTGTGCTGTTTTCATGACCTTGGGGTTCATAATTAGCTCCGTCATTCCCCAGTCTAAAGTTATGAAGGTTGTGTCGGTTCCTGCTGCAAACATGTCCTGCAATGGGCAACAGTAAATCCTGTCACTAGCTACTACCAGAGTGACATTGTAAACCTACTTGAAGACACAACTTTAACACAAGTTTAATGAACATGACTTTGTGAAATCATGTGGGTTTGGTCCTTTGGAAAGTTCCTTAGGGACCGATTCACTCTGTGTAGATTGACTGAATGCAGAAAACCTTTCACTGGCAGGTGATCGTGTTTTTCACAGAATTTCTCGTTACTCATGTTAGCATTTGTCGTATGTGGGCTTCTCAAAGCGTTTTATTGTTACTTGAAAACCGTTGTACTCGGAAGTATAAATCTTTAACCATACATGGATTTGGTGAAAAAACTTACCAGAATGATGGCCTTGACGTTGTCCATGGTGAGAGTCATTTCAGAATCCCCTTTTTCCTGAATCTCAAGCAAGACATCCACAAGGTCCTTGTGCTCTTCCTTTTCTCTCTCGGGATTGAGATGCTCCTCTATCACCTCGTCGAAAAACCGGTCAAAACGTCGAAAAGTGTTCTGGAGTCTCGATTTCATGCCAGTCAGAGTATGTATGAACTCCATGGACGGGAAGAAATCTCCCACGCTGAATCCTCCGAGCAGCACCTGGTACTCCTCGAGCATCTTTTGGAACCCGTGGCGATCGTAGTCCCCGCCCTCTGTGAAATCCCTCCCCAACGCAACTCTGCAAAGGACGTCGTTTGCGTACTGTCCGAGGAGCTTGGTTAAGTCCGCGGCGTCGGGACAGGATTCGGCAATCCTATGAACCAAACGAGCAACCTCTTCTTCTCTCACAAAGCTGTACGATTGGACCCGCTTCGCGCTTAGCAGCTCAAGTATGCAAATCTTACGTATGTGCCGCCAGTAAGCACCGTACGGCGAGAATGCGACATCGGTGCAGTCGTAGAAAAGGTGTTTGGCCGAGAAGATCTGGGGGCGGCTCGAGAGGGCGAGGTCGTGAGTTTTCATCACTTCCTTGGCCAGTTTAGCCGATGAAACCACGACCGTCGGAATCTCACCCAGTTGCAAGTGAACGATGGGACCGAATTTGTCCGTGAGGCGGCGGAGGGAGAGGTGGGGCATGCCCCCTAGCTGGTGGAGATTCCCAATTATGGGTAGCTTTGGAGGGCTTGGTGGGAGGTTGAGATTTCTTGTCCTTGATTTCTCTTTTGAGAGAAGCTTCAGAATCAGAATCACCACTACTAGCAAAGTTGATGCAAAAATAAAGGAGGGCAGGAGACTATCTCTCAGCCATTGAAGGATGGCCATTGGAGGTGACTAGTTGGCACCAGTTCGGGGGTAGAGGAGGAGGAGGGGGCAGGAAGGGGTTTAAGGCGATTTTGGGGGAGTTTGTGGAGTTACTGGGGGGTTTTTTGACATTGGAGATTTTGTGCCATGGCTTAAGTGGGTGAATAGAGTAAATGGGGTGAGACTTGCTAAGGAGTTGGATGAGTTTTTGGAGGGTGTGGTGGAAGAGCATGAGGGTAGAGAGAGAAAGGGAGGAGAGAGAGAGAGAGAGAGAGAGAGAGACCAAGATTTTGTGGATGTGTTGCTTGAAGTCCAGAGAGAGAAAGCTGCGGGGATTCCTATTCATAGAGATAGCGTCAAAGCTTTTATTTTGGTAAGGCCTCAATCTCTCTTCTTTATGAACAATCGAGAAATTATTCAATACTCATGGGGTAATGTTAAGCACGAACCTAGACCATACATCGTGCTCAACGTTACTTCTTTCTTTCTTTTTGTGCCCTGTAGGATGTATTTATTGCTGGAACTGATACTACATCCACAACCCAAGAATGGGCGATGACAGAGCTCTTAAAATATCCTCAAGCCATGAAAAAACTCCAAGCCGAAGTCAGAAGAATAGCCCAACCCAACCAACCTATAATTGAGGACGATCTAGACCAGATGCCTTATCTAAAAGCTGTGATCAAGGAGACGCTACGCCTCCATCCTTCGGCTTCCATTATCCCGCCCCGGGAGTCGACCAAAGATGTCCAAGTATACACGCGTGCTCGTCAACGCTTAGGTGATCTGCGGGATCTAGTGTCGTGGGACGAGCCCGAGGAGTTTAGGCTTGAGAGATTTTCGAACCGTCCGATCAATTTCAAAGGGCAAGATTTCGATTTGGTTCCGTTTGGAGCGGGGAGGAGGGGGTGCCCAAGGATTTAGTCTACGGAGGCGATCGATGAGCTGACCGTCGCAAATCTTGTGCAGAAGTTTGATTTTGCATTGCCTAATGGGGTGGAGTTGGATGTGAGTGAAGGTGGTGGTATGACTGTTCATAAAAAGTTCCCTCTACTTCTTGTTGCAACTCCTTGGTCTTGCTAATTGGAGTACCATGTGAAAATACTTAAGGCTCCTATTATTGTAGTATGTATGAAACATATATCAACTTTAAATTCAAAAAGCTCATCTCCACCGTAGCAACTATGATTGGTATAGTTAATAAAATTCGATAAAGACATACCATTTAGAAACTACCATATTTCCAATAAGACCTTATAGAATCAAGGTTGTCAATTGATTATGTTACTTTTCACGGCAATATCATGGTTTCAAATATCTAAATTCTTGGAAAAACTCATCCTCATAAATATGACCATGTTGTTTGTATTCCAAGAATTTTTCTAATTTTTTTTCGATGAAAATAATGCATACTCCTAATTTACTTCATGTGTATCCATCCAAATACCTGGGCAAAATACCTTTCTTCGAAACAAACAGAGCCGCCTTGTTAATAATCTGCTGTTCTCCAACCCATTTCCTGCTAAATACCCACTCGTTTCGTGCCAACCATATATGCCTACCATTAACAACCAAAGAGACCTAGCAGTTATTTGCGCTTAGCCCCAGAGGCTGATTCCATTTACCCTAATCCACATTTCTCCCAACCGTGCCTCCACCATCTTCTCCGGTCTGTAGCGAAAACGGGGATAGTAACCACACTCTACATGCCTATACAGCATGTGTGAGGTGGTTTCTGTTGAGATTTGTCCCACATCGGTTAATTATCTCTTCCAAAATTAGTATATGAGTCTGGGTGGCCTTTCCACTCTTTTGCAAATGGTTTAGAATTGGATATTTTAACATGGTATCAGAGCTAGAGTTTCTGAGAATTTCTTCCCCTTGTTTGTGCCATACGTTCACCGTTATTTGTTGTGATCCAAGTGTCATATGGATCCTTTATTTATCTCCCCACGTACGAGTCGGAGGTCGCACGTGCAGGGGAATGTTGAGATTTGTCCCAAATCGGTTAATTATCTCCACCAAAACTTGTATATGAGTCGTGTGGCCTCTCCACTTTTTATCAACTGATTTAGAGTTGGATGCTTTAACAATTTCAACCTCCAACCCACAAACAGGACCGATCATCTCCGCTGGCACCTTAATTTCTCCGCATCGAAATAGCAATGACTAACCGAAGCGCATATCATTAAAACTGTGCAGTTCCAAATTTTATCGTCGCACTGACCCGTGGTACTAATTGGCTGGCAAAGAATCCTATCAGCATCTCCGTTATTAAAAACTGACCTCACTAGCTAGTGTCTCCCTCCTCCTTCCAAGTCTTCCCTTCATTATCAATAAGCCGTGTTTCCGGTAAGGAAAAGCGGAAAAAACGTAGGCGTTTTTTTTTAAGTCATTAACAAATTTCAACATTTTACCATCTCATTCACACTAACAAAAAAGTTGTTAGCAACTTCTTCAATAATTTTTTGCACTTATATACCTATTACCAACTTATTCACTACGAGAAACAACAAACAGCTTTTCAACAACAAAAAAAATTCTCCAAATTTTTCCTTAATGAAAACACCCCAAAAGTCACTCACCATTTTACACTGCTCATGTAACGACTCATTCCATCTTTGTACAATATTGTCCGCTTTGGACGCCCAAAGCCCATAGACTTTTCAGTGAGGTCACCCATCTTTGGATTGCTCCAGGATGAGTACGCTTAACTGTGAAGTTCCTATGCGCTTTGACCCGCCCTCACAACTTTAAAAGGCCTTGTACAAGTAAGAGGGATCTTTTCTTATAAACCATGACTTACCTCCTTCCGTCCGGACGCTTCCTGCAGTACCGCCAGCCACCGGAAAGCGGAGTGTCACAGCTCAATGTTGGGATTTGACCTCTCAAGAAAATAGCAACTCTAAAGCAACACAAGTCATATATACGAGTATAGCATGTAGGTGTTTGTGTATGTGTTTGGTTTTAAAAAAATTTACGAAGAATTTTTTTAGACCAGGGTTACACATATAACTTAAAACACAATTCAGAAATACACAATCACATTTGGAATCATTTCAATGCACGTGAGTCCACATTCAACAAACGGTTCGGACCAGGGGTGGGCAAAAAACCCGATCACTTGTGGATCCGAATCGACCCGAAAGCGGGTGGACGGTTTCGATCAAGCATTCGGTCGGTCGTCGGTTTCCTACATGCAAAATTTTCGATGTTCGGTTCGGCCTTTGGCTGCACACAATCTCTACCCGTCGAACCCGCAATTAAGAGGAGTTAAGGTACACAATACACATGGCAGAATGTGAGGCTATGAGCAGATGATACACCATTACACCTTGTCTCTTATCACATGTGAGACTTTTCAGATTCTTTTCACTTGCCGGCAACAGGTCCACCATTGAGGTCGACGACAACGTTGCCGTCCATAAGTGAGACGGCGACGATAATCGACAACGAAAAAGCCTGTGTCTCTCTCAATCTCCGACTCCCTCTCTCTCACATCTCACCGAGTTTCCACGGTAAGTGAGACGGCTGTGATGCCGACAAAAAATACTCCAACGGAAAAGATCAACGTCGGAAGATTCTTCTCTATATTTGTACCTTTGTTCTTTTTCTCCCAAATGTGTTTTGTTTGCGGGCGAAACCAAAACCCGACCGACAGTCCGATGATGTCGGATCGGTCGAGTTTGGCCTTGAAGTCAGTGGGCCATCGGTTGCAAAATTTTTAACCCAATCTGTTCAGATCGGGTGACGGGTTTAGGCCCGACCCGACCCATGCTCACCCTTAGTTCGGACACGTACGTCTTTTAAAGTTGTTAGCCTCCTCTTTTGTTTTTTCGCCTTTTATTTTGGACCGCACGCACACTTCCCACTCGTTGTCTTTGTACTTATCTCAAATTTAGATTACAATGAACAACAGCCATTCACGTGCTCATCACAACTCCAATAATGTTCTATCCACCCCACTCGTTGTCTTCTTTTTACTATTTTAAGGGTTCTTCGGAAATTCCTCTCAACAATGTCGTGTGCACTCAAGAATATTAAAACACAAAATTGGTAAAATAAAAGAATAGTATAAAAGTTGGAAAAATGAAATAAATAGTGGAGTAATTTAGAAAACACCAACACTAAAGCACTAGCCAATTTGTCAAAAGTTACGCAAAGGAAGGAGAAATTTTTGGATACCGAGGGTATCACGTGGCTGTGTCCATGTGGTGTCCAAGCAGTCCATTCGGACCGTCCAAAAATGTGTTAGACCACCCAGATTGAAACATTTTCTCTCCTCTCACCCCACCACTCTCTCCTCTTTTTCTCTTCAAATTTGAGCCGTCCAAAACCGAAATGGACTGTTCGGATGTGCCGAGCCAATACCACGTGGTACCCACTCGACACTGAAAAATTAATCCAAAGGAAATGATTGCTCTTTATAAAATAAAAATAAAAATAAAAAGCGCCCTCCTTTTATTCATTGAGACTCATTTTTTGTCTTTATTCACCAGAAAATACCAAATTGCTCTTTATAAAGAAAAAATAGCTCAAGAGATGAGAGTAATTTTTTTGATTTACATGAATAAAAGACAAGAAATTTCAATAAATAAAAGAAGATTACGAAAATCATTTTCGTCTCGAAAAACCCGACCGTGGTATAAAGTATAAACTGTTCCAATATTCATGCACCCACTGACCCACACCACATATTCATATTGCATACAGCTTTAGAAAATTTGTTGCCGAGACTCATCAAACAACAAACCATGCATTTCTCACTACACCCCTTCATCTTCTCTCTCCTTCCCCTGTTTTTCTTCCTAGTTTTCCTTCTCAAATGGCTCTCCATCACCACCCGAACACCGCACAAAAACCCACCGCCGTCTCCCCGAAAGCTCCCCGTGATCGGAAACCTCCACCAAATCGGCCCCTTCCCCCACCTCTCCCTCCACTCCCTCTCCCAAGCCCACAGCCCCTTAATGCTCCTCCACTTTGCCGCTGCTCCTGTCTTGATCGCCTCCTCCACCGCCGCCGCCCGTGACATCATGAAAACCCATGACTTTATCTTCTCCAATCGACCAAAATCGACCATTTGTGAGAAAATCATGTACGGAGCGAAGGATGTGGCTTTCAGCCCTTACGGCGAGTATTGGAGGCAGATGAAGAGCATCTGCGTCCTCCAACTACTAAGCAACAAGCGAGTCCAATCCTTTCGCAATGTCAGGGAAGAAGAGACGGCGCTCATGATTGAGAAGATTTTGGGTTCTGGTTCTAATGTGGTGAATTTGAGCGAATTGATTGTGGAGTTGATGGGAGACGTGGTGTGTAGGGTGGCGTTGGGGCGGAAATACGGCGGCGTCGGGGGTGGAGAAGGAGGAGGGGGCAGGAGGGGGTTTAAGGAGGTTTTGGGGGAGTTCGTGGAGTTATTGGGGTTTTTTGATATTGGAGATTTTGCCCCATGGCTAAAGTGGGTGAATAGAGTAAATGGGGTGTATGGGAGAGCGGAAAGACTTGCTAAGGAGTTGGATGAGTTTTTAGAGGGTGTGGTGGAAGAGCATGAAAGTAGAGAGAGACAGGGAGGAGAGAGAGAGCAAGATTTTGTGAATGTGTTGCTTGAAGTCCAGAGAGAGAACGTGGCTGGGATTCCTATTCATAGAGATAGCGTCAAAGCTCTTATTTTGGTAAGGCCTGAATTTCTTTTTTTCATGACTATCTGCTCAAGAAATTATTCAATGCTCTTGGGCTAATGTTAAGCAAGAATCTGGATCATACATCGTGCTCAATCTTATTTTAATTTTATTTTTTTCTCATGCCCAACCTTATTTTATTATTATTTTTTTCACATTTTATTTTTATTTTTATTTCTCATGCTCAACCTTATTTTATCTAGTATTGAAGATCTTAATGTCTAGCCCTCGCGAACAGAAGACTGGCGCGCCTTTGAGATTTGGACTCAGATCATCTTAAATTTGTACTGAGCAATTGTTTCGTAGCCTTGTTATTTTTATATCCTAGTTCAATTACTTTCTACGATTTCTGAACAAGGTTAAGGATTAGAGACATAAATTATACACGACCCTCCGTGTAGTAGAAGGACCAATAAAAAGAAGACAACTCAGCGTGAGAATTGAAACTTGATTATGAGAGTTTTAAAGACAAATTTTAATTATGACCATTTAGAATAATATCATCTGAATAGTAAGATTTTCGCATTGGTTCAAACAGATTAAAGATTGGAACACTTAATTTTTTAAGCATATTTTTAAATATATAAACAATTCAAAATTATTAAGCACTTCAATTTTCAATCTGTTTGAACCAGTGTGAAGATCTTATTATTCTAATTATATTATTCTAAAGAGTTATAGTTAAATTTTGTATCTAGTGCTCTCATAATCAAGTTTCTATGATCTATAGGGTTTCAAATAAAGAACAAATACTTAATTATGAGAGCCATAGAGACAAAATTAATTATAACACTTTAGAAATAATATGATTAGAATAATAAGATCTTCGCGCCAGTTTAAACAGATTCAAAGTTGGAGCGCTTTATTTTTTTGAACGGTTTATATATTAGAAAATATGATTAAAAAATCAACTATTCCAATCCTTAATCCGTTTAAATCAGTGTAAAGATCTTATTATTTTAAAGGGTAAAAAATGGGACAATGTTGAGAAAATGATTTTTTGGGATCCTATAGAGAAAAAACTTGATTATGAGAGCTCTAAAGACAAAATTTAACTATGACCATTTAAAATAATATGATCAGAAAAATAAGATCTTCGCATTGATTCAAATGGATTAAAAATTAAAGCGCTTAATATTTTTAAAATATTTATATATTAAAAAATATGGTTAAAAATTTTAAGCGCTCTAATTTTTAATCCGTTTGAACTAGTGCGAAGATCTTTTTATTCTGATCATATTATTTCAAAGGGTCATAATTAAATTTTGTCTCTATTGCTCTTATAATCAAGTTTTGGATCCATAGAATCCCAAAAAATCATTTTTTCAACATTGTCCCATTTTTGCCAATTGTCCCACACTGAGTTGTCTTCTTTTTATTGGGTTGGTGGACACTTCCTTCTACACGGAGGATCAGTGTATAATTGGTGTCAAAGAGATTTTTCTTATCAAATAAACAAACAAGAAATGTATACTAAATAAAACTCATAGGAGTATGTTTTTTTGTTGTAATGTAGGATGTATTTGCTGCTGGAACTGATACTACATCCACAGCCCTAGAATGGGCAGTGACAGAACTCTTAAAACATCCTCAAGCCATGAAAAAACTCCAAGCCGAAGTTCGAAGAACAATCCAACCCAACCAGCCCATAACTGAGGACGATCTAGACCAGATGCCCTACCTAAAAGCCGTGATAAAGGAGACTCTACGCCTCCACCCTCCAATTCCCCTTCTCGTGCCTCGGGAGTCGACCAAAGACGTCCAAGTAATGGGCTATGACGTTGCGGCCGGGACGCGCGTGGTCGTCAATGCATGGTCGATCGGGCGGGATCCGGCATCGTGGGACGACCCCGAGGAGTTTAGGCCTGAGAGGTTTTCGAACAGTCTGGTTGATTTTAGAGGGCATGATTTCGAGTTGATTCCATTCGGAGCGGGGAGGAGGGGGTGCCCGGGGATTCAGTTTGCGGCGGCGGTCGATGAGCTGGCCGTCGCAAATCTTGTGCACAAGTTTGATTTTGCATTGCCTGATGGGGTGGAGTTGGATGTGAGTGAAGTTGCTGGTATCACTGTTCACAAAAAGTTGCCTTTGCTTCTTGTTGCAACTCCTTGGTCTTGTTAATTGGAGTACCATGTGAAAGTACTTAAGCTCCTATTATTGCACTCCCTTAGTCTATTTTAAATGTTTCCTGTGTAAAGTCGTGTCTTTTGACTCTTAAAAAAATCATATTTTTTATAATCTTTTTTGGAACTTTTATTTTTTACCGTTTGAAAGTATTCATTGAGATATTTTAAATGGTGCAAAACAAAGTTAAAAATTAATTTCGAAAGCGTTTTATTTTTGATGTCAAAGTTACACGGTCTCCCGTATGGAGCATTTAAATTAATTGAGACGGAGGGAGTAATATGTATGAAACATGTATCTGTATTTTCATGAGTACATATTGGATATAATAGTAATACTGGCACATTTTGAGAGTTTTCTATATAATTTTGATAATTCTTATCTTGTTCTGGAAAGAAAAGAAAATGTGATAAACTGCACAATAATAATAATTTAGAGAGAAATGAGGGTACGTGTACCCGAGTGTTCATGACACAAGAAATTGGTAAAAGTTTGGTCAATTGTTAACATAAAAATTTATTTATCTATAGGCAGATTGATTAATTGTATTAGAGTTGATAAGGGTCAACTTACCACCAAAGGAGATAAATCTCCTCTCCCACACTATCAATCTTTTCTCCACCTTATCTACCACAGGTTGTCAAGTTTGAATTTTTCTAGAATTAGCACCAAGTGGGAGCCCAAGGTAATTCAATGGGAGAAATCCCACACGACACTCCATCACCTGAGCTAATACTTCCACATCCTGTTCTAGACATTTCACCGGACACTAGCAGAAAGCCCAAAATAAAATTGAAGCAAAACACTGTATGAACCGACTCCAAATGAGTTACATGGTAGCTCCTGGAAGATTTCGAACATAAAACTTTTGGGAGGCAGCATTTAGAGTTGATTTATTGTGTAACAAAAAAAAAAGCAACCGGGGCAAGTCTAATCGTGCTATACATGGTCGCATCTGACTCCTTGATATCTACGAGATTCATTTCTTTTTGAGAAATTTTTGGGTGGCTACTACGAGGCCGTACCCACATGATCTCCGAGCAGCATATCTGGATTGTTCAAAAGGATGTTGGATGGTCCAAATTGAAATACTCTCTCTCCTCTCACCCCACCACTCTCTCTCTTCTTTCTCTTTTCAAATCTGAGCCGTCTAAAATTGAAATGGACAGCCTGGATGCACTCCTCAGGCACCACGTGGTGCCCGCTTGGCATTCAAAAATTTCTCCTTGCGAAAAAAATCAATCTACTTAGATATCTATAGGTACATGAATTCAGGGCCTCCAGGTCCAGGGCCATCACTTCTGCTGATCCTTGTGTAATGCCTCTTCGGAAGTCATCGAACATGACTAAAGAAAAGTGTTGGGCCCGGATTGATTTTTTTGCATGTGTCTCTTTCACACTGTATCCACTAAATGGACGGATTGAATTATTGTGATAGGCTCAGAACATGACTAAAGAAAAGTGTTGGATCCGGAGTGTTCGCATGGATTTGGTTACACAATGTCATTCCCAATGATCGCTCTAAAAATAGACTTGCGGGTGCAATATTGAATGCCATAAAAGATTTAATTGAAGTGCTCCCTTACACCAATTGATTTTAGGAGAGATGTACGGTGGAAAAACGGTTTGACAAAAAGAATCAAGTACATATCAAGGATAAAGGTACGAACATGTCCCCCCTTTGAGAGTGACATTATCAATAACCTTTTTTATACAACGGCCAGGTTTTGTTAGCACGAAAAATAATTCACACCCCTTCTTTTATTCATTGATGATACTTTTTTTTTTCTCTTATTCATATAAATTTACAAAATTGTCATTACCATGTCAATGAAGTAAATTCACAAAGGCTTTTTCTCTCTAGCACGGTCGTCTCATCTTGGCCCATGTCAATAAAGTAAATTTCCCCATTTGTTTTTCTACTCTTTCATAATTTTCTCATGGAAAATTATGTACCCCACTGTCTTATTTCCTTTGCTTGTGCTTGACAAATTTGTACACCACTGTCTTTTTTCTTGACAAATTTCCTATAAAAAACTGTCCCAATGTTCATGCAACCCGCACCACACATGCACACAGCGTATACGTATTTTCAAAATTTGTTGCAACCAGAGCCATGCATTTCTCACTATACCCCTTCATTTTCTCTTTCCTTCCCTTGTTTCTCTTCCTAGTTTTCCTTCTCAAATGGCTCTCCATCACCGCCCGACCACCGCACAAAAACACACCGCCGTCTCCCCAAAAGCTCCCTTTGATCGGAAACCTCCACCAAATGGGCCCCTTCCCCCACCGCTCCCTCCACTCCCTCTCCCAAGCCCACGGCCCCTTAATGCTCCTCCACTTCGCCACCGCCCCCGTCCTAGTCGCCTCCTCCGCCGCCGCCGCCCGTGACATCTTGAAAACCCACGACCTTATCTTCTCCAACCGACCCAAATCGATCATTGGCAATAAAATCTTGTACGGAGCGAAGGATGTGGTTTTCAGCTCTTACGGTGAGTATTGGAGGCAGATGAAGAGCATCTGCGTCCTCCAACTACTAAGCAACAAGCGAGTCCAATCCTTCCACAACGTTAGGGAGGAAGAGACGGTGCTTATGATCGAGAAGATTTCAGATTCTGGTTCTGATGTGGTGAATTTGAGCAAACTGATTGTGGAGTTGATTGCGAACGTGGTGTGTAGGACAGCAATGGGGCGGAAATACGACGGCGTTGGGGGCAGAGAAGGAGGGGCGAGGAGGGGATTTAAAGAGGTTTTGGGGAAGGCTTCGGAGTTATTTGGGGTTTTGGATATTGGAGATTTTTTACCATGGCTTAAGTGGGTGAATAGAGTAAATGGGGTGTATGGGAGAGCGGAGAGACTTGCTAAGGAGTTGGATGAATTTTTGGAGGGCGTGGTGGAAGAGCATGAGGGTAGAGAGAGAAAGGGAGGGCAGGATTTTGTGGATGTTTTGCTTGAGATTCAGAGAGAAAATGTGGTTGGGATTCCTCTTCAAAGAGATAGCATCAAAGCTCTTATTTTGGTATTACTTGAATCTCTGTTCTTTAGGAATTACGACTGTTTAGTCAAGAAATTATTCAATGCTCTAGGGGTAATGTTGAGCACGAATCTCTTATTTTTGTATTGACCAATTGTTTAGTAGCCTTGTAATTTTATAATTCAATTACTTTCAATGATTTTTGAACAAGGGTAAGGATTAACTTGGTGTCAAAGAGATTCTTATCCATCCTTTATTTGTCTCAATCCTTATCAAATACATAATAAACAAATACTCCCTCCGTTCCTTTTTAAGTGTCCTACTTCGTAACTCCAACTTATTAAAAAGACATCATCATTACACCTTTCACATCAACTTTTTCCTTCACTTTCCCTACTTAACCATCATCATTACACTTTTACTCACTAACTTTTCAAAATAAAATCTACTTTTAGGGACAAAATAGACAATACACCAACTTTTACCCCCCTAACTTTATAAAATGGACACTTATTAAGGGACAGCCCAAAATGGAATACTGGACACAAAAAAAGGGACGGAGGGAGCAACAATATTTACTAAATTGTACTCCCTTCGTCCCAAAAAGAATGACAATTTTTGAAATTCGTGTCATTTTTCATCGCTTATATCTTTCAATCTATAATGTTTTTCATGAGTTTGAAAACTTTGTATAATAGAATTAATCGAGAACTATCGAATAAGATCCATATTGCATATTTTTTGAGATCCATATTGAAAGATATAAGGAGTTGAAATTGGCACGGATATCAAAAATTGACATCCAATTTGGGACGGAGGGAGTAATTTTTTTGGTCTTGCAGGATATATTTGTTGCTGGAACTGATACTTCATCTGCAACCATAGAATGGGTAATGACAAAGCTCTTAAAACATCCTCAAGCCATGAAAAAACTCCAAGCCGAAGTTCGACTTATAGCCCAACCCAACCAGCCTGTAACTGAGGACGATCTAGACTAAATGCCCTACCTAAAAGCCGTGATCAAGGAGACTCTACGCCTCCACCCTCCGCTTCCCCTTCTCGTGCCTCGGGAGTCGACCAAAGACGTCCAAGTAATGGGCTACGACGTTGCGGCCGGGACGCGCGTGGTCGTCAACGCTTGGTTGATTGGGCGGGATCCGGCGTCGTGCGATGAGCCCGAGGAGTTTAGGCCCGAAAGGTTTTTGAACAACCATTCGATCGATTTTAGAGGACACGATTTCGAGTTGATTCCGTTTGGAGCAGGGAGGAGGGGGTGCCCAGGGATTCAGTTCGCAGCGGTGGTCCATGAGTTGGTGGTTGCAAATCTTGTGCACCAGTTTGATTTTGCACTGCCTGATGGGGTGGAGTTGGATGAGAGTGAAATTTTTGGTTTGGCTGTTCATAAAAAGTTGCCTTTGCTTCTTGTTGCAACTCCTTGGTCTTGCTAATTGGAGTACCATGTGAAAGTACTTCAAGCTCCTATTATGGTAGTATGCATGAAACATATGTCTGTATTTTCATGAGTACGTATTGGATATTAATAATAGTGATACTGGGCCGACCCGAAACACATTTTCCAGCACAGGCAGCATTAGATGTTAGTAGACCAGAAGTTAAACTACAAGCGGACTGTAAATCCATCTATTTGAACCAGAGACTTTGCATAGGTGCAAAAGTGTATTGAGAAAAGGGTAACATAGTAAATTTATGTGGATAAAGGCGAGATATATTGTTTGGTCACGAAATGGCTCAAGGACTGAGTGCGGACGTGTCAAGACTTGTCGCGTCTAACGTAAGGACTGGATGTCTCTTTTTTGACTTTGTAATTGTATCGGCAAAAGTGCTGCGAGCCTAATGGCTAGATCACAGTGACAGTTCGTGGTTTTGCCATAACGAGCGTGGACTTCGTAAATTCCTAACTGTGTAGGAAAGAGAGCAACGTAAAAAAAGGACTTTATTATATCGGAATAATAAAGTCGGGTACAAGGAAAATAAAAACCCGAATTACTTGAAGAAGTGATTGAGTTGAATGTTGAAAAAATTAATATAGTTGCTTCGCTGAAAAGACTTTGGTTAAGCGCTGGACTTGGTTGGTATGAGAACCCTTTTTTCTCCTTCAGATCTTGTATTTATAGGCCAACAGCTTTCACGGTTCTGCATGTAAGGGTATCTGCTGGCTCCTCCTTGTGACGCCATGTGTCCCATTATTGAGATTTTCCCTCCTAAGCAGTGGTTATTGGAAGTTGGCAGGATATGGCACCTGTGATTCTTCAATCATGGGTAGTTTTCGTGAGACTGAAAGAGAATGGGCCATTTTGACTGGGTCAAATGGTCATGTGGCAGAATCCCCTATTAACATATTCCTATTTTTGCTCGTGCAATTCCATCATGGACTTCCACCTTCCAAGGCCAAAATTTGTATTCTTTGGGGTCCAATTTAAATAATAATATAACCCATAGCCCATAACTTCAGAATTTCAACTGTAACGGATTAAAACTAACTGGGCCCAATCAATTAACACTTTCTTGGCCCATTAATTTTAGTCCAATACATCACTATTTTCGGCCCAATTTTATCGAATTTCAATTAAATGGCTCTTCAGCGCTTGTTTAGGACTGGCTGCCAAAATCGGGTGTTGTGGATTGTAAAAAAAAGGGGAGTGTGAAAATTAGTTCCCATAATAAATTATGTAAATTATTATTACAAAACTTTGTTTGTTTTGATTTGTGTGCTTCTGGTAGATATCTATAAGAGGTTGAGCCTACCTAAAAAATAAGCACTTATTTATAATTTTCAAACTTAAAAATAACGTATTTACGAAAATAATTTTTCAATTTTTTTTCATCGTTCAAAAGATCTCATTGAGATCTATCAAATAAATCCATATTGCATAAACAAATTATTTTAGTAAGTCTATTATTTTTAACATAAAAAATTGCAAATAAGTACTTAATTATTATTTTTTAAGAAGGCTTAGCGGGATAATAAGAACAAATAGTTTCATGAGGAACATTGCACAGAACCAAACAAAAAGATTACAAACAGAGGCTACTTAGCAAATTGTGTTGAAGTCTTTGAGGGAATTCCATGGCTTTTCTGGGTTGCAACCTAACTTGCTTAAAAGTGCCATTTATTTTGCCGGTGTCTCAACCTCTGATAAGCATGCCTTCACTGACCTCTTGGGAATTTCTGAAGAACAACTGCCAGTAAAGTATTTGGGGGTGCCATTGATTAGTACCAGACTCACCTCATCCGACTGTGCTGTGTTGAAAGATAAGATTTTGGTTAGAATCCAAAGCTGGACCCAAAAATTTCTTTCTTATGGAGGAAGGGCTCAACTTGTCCAATCTGTCCTCTTCAATATCCAAACTTGTTGGAGTGCTATTTTCATTCGTCCTCAAAAAATCACTAAGGAAATTGAAAGTGTGCTTTGTGCCTTTCTTTGGTCTGGAACATAGTTGAAGCATTTTGGTGCAAAGTCAGTTGGTCTTCCTTGTGTGTTCCTAAAAATGAGGGGGGTTTGGGATTTAGATCCATAAAGGAGTGGAATAGAGCTGTCATTATGAAACACCTTTGGGCTCTCAGTCAAAAGGCTGACACTTTATGGGTCAAATGGGTGCATGTTTATATTCTTAAAGGTCAGAGTTTGTGGGGGATTCCTATGAAACTTCTTGGGTAATTAGGAATTTGCTGAAGTTGAGATGTCTTTATAAAGATTGGATTAAAGTTGTTATTGGTAATTGCAGGGATACCTTCCTTTGGACTGATAATTGGCACCATTTTGGAGCTTTGTTTCAGCGGTTTGGGGATTCTGTATGCATAGGGGCAGCGCTTTAAAAGCTAAAGTGTCATCTATCATTGATCATGATCGGTGGAAATGGCCTAGGCAACGTAATAGGGTTATTATGGACATTATAAGGCATACACCAGTGGATTTACTCCCTAATCCATCTTTTCATGATAGGGTTGTTTGGACCTTAACCTCGGATGGTAAGTTTTCAGCAAAGTCTGCTTGGGAGGCTTGTCGGCACAGGAATTCCCTTCAACCATGGTATTCTGTTGTGTGGTCTGGTCAGGGAGTGCCTCGATGGAGCTTCATTGTGTGGTTGGCTGTATTGGGAAGACTATCTACTAAGGATAGGTTAGTTAGTTGGGGGCTGGTGGTTCCCCCGTTCTGTTCTTTTTGTTTGGCTGATATGGAATCGCATAGCCATCTCTTCTTTGACTGTCAACTTTCTTCTTTGGTCTGGAAGCAAGTCTTGACTAGGAATGGGATTGCTAGGCCTGTTGAGCCTTTAGCCCAGGAGTTGGATTGGGCAGTCCATCATAGGAAGGGGAAAAACTTACGTGACTCTTTGTATAAACTCTCTTTGGCAGCATCCATTTATACTCTTTGGGGCGAGCGCAACATGAGGATATTTCAAGGTAAATCCAGGAATGAAGGTGCGGTTGCTCTGGATATTTTCAATTCTGTCCGAGCTAAGGTTAGTTCTTGGTCCTCTGTTAGACTTTTAGCTCAAAACAGGAAGTTGTGCGATGAGTGGCTTTTAGATTCTAACATTTTTGCTATTAACAATTGTTGATAGGTCATTTTCAGTTTTGGCTTTGGGGTGTTGGTCATTGTTTGGACCTTTGATGTATTGGTTGTATTGGTTACCAGGGGGATGCCCCTGTTGATTTGTTGTAAGCTTCGTGCTTGTTTTGGTGAAATAAATCTTTACTTACCAAAAAAACAGAGCCTACTTAAGATTGAAAAATCTCATCATTCAGTTCTTCTTCATGTCTGGATCCCTAACCAATTCTGCAAGAACTTCTCACACGAAACTTGTACTAAAATCAACTCAACATTCGTTTGTCATCAGCAAAAGAAATTTCAATATTTGTTGCCGTACTTCTATGTTTGTTATATTGTCTTAATTAGGTGCCGATGTTTTTTGCGTAGGAATGGAATTCTCTCCCGTCTCGTCTCTTCAATCAAGAGAATGAAGGTTCTTTTGAGTTCTTCATGGATCTTTCATGGGAACAGTAGTCGCAAACCGTTAATTGATTTATCACGATGAGGACATTGCCCACGTAGAAAAAAATAGCAATACTGTATTATTGCTTGATTTGTTTTCAAAACAAATCGGTGTTGAGGAGAATTTTTTTTTGTAACACTTCATTGAAAGATAGATGTGTTCGATATATCCATTCAACATGATTTTTAAAGTGACTAATGAGACTTACGTTGTCCAGAAGGGGTGTTAATTTCCAAATAACCTAAAAGTTGTGGACTACAATTTTTTTGTTTTGTTCTTATTAATTTTTTTTTTTTGTTAGTTTTTGCACCAAACTTTTATGTATTTCGTACAGATGAGAGGAATCGAAAAAGAAAAAAATTATGTTTTTGACAAGGGTATTTTTGGAAATATCCCAGAAAAAGTCCAAATAGTCAACATTTGGGCCTTTTCTTGCATATTTTCCAAGAAAATGGGTAGAAATCTAGATTTTTTGCCTTTTCGATTCATTTCGTTCATATGAACCAATAATACATAAATTTTTTGAGGAAAACTAATAAATGCAAAAAAAAATTAAATAAAGAAATGGTTGTTGTTTAAAAAAAAGGATTAGTAGAAAACGGAACCTAAATATAATAATAAATAAGTCACTGCATGTCTCAATCTGATCTTCGGCCATTACCGTCATTCCAAACTCTAAAAACCCTTCCTGTATATTTAGGAAAATGATTTTCACAATCTCTTTTTTGATAACGGCACTCCATTTTTTTTGTCTTTTAGTGGAGTTTTTGTGAGTATTTTTTTATTAAAAGACAAGAAAATGAGTTTGTTTATATATAAAAAAAAAGAGTGCAAAAATTATTTTCCTATATTTAAATGCGTAGTTGGAAACCAACTTTCCTCATCTACAAATTAATGATTCTTCTCCGTAATGTTTGTTTAATTATCTTTCTCTCTTTTTCCACCTAGGTTATGATTTTCATCCAATCAACACCCTCCATTTTTCTTTCAGTTCTTGCCAAATTAAAATTAGGGCTGTTGTTGTTACTCATTTTCTTGTTCACTTTTCAATCTACGAATCAAAAATTTCAAATCGTCTGACCAAATCAGAAGTAGAAACTGAAAACGACAGGAAGACTGAGAAAATTTTTGGTAGATGGACATAGTTGTCCTAGTTGAGTCTTGAGAAGAGGTTTTGGGTTGAAACGGTACCTGAAAACAAAGGAGAAGACGGAGAATTTCTGGCCGTTTGGGTTCCGTCTTTTAAATGGCATCATTTGGGTGTTCATTGATGTATGGAGTGAGTGTTCAAAATTTTGTGAATTGGGTGTTTATTGCTGTATGAACTGGGTATTCAAACTACTTCAAAGCATGAGCCATCCTAAAATTTCTACATGTATTATAGCAAATATATATTTTTTCGATGGTCATGTGACCATGGTGCTCTCTATGTGGAGCCGCCACTGAATTCAGGGCCTCCAGGTCCAGGGCTAGGGGCATAACTTCTGCAGCAGGGGCTCTTACCAACATACTTCTGCTAATCTTTGTGAAATGCCTCTTTGAAAGAGAAATTTTTTCAGTGCCAAGTGGGTACCACATGGTGCCCGCTCGGTGCTTCCGAGCAATCCATTATATTTTTGGACGATTCAAATTTTGAAAGAGAAATACATCGACCACCTGTTCAAGGGATGTGACAAAGTCAGGGAGTTAGGGGCTTGTTTCGAAAAGTTGCAGATGCTTGAGAAATAGCTTGGAATGCTCTTTTTTTTTCCCACCAAAATGAAATGGTAATAGCTTCATTAATAGGAAACATAGATATACAAAATAATCAGTTGGGTTGATTGGTTTTCTGGTAAAATGGTTCGGTTGATGATGTGACAATTATAATTCTAGTCATTTGGGAATGGATATATCCATCTCTATATCCAAATGCATTTTTCATATCCATTGGAGGCCTGATTTTTGCATGTGGGGATGGAAAATGACTATACATCCCCCCATTGGATCCTTGCTCTTAGAAGTAGCATCCGTCCTGAATCAAAGGACTAGAAAGCTACAAACAAATCACGACTACCTCTCCTAACGATAGAATGAGCCACTCCATTCGCACTCCTACGCACAAAAGAAAACCCACACTGATTAGAAACCCAGACAACCGTTGCAACAAACCAATCGATTTGATTCGTCATTGGACCGCTGCCACCATCGTCTTCCTTTGTCATAGAACCATCACCACCACTGCTTTCTGATCACCATTTCAATGATGAAGAAGAAGTCAGAAGAAAGGAAAAGAACAAATAACAAAAAAAAAAACCCTCAAATTTGAGATCGGGGAAAAAAATCTCATAACTATAAAGGAGGGGTTATTAAAAATGAAAAAAAAAAATCATCATTATGTAGGAAGAAAACACCCATCAAGGACAAAGCTCTCCCTTTCTGCTGCCGCTTAAAAGTAGTGAAAAAACCCTAGGGGAGAGAGGGGAAGGAAGAGACGCGGCTAGGATTTTTTTAGAAAATGTGAACAATAAATCACATTCTTTTCTTTGGAATAAATGCGGATTTCTCGTCTAAATTTCTGGTATAGATTGTAATGTGCGTGGAAAAATCCTATTTTGAATCATTCTCTGGAAAATTTGAAGGGATCGGAATAGTAAGAGTTTTGAGAGCTACAAGGCAATTAATTACACTATGCTGGGAATTTCCATGTGTAGGTGGTGTCAAACTTAATACGGATGGCTGTTAGTATAATTTTAGCTAGTGACGGAGGAGGATTCAACGGCATTTTCAAAAACTCTACAGGAACTCTATCCCGGGATACTATGGGAAGTTAAGGCCCCATTTCCATTGATAAAAATCGCTAAAAACATAAGTCATTTTTCTCATCTAGTGAAGATTAATTATTTATTGTATTTTCGTTTAAATATTTGTAGACACCCCAATCCGGGCCTCTAAGGTTCTTTAAACTCTCCGATGATGAAATAAAGAAAATAATACCTTCAAGAGCTTGAATGATGATTCTCACAGCCTAAAAGCCCAATAAAACCAGAAAAGCCCAAAGATGCCTAAAAGTCCAGAAAAACCCAAAAGCTCAGGATTGAACCTGGAACACTGCACGAGATACTTCTACACCGCACGGGACAATGAAATTCATTACACTGCACACGGTCACGAAATAACTCGCACGACGTTTTGGGGAAAGTTCTGATTGGCTCAGAAAGCTGTCGGCCACGCTCACTTGAGCCATAGCTCAAAGTCGGCTTGGCAGGAAATAAAAGCTGGCCTGGAAGTCACCTCCCCCATTTGCATTGATAATTATTGGCCTTTGCCTATAAATACACCCCTCCTCTTAAAAGAAAAGGGCTCCGCTACTACATTCTTACACACTTAGTACTCCATCCTCTACACACATCCCTTTGATTCTTGAAATTCCCCTTCTTCACCTATGTTTTCCTCAAAGCCTTGAGAAAGTTATCATTAGCATTTTCTAGGCATTCCTCCTTCTACCAAACATTCCCTTCTTTTTCTTTTCAAAACTTAGTATTTTACTTGCTTTGAAACTTCGATATTCCAAAACTCTAAGTTCTCAAGATCGACATCCACTCTTATCTACACTCATCCATCCTTGATCAAGCTCGAAACCAAAGGTAAAAATAAGTTTCCTTCGGCCAAGCTAAACTTTGCCCTGAGGGGACTCTCTGTAGTCAGGCTTGACCTTTTGTTAAGTTATGATTCGAAAAATTGTTTTCAGAAACTAAAACAACCACTGTGTCAAACCCATTACACCGTGTGATGTTCACGTACACCGCACGATGTAGGATGCAACCTCGCACGGTATTTTGAAGCCTCTGGTTCGTTTGTTCTGATTGTCTTGATCATACTTTCTTGTTGTTAGATCTATTATCATTGCTCATGTAGAGACCCGTAAATTTTTTATTTAATTTTAACATTTGTAGTTGAGGAAAAAGGATGAAAATGACGTAAAAGTGAATGTGGTGGTTAGACATGCAAGGATTGGGAAAATAGGGGTGTTGGTGTAATATAGCATATGTGTATATGTGTGTACACCAGGGGATTTTTTTCCATTTTTGCTCCCCATCTCTCGGCTCTCTCCCTCGTCTCTCAGCTCTCTCCATCTCTCTCACTCTCTCACCCAAAAACTCATCTCCAAACTCAAAATCCACAACAATCAACCTCAACTCCATCTTCATCTTGCGTACTTTGGCTCGTATCGCGTTGGATAAAACTCGGTTAAGTGTATTTTTGCTTGATTTAATTGGATTCTGAAAGTTAGGGATTGCTGAAACTTTTTGTTTTTGGCTTGGATACTTGAGATAGAAAATTCTACCTCTCTTTATATGTTATTTGAGTGTTTCTATTCCGGTACCATTTTTTTTCCCTACCGGTAGAATTCTTGTGGACAAAAGTTTGTTTCTTCTGTTTTTGGTTTGTACCGGTAGTCCTCCATCCCCTACCGGTAGACCACCAGTAAAATGCTCAACTTTCCTGTGTCGTTGCAATTCCACCTTTCCAAAGCCTTATGCCATTTCAATAAGTTATTATGATTATTTTATGGTATATAATAAGAATATTGGGCAATCATGCGTGTCCTTTTGATCAATGGGAAATATCTAATGAATTTGTTCAAATAAATGGAACTATGACATGATAAGTATGAGTTTCGTGCACGACATTTGTACAAACGGTACACTTGAGTATGTAAACGACGCACGAACACTCGGGGCCCATCGATGGGTGGGTGCCTGCAGACAGGGGATATCGAGATTCCATAATTCGCCCGGCAGGAGCTAATGCTCATATTGAATATTCAAAGCCTAACCTACAAGGTGGGTGTTTGGCAGAGGATATCTGGGTCCCATAATTGGTCTGGCAGGAGCTTCAGCTCAAACACGCAAAAGATACGATATGCTGAGACACAAATTGGACAAATACAACTTACGAGCTTGAATAAAAGAAGGATTGGAGATATTGGGACACTTGATCATGATAGTTGTACGTGCTTCCTTCGTTGTCATTTGATTTCCCATCATTTGTTCTTTCGTTTAGTTCATTTGCATATAGAGTTTGTGTAGATTTTTTTACTGGGCTAGTGTAGCTTAAGTTTTATATTATTTTCATGTGCTAATCCAGAATCATAGCTTGCATTCTTGGAGTGCTTGGAGTGTGGACATTACTTTTGAAAAGCTAACCAAAGGAATTATTTATTAATCTTTGTAAATTTCTTTTGAAAGATGTATTTGTAACTCAAGTTATAATTCTTTTGACGATGGGATATATGTAAACTCTTAACTCTCTTAACACTCGATACTTATGTCAATTTGGGGTCGTAGAGCCAATGATGTAATATTTTGGAAATTATTGGACTTTAAAATACAATTATGGAAATGAAAATGTTGAACTCTTTTGGGTATCATATGGATTAATGAGAGAATTCTTATTTCAAAAATCATTTATATTTATGTTAAAAAAATCGAGGGCGTGACAGCTCAGATGCTGCTGGAGGTAGAATGAGGTTATACCCAAAAGTTGTGTTTTATCTTCTAAAAGTAACTTCTTTGATCGTCCAAATGATCAAGTACATCAAAAAGGTTTTTAAACCTGTTTAGGCCGATCGTTATTAGGAAAATTAGACATAAGAACGGTAAAATAATTTTCATTTTGAAGAAAGACGCCAACAAAATAATTTTCAGTGGATGTCTTTCAATTTTTTGAGTTTTTTAGTCATAAGGCCAAAACATATTTAAGCTCTTTTATAAGATTTTAGAGTACACTTTCCTATTATAGGATTTTAGTGGTTTAGACACTTTCATAGGGTACCCTAGGGTTTTAAGCACTTTCATATATAAGGTACTCTAGAGTTTTAAACACTTTCATATATAGAGTACCCTAGGATATTTAGCACTTTCATAGGATATTCCTAGAGTTTAAGGCACTTTCATAAGGTACCATAGGATTTTAGATACTTTAATAGACACATTTGTCCTTATATTTGATTGCAAAAGGTGCTTGTCCTTTAGCTCAAAAAATGTAAATATGAGGGATTTTTGGCTAAGCCTCCAATTGTTATTTATGTTTCCTAATTAGTCAGGTTTCCTTGTTATGCGTATTTTCTTTATTTGTTAGTTTCTTAATCACCAAGTCCCGTAGCCTATATAAAGACATGTTAGAGTTTTGTACACAATCAATAATACATCTTTTCGCTTTTTTCGTCACATTTCCAAAAACGACTTACGAAAATTTCGAAAGTAAAACATTTTGCACTAAAAAAATGTTTTACTTCATGTGTATCCATCGATCCAAATACCTGGGCAAAATATTTTTCTTCGAAACAAATAGAGCCGCGTTTCGTGCCAACCGTATACGCCAACCAATAACAACAAAGAGACCCAGCAGTTCTTTGCGCCTAGCCCCAGGGGCTGATTCCGTTACCGTAATCCACATTTGTCCCAAGTTCCAACCGTGCCTCCACCATTGTCTCCGATCCGGTCTATACGTAGCAAAACGGGGATAGTAACCACATTATACACGCCTTATATATCACGGCTAAACAGCATGCATGTGTGAGGTGGTTTCAACCTCCAACCCACAAACAGGACCGATCATCTTCACGGGCACCTATTAAAAGTGAGCGGCCTGCACCACATAAACATCTTTGTCTTCATGGCGGCCTGTTACGAATACGTCGTCCCACATGACCGCATCTTTAGCAGTCACATAGGCTGATTTCACTAAGAACCTTCCATTGGACGTGCGTGCAGTTCCAAATTTTATCGTTGCACTGACCCGTGGTACTAATTGGCAGGCAAAGAATCCTATCAGCATCTCCGTTATTAAAAACTGACCTCACTAGTGTCTCCCTCCTCCTTCCAAGTCTTCCGGAAGCGGGGGGCTGCTGCCCTTGAGAGGCAGCAGCAAGCTGCTATGCCTAAAACTACGCCGTTTTATGCCTAATAATGTCCACACTTTTCAGGACTCTTAATTCCTGTTTGGCCAATTACGGAACATGCAGCTGTGCACTTTTCGAACAAGCAGCTGTGAACCTTTGGAACAAATTAAGTCGAATTTTTTTTTAACTACATATTTGTTTAATTTTTTTAGACAGTTTACATATTACTAAAAAAATGATAAAAATAATTAAGTGCTCCAATTTTTAATCCGTTTGAACCGGTGCAAATATTTTATTATTCTGATCATTTCATCGTAAAAGAACATAATCAATTTTTGTCTCCAAAGCTCTCATAATTAAGCATTGCTCTTTATTTGGGATCCTGTAGAGCAGAAACTTGATTAGAAGAGCCCTAGAGATATAAATTAACTCTTTAGGATGAAATGTTCAGCAAAATAAGATCTCCGCATCTGTTCGAACAGATTAAAAATTGGAGTACTTAATTTTTAGACTGTTTATATACTACTGTAAAAAATATGGTTAAAAAATAAGTTCTCCAATTTTCAATCGGTTGAACCGGTGCGGAGTTCTTGTTTTGCTGAACATTTTATCCTAAAGGGTCATATTCAATTTTTGTTTCCATGGCTCTCATAATTAAGTATCTGTTTTTTATTTGAGATCCTAGAAAGCAAAAATTTGGTTAGAAGAGCCCTAGAGACAAATTAATTATGACCTTTTAGAATAAAATGTTCAGCAAAATAAGATTTTTGTACTGGTTCAAATGAATTAAAAATTAGAGCACTTAATTTTTTTACCATATTTTTAAAAATATAAACCGTCAAAAAAATTAAAACCAATATGGTTTAAAAAAAATTAGACTTAATTTGTTACAAAGGTGCACAACTACTTGTTCGAAAAGTGCATAGCTGCATGTTTAGTAATTGGCCAAACAGGAATTAAGGGTCATGAAGTGTGTGGGCATTGTCAGGAATAAAACGGCGTAGTTTTAGGCATAGCAGTTTGAGGCAGCAGCCCCCCGTGTCCAAGTCTTCCATTCATTACCAATAAGCCGTGTTTCCAGTAAGGAAAAGCGGAAAAACCGTAGGCGTTTTTTGCAAGTCATCAACAAGTTTCAACATTTTACCATCTCGTTCCCACTAACAAAAAAGTTGTTAGCAACAACTTCTTCAATAGTTTTTTTCACTCATATACCCATTAATAACTTATTAATTAGTGAAAACAACTTGACATTTCTTACCAACTTATTCACTACCGAAAACAACAAACAATTTTCAACAAAAAAAATTCTCCAAAATTTTCCATAATGAAAACACCCCAAAGGTCACTCAGAGTGTGTAGGTGTTTGTGTGTATGTATTTGGTTTTAAAAAAATTTTACGAAGAATTTTGTTAGACCAAGGTTACACATACAACTTAAAACACAACTCAAAAATACACAATCACATTTAGAATCATTTCAATGCACGTGAGTCCACATCCAACTAACGGTTCGGAGTCTTCGGACACATGTCTTTTAAAGTTTTGTGCAAAAACACAATCTGAATTTGTTAGCCTCCTCCTTTGTTTTTTCGCCTTTTATTTTGGACCGTACGTACACTTCCCACTCATTGTCTTTTTACTATTTTATAAGGGTTCTTCGGAAATTCCTCCCAACAATGTTGTGTGCACTCAAGAATATTAAAACAAAAAATTGGTAAAATAAAAGAATAGTACTATAAAAGTTGGAAAAATGAAATAAATAGTGGAGTAATGAGTAATCTAGAAATCACCAACATTTTTTAGCCTTTTATTTTGGACCGTACGTACACTTCCCACTCATTGTCTTTTTACTACTTTAAGGGTTCTTCGGAAATTCCTCTCAACAATGTCGTGTGCACTCAAGAATATTAAAAACACAAAATTGGTAAAATAAAAAAATAGTATAAAAGTTGGAAAAATGAAATAAATAGTGGAGTAATCTAGAAATCACCAACACTAATCTAGAAAAGACAAAAACTAGCCAATTTGTCAAAAGTTAGGCAAAGGAAAGAGGAATTCTTGAATACTGAGTGGCTGTGCCCACGTAGTGCCTGAGCAGCCCATTCGGATTATCCAAAAATATGTTAGACGACTCAGATTGAAACATTCTCTCTCTTCTCACCCCACCACTCTCTCTCCTCTCTCTCTCCAAATTTGAACTGTCCAAAACCGAAATTGACAACTCGAATGTGCCGAACGGACACCACGTGATATCCACCCGACACTGAAAATTTCCTCCAAAGGAAATGATTGCTCTTTATAAAAATAAAAATAAAAATAAAAAGCGCTCTCCTTTTAATTATTGAGACATATTTTTTGTCTTTATTCACCAGAAAGTACCAAATAGCTCTTTATAAAGAAAAAATAGCTCAAGAGATAAGAGTAATTTTTTAGATTTACATGAATGAAAGACAAAAAAAATTTCAATAAATAAAGAAGGATGTGAAAATCATTTTCTTCTCGCAAAACCCGACCGTGGTATAAAGTAGACACTGTTCCAATATTCATGCACACCCACACCACATATGCATATTGCATACAGCTTTTCAAAATTTGTTGCCGAGACTCATCAAACAACCAGCCATGCATTTCTCACTACACCCCTTCATCTTCTCTCTCCTTTCCCTGTTTTTCTTCCTAGTTTTCCTTCTCAAATGGCTCTCCATCACCGCCCGACCACCGCACAAAAATCCACCGCCGTCTCCCCGAAAGCTCCCTGTAATCGGAAACCTCCACCAAATTGGCCCCTTCCCCCACCTCTCCCTCCACTCCCTCTCCCAAGCCCACAGCCCCTTAATGCTCCTCCACTTTGCCGCTGCCCCTGTCTTGATCGCCTCCTCTGCCGCTGCCGCCCGTGACATCATGAAAAGCCACGACTTTATCTTCTCCAACCGACCCAAATCGACCATTTGGGAAAAAATCATGTACGGAGGGAAGGATGTGGCTTTCAGCCCTTACGGCGAGTATTGGAGGCAGATGAAGAGCATCTGTGTCCTCCAACTACTAAGCAACAAGCGAGTCCAATCCTTTCGCGGTGTTAGGGAAGAAGAGACGACGCTCATGATTGAGAAGATTTCGGGTTTTGGTTCTGATGTGGTGAATTTGAGCGAATTGATTGTGGAGTTGACGGGGGACGTGGTGTGTAGGGTGGCGTTGGGGCGGAAATACGGCGGCGTCATGGGTGGAGAAGGAGGAGGGGGCAGGAGGGGGTTTAAGGAGGTTTTGGGAGAGTTCGTGGAGTTACTGGGGTTTTTTGATATTGGAGATTTTGCCCCATGGCTGAAGTGGGTGAATAGAGTAAATGGGGTGTACGGGAGAGCGGAGAGACTTGCTAAGGAGTTGGATGAGTTTTTGGAGGGTGTGGTGGAAGGGTAGAGAGAGAAAGGGAGGAGAGAGAGATCAGGATTTTGTGGATGTGTTGCTTGAAGTCCAAAGAGAGAACGTGATTGGGATGCCTATTCATAGACATAGCGTCAAAGCTCTTATTTTGGTAAGGCCTGAATATCTCTTCTTCATGACTGTTTACTCAAGAATTGTTCAATGCTCTTGGAATGTTGAGCACGAATCTAGACTATACATCGTGCTAATCTTATTTTAATTTTATTTTTTTCTCATGCTCAACCTTATTTTATTATTATTTTTTTCACATTTTATTTATAGTTTTTTTCACATGCTCAACCTTATATCAGAGTATTGACCAATTGTCTAGTACCCTTGTTATTTTATATCCTTGTTCAATTACTTTCTTCGATTTCTGAACAAGGTTGAGGATTAGAGAAATAAATTATACACGGACCCTCCATGTAGAAGGACCAATAAAAAGAAGACAACTCAGCGTTGGGACACCGTTGAAAAATGTATTTTTTTGGAGGATCTTATGGAGCAGAAACTTGATTATGAGAGTTTTAAAGACAAATTTTAATTGTGACCCTTTAGAATAATGTCATCGAAATAATATGATCTTCGCACTGGTTCAAATGGATTAAAAATTAGAACACTTAATTTTTTAAGCATATTTTTTTAATATATAAACCGTTCAAAATTATTAAGCGCTCCAATTTTCAATTTTTTGAACCAGTGCGGAGATCTTATTATTCTAATCATATTATTTTAAAGATTCATAATTAAAATTTGTATCTATTGCTCTCATAACCAAGTTTCTACTTTACAGGGTTTGAAATAAAGAACATATACTTGATTATGAGAGCCTTATAGACAAAATTAATTATGACACTTAAGAAAATAATATGATCAGAATAATAAGATCTTCGTGCTAGTTTAAACGGATTCAAAATTGGAGCGCTTTATTTTTTTGAACGGTTTATATATTAGAAAATATGATTTAAGAATCAAGTGCTCCAATTTTTAATCCGTTTGAATCAGTGCGAAGATCTTATTATTCTGATCATATTATTCTAAAGGGTAAAAAATGGGACAATGTTGAAAAAATGATTTTTTGGGAGCAAAAACTTGATTATGAGAGCCATAAAGACAAAATTTAACTATGACTTTTAAAAATAATATGATCAGAATAATAAGATCTTCGCACTGATTCAAATGGAATGAAAATTAAAGTGCTTAATATTCTTGAAATATTCATATATTAAAATATATGGATAAAAAATTAAGCACTCCAATTTTTAATCCGTTTGAATCAGTGCGAAAATCTTTTTATTTTGACCATATCATTCCAAAAGGTCATAATTAAATTTTGTCTCTATAGCTCTCATAATCAAGTTTCGGATCCATAGAATCCCAAAATATCATTTTTTCAACATTGTCCCATTTTTGCCGATTGTCCCACACTCACTTGTCTTCTTTTTATTAAGTTGGTGGGCACTTCCTTCTACACGGAGGATCCGTGTATAATTGGTGTCAAAGAGATTCTTAACTTGCTGTCAAAGAGATTCGTCTTTCAAAAATGCTAAGGACACATACATTTATACACATATATTGCACATACACTTTTATGGGGCCCACCTCGGATTTCACCAATATGATCCAAACCGCTCATTATTTTTAAAATAATGTTTTAACAGTTTCTGTAAAAAATCAACTCGATAGGATATTGGTAAGGGCTTTTTCAGAAATCGCAGTGCGAATTAGACTGTTTCACCATATGATTTCTAAAAAAACCCTTACTGATATCCTATCGAGTTAATTTTTTACAGGAACTCTTTAAAAATTATTTTAAAAATAATGAGCGATTCGGATCAGATTGGTCGGACCTGAGGTGGGCCCTATAAAAGTGTATGTGTAAGATATGTGTAAAAAGTGTATGTGCAAGTAGCATTACGGTTCTTCTTATCAAATAAACAAACAAGAAATGTATACTAAATAAAACTCATAGGAGTTTGTTTGTTTTTTTTTTTTTTGTCTTGTAGGATGTATTTGCTGGTGGAACTGATACTACATCCACAGCCCTAGAATGGGCAATGACAGAGCTTCTAAAACATCCTCAAGCCATGAAAAAACTCCAAGCCGAAGTCCGAAGAACAACCCAACCCAACCAACCCATAACCGAGGACGATCTAGACCAAATGCCCTACCTAAAAGCCGTGATCAAGGAGACTCTACGCGTCCATCCTCCGGTTCCCCTTCTCGTGCCTCGGGAGTCGACCAAAGACGTCAGAATAATGGGCTACGATGTTGCGGCCGGGACGCGCGTGGTTGTCAATGCTTGGTCGATCGGCCGGGATCCAGCGTCGTGGGACGAGCCCGAGGAGTTTAGGCCCGAGAGGTTTTTGAACCGTCCGATCGATTTTAGAGGGCAGGATTTTGAGTTGATTCCATTTGGAGCGGGGAGGAGGGGGTGCCCAGGGATTCAGTTCGCGGCGGCGGTCAATGAGTTGGTCGTCGCAAATCTTGTGCACAAGTTTGATTTTGCATTGCCTGATGGTGTGGAGTTGGATGTGAGTGAAGTTGCTGGTATCACTATTCACAAAAAGTTGCCTTTGCTTCTTATTGCAACTCCCTGGTCTTGCTAATTGGACTACCATGTGAAAGTACTTAAAGCTCCTATTATTGCACTCTCTTCATCTCTTTAAATGCTCCTTGTGTAAAGTCGTGTCATTTTGATTTTTAAAAAAATCATATTTTTTATAATCTTTTTTGGAACTTTTTTTTACCGTTTGAAAGTATACATGGAGATCTTTTGAATGGTGCAAAACAAAGTTAAAAATTAATTCTAAAAGCACTTTATTTTTTGAGGTCAAAGCTTCATGGTCTCCCGTAGAGAGCAGTTAAATTAATTGAGATGGAGGGGGTAATATGTATGAAATGTGTATCTGTATTTTCATGAGTACATATTGGATATAATAGTAATACTGGCACATTTTGAGAGTTTTTTGTATAATTTTGATGATTCTTATCTTGTTCTGGAAAGAAAAGAAAATGTGATAAACTGAACAATAATAATAATTTAGAGAGAGATGAGGGTATGTGTACCCGAGTGATCATGACACAAGAAATTGGTAAAAAGTTTGGTCAATTGTTAACATAAAAATTTATTTATTTATAGGCAGATTGATTGTATTAGAGTTGATAAGTGTCCACACTGCCAATCTTTTCTCCACCCTATCTACCACAGGCTGCCAACTTTGAATTTTTTTACGGGAAATTCTTGGCTGGTCCCATTTTTTGCTTGGAGTTCCATGCAAACCATTTTTTGTAGAGCTATCCCATTCAGCTCCTTTTTAAAGATGATTTTACTATTTTACCCTTGTCACTTTTCAACACTCCTAAAATTGACACCTCACAGAATTCACACCGCACAGAATTCACACATCACAAAATTCACAAAATTCACACCCCACAGAATTCACACCTCACAAAATTCGTACCCAAAGAATTCACATCGCACAAAATTCACATCTCATTTTTACTATTCATCTTCTTTTTTTTTGTTGCAAAATTCACACTCATTTGAAAGAATTCACACCCCCTAATTGACACTCCTTTGCACTATTCACACCCTCAAAATTTTGGGTAAATTATTGATATGAATTCTTGAGTGTGTGAATTTGGCCCTAGTACACCATTTGCAAAATTCACACACCTTTACAAAATTCACATATCCCTAAAATTTACATATCAATTTACAGTCCTTTTCAAATCTTTTGCATAATTCACATCCCCATAATTTCATATTATACCCTTTTGCAGAATTCGCATCTTTGAAAAAGACAGAATTCACAGCACCAAATTAAGAATTCACACCTTCGAGAAAAAAAAAAATTCACACCTTCAAAAAAAAAAAATTCACAATACAAAAAAAAGGCCCGCACAGAACATTCCATCTAAAATCGCGCATGACCTAATCAATCACCAAAAATCAAAATCACCGTCAACAATTCTGCATGTATAAAGCAGATCACAGATTCGTGATCTAATTTCAAGCCTATAAAACCAGCAAAGAGTAATTCATGAATACATTTTGGAAAAAAACGTAACGACCAATTTGTTGCGCTAAATACTTGTATTTTTCCTTTCTCTCTTTCTTCAACGCTCCTTGGCCGGCCCGGTGGGTCCCATTGTCGGGAACCCTCAGATTCATGCCACGGCATGGCCGATGCCCCATGGCTCGGCGGAGGTCTGGTTGTTGGCGTAGGGCAAGCGGTTGTTCTTGGAGACTAGGGAGTGGACGTGGGTGACGATTTCGGACCAGATCGGGGCCATCATGGTGGAGGGCAAGGGGAGAGCGTCCTTGTCGGTCGACATGTGGGAGTCGAAGGTTTGGACTGAGACGACGGGGTGGGCGGTGACTTAGGCCATTTCTGGAGAGAGAGAGAGGGGCTACAATACCGAGAAGTCAATTTTCATCTCTTACTGCGCGGGTTTAGTAAATAGGGGTATATTGGGTACCTCACTTAAAATAGGGTTTGTGGGGAATGGGTTCAACGTGGGGTGGGGCTGGATGAATATGTAGAGACAAAAATGGGCCGGCCAGCAAGAACCCCATTTTTTTAAGATTAGCACCAAGTGGGAGCCCAATGTAATTCAATGGAAGAGATCTCACACGACACTCCATCACTTGAGCTAATACTTCCACATCCTGTTCTAGACATTTTACCGAACACTTGTCGGAAGCCCAAATAAAATTGGAGCAAAACACCGTATGAACTGATTCCAAATGAGTTACATGGTAGCTCCTAGAAGATTTCGAACGTAAAACTTTTGGGAGGCAGCATTTAGAGTTGATTTATTGTGTAACAAAAAGCAAGCAAACTGGGGCAAGTCTAGTCGTGTGCTTGACGATTTTCTAGTCCTAAATTATTGGGTTGTTCCAAGCATAGGGCGAAGACTGACATAGCACAATATCCGGTAAGTCCGGAGTCGAATCCACAGAGAAAGTGATGTGTACTGACTAAAAACTCAGGTTTTACTAATTTAACAGGCTCTTAGGTAGTCACCCCTTGTCGTTTTATGCGGAGATTAATCAAAACCTAGAAAATTGATTGTTCTTTTCAAATAATTTAAAGGAGGTACTGTCGTAGGGTTCATAGCACTCGCAACCAGTCCAGATTAACCTGTTTCATTCAGTGTTCTTAAAAACATTCAATTTAAATTGAAAAAGATACCTCGCAAGATGCAAACCTTTATGGTCGCCGTTTACCCATGTGCAGCGGAGAATGAGTTTTGGACCCTCATTTCCCCGTTCACATGGATTCGGACAATGCCCGGATTTGTCTACGGAAAGTATTTTTCCAATCTAAAATCTTTTTTTTTATTGTTTGAAAATAGGAGTAATGTCCGAACTGGCCACAGTGTGCTAATCACTTTGCGATCCTACCTATACGACTACTCACTAATCATTATGTATGAAAAAGAAGAAACTCTAATTTGAATCATGCTTCTAATACTGGAGAAAGAAAATAAATGAGAGATAACAACTAATTGAATACCAACGAATAACTTTAATTAAGAACATAAATTAAAACTAATTATCGGAGTGCGAATAATTGAATAAAGCATCAAAAACTTGAAAGAAAAAGAGAACTTAAGAAAACTATGTATTCTAAAGCTGCAAAAATCAAGATTCGGAACCCATCCTCCTGATGGCAGCCCCCGTTCTTTTTCCACCTCTTTTTTTTTTTTCTGTTTCGTCCGTGTGTGAAAGTCCTCCTGAAACAAAACCCTTCCCTTCAATATATAGTTGCTGCCGTGTGTGCACCGAGAATTGTATTTCCAGCCCAAGTCCTTCCCAAATTATAATTAATGGGCCACTTTTTCCAAACTCTACCGTTTTGTTACAAATCATGGCAAATAAATGGCCCAATTCCCAGCCACTAACCACGTGTAGAACTTTATGCTTCAAAAATTTCCATTAGTTAGCTAGGAATTTGATTGGGTGTTTCTCGCTATCCAATGTAGTTTGGTCATCTCTAGATCAATTGGTTTGACATCGACTTTGCGTAAAATATGATTTTATGCTTTTAGCTTCAAATGTTAACCATCGGCTCCGAGAATCTTAAAACACAATTAACAAGTATCAAACCCCAAGTAGCTTGTTAAATGGACATAACAAGCCTAAGTTAGGGAGTGTAAATAGGCGTATTTACAAACCTGTCATCGTGCTATACATGGTCCCATCTGACTCCTTGATATCTACGAGATTCTTTTCTTTTTGAGAAATTTTTGGGTGTTGAGTGGCTACTACGAGGCCATACCCACATAGTCTCCGAGCGGCGTATCTGGACCGTCCAAAAGGATGCTGGACCGTCCAGATTGAAATACTCTCTCTCTTCTCACCCCACCACTCTCTCCTCTTTCTCTCTTTGATAGGCGCGTAAATGTTTGCTTGACGATTTCCTAGTCCTAAATTAATGGGTTGCCCCAAGCGTAGGGCGGAGACCGACGTAGCACAATACCCGGTAAGACCGGAGTCGAATCCACAAAGACGGTGATGTGTGCTGACTAAAAACTCGGGTTGTTATAATTTAAATGGGCTCTTAGGTAGCCACCCTTTGTCATTTTGATTGAGATTAAATTGAAACCTAGAAATTGATTGTATTTTTCAAATAATTAAAAGAGGTACAGTCGTAGGGTTCATAGCACTTGTAACTAGTCCGGATTAACCTGCTCTGTTTGGAGTTCTTAAAAACGTTTAATTTTAGATTGAAATAGATACCCCGCAAGATGCGAAACCCTATGGTCGCCTTATACCCATGCGCAGCGAAGAATGAGTTTTGGACCCCCATTCTCCCGTTCACATGAGCTCCGACGATGCCCAGGTTCGTCCGCGGGAAGTATTTTCCAATCTAAAATCGTTTTTTTTTATTGTTTGATAAAAGAAGCAGTGTCCGAACTAGCCACGGTGCGCTAATCACCCCGCGACCTTACCTGTACGACTACTCACTCATTATTAAACAAGAAGTAAGAAGCAAAATAAACCTTAGATTGAAACATGCTTCTATTACGCGAGATAGCAAATAAACATAAAATAACAACTAATTAAATACCAGCGAATAACTTTTATTAAAAACAGAAATTAAAACGAGTTACCTCAGTACGAGTAATTAAACAAAGCTTTAAAACTTGATAGGAACAAAACGCAGAAGAAAGAAAAAATTATCGGAACCGAAAGAGATCTTGGCAACAGCCCCGTCCGTCCTTTCTCTTCTTTTCCACGGCTTGGTACGTTTTTCTTTTTTTTCCACGGCTGCTGACCCATCAGTAGGGTAACAAAGTTGGCTTTATAGGGATTGAAGGCAATAATTACATAATGGCCCTTGGACTTCACATAAAACATTAGCCATTCAACTTCGAAGGACTTTGCATTTTGATCCAAAACTTCTATAAAATCTTCTTTTTACCCAAATTATTGGAAACCGAGCTCGAGCAATCTATAAACATTAAAACACAGAATAAAAATCAGTTAACAAAAATAAAAGACTAATAAATATAGATTGGAGGGCCAAAATATGTATATTTTGGCACTTATCAATGTTCACATAAGCGCCCCCTAATTTATCATTGCTAAGTCTATTTATTTTATTACTTGATGTTTTAATGCTTGATTTTTGTGTTGCAGGTATTTTGAAGAATAGATTGGAATACATTCTAGGTCATGGCTAGAACTAAAAGAATTGGGCCTTAAAAACATTCCAAGCGTGCACGTGATCTTGAAGGCGTAATTGGTAGCAGAAAAATAGAAGTTATACATGTTTTTATGGTGGGCCAAAGGGCTACTATTCATTACGGAGTACATCTTATTTTGACCAAGTCTTGGACTAAGTAAAAAAATTAGGCCTGGCCCACGACTTCGACAGGTAGTAGAAAAATAGAGTTATATATATATTTTAGAAAAGAAGACAGCAATAGGGAGGACTGATTCCCACGGAAAAACAGGAGGCTGCTGAGACTTTTCTTCTGAGTTTCTTTTTCTTTCACTAGGTCCTGCCTCGTGCAAAACACAAGAATCATGCCCGTTAAAGAGGACGTTTTTTGTTTGAGGGCAGAAATTGATGCTGTTTTTGATTGTTAGGGTGGAAATGTAGGGGTGTAGCAAAAACAGTTGACAGTCACAAGAAATGAAAGAGCATCAATGGGAAAACTTCAGCAGCATCATTTTTTTTCCCATTGAGTGAAAGCATGCTTGTGAGAGGGTCAGAGCTATAAAATTTGCATCTAGAAGTTGGAATTGGGATCAAAAAATAACTTTATAGTCCTCCCAAACGTTGAGAGGTGACAAGAAAGAAAAACCAAACGACGACCCTCTAGTCCTTGATGAATTAGGAGCTGACATTAGATATTGACAAATGACATTAACCAAGGATAGAGGCTAGAAAAGGCTAGCAACTCAAGCTCGACCCTTGACAGCAGCTAGCAACTCAAGCTCGACCCTTGACAGCAGCAAGACACATAATAGTTTCTTAGCCCTCCACAAAATTTGGAGTTGATAAAAGCATGGCTCATGGATAAACAGCAGCATAACCAGATCTCTTAGCCCTCGCAAAAGAGGAGTGGAAGAGAGAAAGGCTAAGAAAGACATGACAGAGAAAACACAAGACAAGGAAATAGACACCACCACCATTTTGTTGAGGGGAAAGAAGACGAACATGAAGTATAACAATTGACGAAGCGGAAGCAAATGTATTTACTTAATTCAAGACGTGTAATGGACGGCCACTCAGCAATAGGATCGTATCTGCAAAGAGGGAAAAAATCTCAAATTAGAACAAAAGTTAAACCAAAACTTGAAAATCATCCTCAAACCAAGTCATAGCTAGTTGCTAATCTTTTCACCCTTCCTGACAAATCTAACCAGTACAATCGGTTGCTAGTTAGCATAAAGAAATTAGTTCTAAGAAAGTAACTAATGATTGATCTAAATTACTCACCTAAAATCAAAGTTCTAATTGTCTAATTTGGAATCGTAATTTATTTACAAAAATTCAAAGTGAGGTTCAATCTTTTTGTTTGCTCTCCAACTGCACTATTTGAAGTTCAAATAATAGCATATTTGAATGTGCATGTTATTTGCTCCAGAGGCAACCGTGCGCCACTGGTATAAAGAAATACTGGGCGCACAAGCTGGTATCAAGAAATACTGGGCATAGTTGGCAAAAATTGTAACCATAATAACCTTCTCTTTTCCTTTCAACACGAGCGGATAAAATGAAAGCTGGCTTACTAGCTTTCACAACCAGCTGAGTTGCGATTTCAGAACATTGTATTTCAAAGCGGGTAGGAAAAGCGATTTTAATGATAGGATGGCCTTGAATTCTGAAAGAGGGAGAAGGTTGTGAAGGGTGGCATTGAATTATGAGATTATGAACTACAGTGCTTATGATATCAATTCGATACAAGAATTTCATATGGCATGTTAAATATGAGGATTGCATGAATTAGTGCACATATAGTTACATAGCACTATGGTCTAACCATTAGTACATAATGCTTATATTGAAGGCAATTGCAAGAGTCACAGCGTCAAAACCAGAAAGCACAGACACGGGATTCGTTCCTCCACCGATGAAGAAAGGCTGCACATATCAAAAGGGTACAAAACTAATATTAACGAATTCTCTAAACGCTCGCATAGACATGTTATGAAATAAAAATTGGGAACACAATGTTAGCATCCAAAAAATCAGCAAATGATTTTCTTACAACAATCATGAAATGACTTTTAAAGTACGTGGAAGCTGCCCCATCCAAAGCCATCACACTTGTCAATACTGCAAATGACATGGAGCCTTTGGCTCTTTGTAGCATTCCTCAAGTAGAACACATAACCGGCTCCAATTCTATACACATTTCCACCCTTCATTCTTTTCTCAAAATCCTTTCTATCTGACAACAAAACCAAACAAAATCAAGCACAAATGAATTCAGGTAATGCTCCCCAATATCAATAATTTGAACTTTAGAAGTATAAGTAAATTAAATTATGGAGTTGACATTAAAATTTGGTAAGAACACCTAGAATAATGAAGGGATAATAAATCAAGTAAGAAGCAATATGCATCGATGAGAAACAATAGAACCATAAGCAATACAAGCACATAAACAAGAGGACAATATTGAAGTAGAAAATGGCATCTTCAAACACTTTTTCCATGTTCTGCCATAGCAAATAAAGGGAGTAAGTTGATTCCCAAACCAATCGCATTCAATATTTCAGTTTTCATTTCAATGTATAGCAGATAAAGAAGACTACATCTGTGGATGTCCCAAGCCTACCATGTGATGAATAACAATTCTCCCTATTCACTATTGTTGCATCTAAAAACGGAGTCAGTGAGGCAAAACTTAGAACTCTTATCAAAACAGAAAAGATGTGGCGTTGCAAACACAAACCAGTTCAAAACTGCAAGTGTAAGATATCATGGTTTAACTTTAAATTTGATTATTGAAACTCAAAGCCCAAGAGTAAAAATTTATTGCGATAATTGAAGCCATTTATTGTCTGGGTGGAAAACATGCACTGAGCTACAACATGATGAGTTTCGAAGCAGTGTGATTGTGTACAAGCCCCCTGAGCATCCATCATTGCGAAAACTATACAATATAGAACATCAAACGCTTCTTCATCATCTGCAATAGTAAAGATGCATCGTTTTATTTGTTAGGAACGTGGAAAACTGGACATCATCCTTCTAAATTCTGGATGCAAAGATACCTTAAGATTTAATTAGCATGGACACTTTACCTCCTAATAATCAAACAAAATTGATTCCTGGAAGACATCTTGGTTATACTGCGAAAGTTGCATCTAGATGAGCTCTGTCCCAACTACACTCAGTGTTCTAATCCCTATCTGCAAGACAATGCTGCCTGCATGCAGGTGTGTGCACCTTCAGGCTTCAAATACACACACAAAGATATTTGAATTGGCTTTGATCTATAAAACTAAGCCAAATAACAAAGGATTTGTTGATTCTTGAACAAGGAGAAACATTTATTTCCATTTGCATTACTTTGATCCCGAAGAATGGCAGAGAGCAAGCTAAAACTGCTCCACTGGCCATCTTGAAAAGAAGCTCATTTGCATTCATTTTCCGTACTTCATATGCAATGGCCATTCTATGTCGATGCTCACTTGCAAACAGTGCTAGTTCTATTACATAATTGAACCAACTCGACAGGATTTTGGTGCTCCCTTTAGCCAAATTGGATTGCCTTCAGTTCAAGTTCCCTAAATGGTTAATTTTGTTACATACGCAGAAATCACAATGGTAGACTCTGTGACTGCACACACTGTAGAAAACAAATACTAACTCACAGCACCGTGCACAAAAAAAATGTCGCTTAGAGAGCCTATACCGCAAAGTAATGGGAAAATGCAGAAGGCATAACAAGCATCATTTTTGGGCATAAAAAACTCAACAAATAACAAAACACACAAACCTAAGCAAACGGCATAAATCGAACTAAGCACCTGGCCTAAACACAGAACAAGGAACGCACAACACACGCAGTAAACGAAAACAGCAAATACACAGCCAAAAAGCATCAAACCGGCTAGAATAGTTGAGGGAAAATAACGAAAATAAAGCCAAGCACACACCATCGCCATTTATGTTTGAATTTTAACGAAGGAGCGTAAGAAGCACTGATCCCAAAAAAACCCCAAACAAACACTGCCAAACCACAGAGAACAGGGAAACCATCATAAACAAAAAGCACAACGAAGACATCCGTACGTCGGCAGAGCAAATTGACCAAACGCAAAGAAGGAGGAGCGTACAGAAATAGAGAGAAAGAGAGAGGGATACCTTGGCTCCGGGCGGGCCTGGCCTTGGCGGTCCTGAAGGGTTGTGACCGGCGGAGGCGTTTTACTAGAAGGGATGCGCTGGTGGCCACTGGAGGTGGTGGCAGGCGCTACTGGCGGCGGCGATCATTGCTGTCAGTGATAGCTCGGCGATGCTCGACTATCATTCCTCCAGAGTGAGAAGTGTTAGCCCCAAGGTTTTTGAGGTTTTTGATTTTGATGATAACAAACACGACCAGTTAGAATTACATTAGTCAATTGGGCATCATTGGTGAGATATATTATTATTGGGCTAATTATATTATTTCTTGATTTTGAAGGGTCTTAGAAGTAATTCTTTGGCTAAAAGCTTAAAAGATGTTCTTTCACAGGGAATCATTTTTCTAACCTAGTCTTCTCTGGCCCTCCACGTTGAAAAGAAAAGAAACAGGCGATGTAAACAAGAAGGAAGAGGGGCTGCGAGAAACAGGGGTTTCGGTTCTATCAAAGGCACAAATTGAGCAATTTTCTTCTTCAAAATTGCTGTCTCCAATAGATAAGAGAATTGAAGAAGGAAAGAGATTAAGGAAAATCTCTTCCTATTGACTAACGGCTGGAATGGGTTCGAAAAGGAAAGAGGAAATCTTGTGCAGGAAATATAGAGATTGAAGGAGGAAGTAAGTAAGGCAAGAGCTGTTTATTTGCAACGGCTAGTGGAAAAAGACTTCCACGTTCTTCTGATTTTTAAAGATAAAAAGGGAGCAGAAGAAGGCAGAGAATGATACACGACTCTTGAAGAAATCCACTGTGAGCTTTCTCTTAAAAATCTGTCAGTCATAAATTCAAAGCTTTCATCTTGAATATCTACACTAGTTTGAGTGTTATCATTGAACCATATTGTAAAAGGGTTTTCACACCCTCGTCTGAGATTGAGACTGTTTTTTGTGAGTGATTTTTTGGTAGAAAAAATCATTTGGGTTTAGGTGTAACTAGCGCCGGAGTCTTAGCTAGTTGGGAGTGGATACGGAGAAATCGCTCGTTGTAAGGTTCTTTAGCACCCGCGAAGCTAGAGGTTTGTAACGACTATTGGAGATAGTGCAGCAATTCCCGAGTAGGACACTTGGGGAGTGGAGTAGGCCGTGAAGTTGCGGACCGAACCACTATAAAATCCTCGTGTTAATTTTCTCTATCCCTTACTCTTTTTCCTTTATGTTCTTGCATTTCTATATTGCATAAGCTAATTGATAAATTACTGAAAACAGACTTGGAGTAGAATAGATTGATAAATTGGTTATTTGCCTATTTATTGAAGCTCTAAAAATCTGTTACTTAGTTCTCTGTTTTTGGCTTTCTGCTGTGTTTTAGATTTTGAGCTCACTCCATCTACTTTGTTTATAGTATTGCTGTCTGTTTTGAGTCCGACTCAAATATTGTGCTAAAGCGTTGTTTTTGTTTCACCTTGCAATTAGATTTTTAATTTGAGAATAGTCAGTGAGAAACCCAATTCACCCCCCTCTTGGGTTGCTTTTGGACCAACAAGAAGCAAAGAAGTGGGAGAAGGGAGAGACCCTGAGAAGGTTACTGCTCGCTCTTTCTCTCTCTCTCTCTTTCCCTCCACAGATGCCTCCACCTGTACCCAATAGACCGGGGGGGGACTTGGACTAATGATATTCACCCATTCTTAATCAAACCGAAAAGACCAAAAACCCAGACCCCTAAGTGCGCACTGTTTGCAATTGAGGGGTAAATGTGTCTCAAATTGGCAAAAATCAACCCACAAATTGCCTCTTTTTATATACGGTAGGGAATTTTATTGGAAGCTTTGTTCAATTACTCGCACTTCGGTAACTCATTTTTAATTTTTATTCTTTATAAAAGTTATTCATTGGTTTTTGATTAGTTGATATTTCTTGTTTATTTTTCACCTCGCGAAATAGAAGCATGTTTTAAACTAGGGTTTCTTTCGTTTCTTGCTTAATAATGAGTGAGTACGTAGGGTCGCCGGGTGATTAGCACACTGTGACCAGTCGGGCACTGCTCCTATTTTCAAACAATAAAGAAAAAGCAATTTTAGGTTAGTAAAGAACATTTGTTAGACGAACTCGGGCACTGTCGGAACGCATGTGAACAGGGGAATGGGGGACCAAAATTTATTCTCCGTTGCGCATGGATAAATGGCGACCATAAAAATTTACATCTCTCGAGGTATCTTTTTCTCTCTAAAATCGAACGTTTTTAAGAATACTGAATGGAGACGGTTAATCCAGAGTGGGTGCGGGCGTTAAGAACCCTATGACCGTACCTCCTTTTAATTATTTAAAAAAAAAAACGAAACAATTTTCTAGGTTTTAGTTAATCTCAGCATTCTTTCAAAAAAAAAAAGAGAGTTAATCTCAGCATCAAATGACAAGGGGTGGCTACCTAAAAGCCAGTTCAAATTATAACAACCCGAGTTTTTAGTCAGCACTCATCACCATCTTTGTGGATTCGACTCCGGTCTTACCAGATATTGTGCTACATCGGTCTCCACCCTACGCTTGGGGCAACCCATTAATTTTGGACTAGAAAATCGTCAAGCATTTTTGGCGTTGTTGCTGGGGGCAGTAACGTGTGTTAAGAATTCGGGTAGTTATTTTATTTTGTTTTCCTTTTAGTTCTTTGTTTTGAGTCATAATAGGTAGAGGCATGCAATCCTCCATCGTATGACAGCAATCACCTCTTACCTATTTTTTTTATTGTTGAAAAGAAAAAAAAAGGGCCTATTTTGCAATGTGGTATAGAGGTTATGCAAGGCAATTTGATTTTTCAATGTCACTTTCTATATTTTATGATTTGGCCTCAGAAAATCATTTTTCGCATGCTGATAACATTGAGAAAGCTTTTGCTAGCGATGAATGGCTCTTTTTCGTGTATTCCGAGCATCTTTGCGTGGTAGTGCTCAAGATTGGTTTAATTTTTTGAGTTCAAAATCGACATGGAGTGAGATTGTAAAACAATTTTTCAAAACATTCACTCCCTCTTATGAGACTTATATGATTTTACAAGAACTATCACATTTCTATCAACAAGATGATGGGTCTTTTTCGCAGTGTTGGGAGCGATTTAAATTTTCTGTATTCTCTTGGTCGAGTTTTAATTGTGAGCTTGGCAGTCTTCTGACTGTTTTTTGCAATAGTTTAAATCCTAAAATATGCCAGGTTGATTTTAAGTCCATTGACGAATTCCAGGATAAAAACGCTGAAGAGGCTTGGGATTACCTAGATGAATTAGCCCAAAAACTCTAATTTTGTGAGTTGACTGAAATTTCTGAGGATTCCAATTCTAATGCGAGGGAAAAAGAGAAAATAGAGCCGCTTTTCATTAGTGAAGGCTATATACTTTTTGAGGAGTCATTGCCAATAGTTGCACTGAATAATCAAATACTCTTAGCTCTAGATGGTGTCACCCCTCCTACTGCGTCTCCACTTTCATAAGAGTTTTTAAATGTGGAACTGATTGATTTTCTTAGTGTTGATGAATTTAATTTAGTTTATCATCCCTATCTTGTGGATTTTTGTCAACAATTTGAAAATTGATCTAGTTTGGGCTATATACTTGGTGGTACTTAAATGTCTAAAACGAATTCGGCAAATGCGCTACTCGAAGTATCCTATCTTATGGCATGGCCGAATTCAATTCTTGATAAAATGTATCGAATGGAAAGTTATGTTCATTGTTTTAGCTCTTGTTGGCATGATAAATGTTCGGTACCCGTGTTTAGGTGCTTGTACATAAACTCTTTCTTTCTTTATCTCTTCCCACTCTTTTGATGGTCTGGTATAGCCACCCGTTTTTCTCTTGAGAAATGGGAAGAAAAGTAGTACCCGTGTCTTTCGCATGAAGAAAGTGGATGTTTTTTGTCTTTCATTTTATTTCTTGCCTTATTTATTTCTTTTAGTTTTTTTTTCTTGCTGTCTTGGAGGCTAACATTTTGCAGGTTGCTCGATCCAAGTTGGGGGGGGTCTCTGTTTCTCTATAGTTTACTCTGCTTAGCCCCTCCTTTTTGAGGTGATCTCTCCTTTTTTTACATTTCTGGCCTATCTTTATTTTTCATGCTTTCGATGAGGACATTAAATAGTTCAAGTTGAGGGGAGGGATTACTTTGTTCTTTATTTTGTTAATAAAATAAATGGTGGAATTCTTTTTGCATGAGACTTGAAGGCGGTTGAGATTAGCTCTTGGTTGATTGAGTTCGAAATGTGATAGTCATTGTTTTGATATTGTGGTGGCATATTAGTTCTTTTTGCTAGCTTGTTGCGAAGAATCGGTCATGACATTTATTTCTAGCATCTTTGCACTTCACGTCTATTTGGGCTTTGGTTGCTTGTGAGCTGTGACTTGATTATTCTCGATGACTTGTTTAGTGGAGACTTATGCTCATGTGAGCTTAGAGCCTACCTTTTCTTGAGTTGTGTCAAATGAACTGTTGTTTGTCACAAAAGAGCATGTTCGTTGTTGATCTCATTATTTTTGTTGTGAAGTGTTGAAAATATTTTAAATTGCCTTGGGTTTGGAATTTGCATGGTTGTACCATTGGAAAGGATTATAGGTCATCTTTGCTATTTTTGAGCCGGTTCGTTTCTTTCTTTCATATATTTATTTCTTATGAGCCCTTTTGAGCCTCTTGCATGCAAACCTTTTTTCTTGTTGAACTCCACATATATTTGTAACTTGAGAAGGGCTAGTTAATGATGTGAAGGTAAATTATTGAGAAAAGAAGGAGATGAGTAAAGTTGAGAGTTATGCTTGACTGGTGGTGATCTTTCCCATTCAAAAATAGGGAAAAACAAAAAACAAAAAAAATGCACTTATAAGGAAAAAAAGCGAAAATGGAAGACACCAAATCATTGTGGAAAGGAGAAATACTTGTTCTTATATGAGATTGTATTAAAGAGTTAGGAAGAGAGATGTGGCGAAGTTAAAAAGAGAAAAAGAAAAAAGAAAAGAAAAGAAAAGAAAGGGCACACATTATTTTATTTGCCCTATTGTTGTAAGTCATTCTCGAACACTTAAATATTTTATCTAGCTTTGAAATATTTTCCCTTACCTGACGTTATAACCAGAATTGAAGTCCTATTTGATCCTAGCTAGGGGCAATGGGCTATGAATTGGTGGATAGAGAGAGTTTCCAATACTTGGCATTCCATTCATGATATCGTGTGTCCACTATATAGAGTGTTCTTTTCATGTCATTATGTGTGGAAGTATTTTGTTTTCATTTACATAATGTCCGTCCACACATATTGAGAGTATCTAACATGCACGTTGAGTGTATGACACGGTGAGATTTGAAGTCAAGACTCGGTCCAGAGAGAATTTTTAGTTATTTTTCACTTGTGACCGAAGCCCTTGTTCACACACGCTGAGTATAGGTGTCGTGACTCATTTTTATGACTTGATATCATCTAGAATTGCCTATGCCATTATCTCATTGCCATGACTTCATATTCTTTGCTTGAGATATCATTGAGCTATCTTACAGGTTTTTAGGTTTCATTTGGAAAGGTTTCACGGTGTTTTGTGGGCAATCATTGCTGAAAACCGCCACGAGACTTTACTCGTCTTACCTGAGCCGCATGGGGGTATTAAAAGAACTATCAGTTAATTTGTTTTTTTTAGTTGCATTTTGTTTTTCTTCACCTGGGACTAGCAAAAGTGTAAATTGGGGAGTGTGATACGCGCGTAAATATTCACATAAGTGCCCCATAATTTATCATTGCTAAGTCTATTTATTTTATTACTTAGTGTTTTAATGCTCGATTTTTGTGTTGTAGGTATTCTAAAGAATAGATTAGAATACATTCCAGGTCATGGCTAGAGCTACAAGCTACAGGAATTGGGCCTTAAAAATGTTCCAATTGTGCACGTGATCATGAAGGCGTAATTGGTAGCGGAAGAATAGAAGTTATGTATGTTTTTATGATGGGCCAAAGGGCTACTATTCATTACATCTTATTTTGACTTAGTCTTGGACTAAGTAAAAGAATTAGGCCTGGCCCACGACTTTGATAGCAATAGAAGAATAGAGTTATATATATATCTAACCTTATAATAAAAGAACGTTAAAAGGGTTGGAAATTTTTGGTCCGATTTTCCAATTAGATCCCCAGATTGCAGGGGCTCAAGGATATCTTCTGGGGGTATTTTCGTAAAACCGTGGTTCTGCATGCTGCCGTTATCTGAGCCGCAAGATTTCCGCTGTGTTCTGGATGAATGCCACGTCTTTGGCTCTGCCCTTTGTAAACTGGATACGATCTGGTGTATTAAAAAAATACCTCATAGGCTATAATGACATAGGTTGGCTTTGGAATAGGAGATCACATGGGCCTCCGCCTAAAGGCTGACATATTATAAAAATTTGCTAAAGTGACATGTGGTTTGGTCCAACCATTACTCTTTCTGCCGTATCATAAAAAAAAAAAAAAAAAATCCTAACACATGTGCATGTCACTGAAGATCTATTTGTTATTATCAGAAATTTGGCAAATAAGTGATCACAGATACAAAAATTTGGTCAATATTCCATGACTTGATAACTTTTGGGAAAGTGTTAGTTCACTTTAAATTGTAAAATATTTCTTTCCTGCATATTCATCAATTAAGATATTTTTACAACTATGAAGATTCGATGTTAACAAAGAGCGAGAATTTACACCTACCTCATGTTATTCCTTTTCCCATTTTATTAGTACAAAAAAACCTTTCAATATTTTCGCAAAATTAATTAAGTTGTTATCTCATCATCATAAAATAATAAATTCTGATAAAACTTAGCCACCGTAAAAGTACCCAAAAAAAAAAGCTCACTGCACTCAATATTTTCACAAAATTAATTAAGTTGTTATCATTACTATATAATAATAAATTCTGATAAAACTTATAAAACTTAACCACAATAAAAGTATCGGAAAAAAAAACCCCACTGGATAACTATCGATATTAATTAGGATTATTGATAGTCTTTTGAATTAAGGAGTTTGAGCTTCAAATTTTTTCACCTAACTTGATTCAAAATCTCAAGACTAGCTTAGAATATTGGCCAACAAAATACAACAATGATGACACATATCTGAAAAAATCCATAAACGCATGTACCATCTATGCCACTCAAGGTTAGATTAGCTTTTCCCCTTTATGCATACACTCAAAACTGTTACCACAGTAACCATGGTACTACCACCATCTCAAAAAGTTTTGGTTCTATTCAAAAAAAAAAAAAAAAAAGTTTTGGTTTGTTTGCAGAAAAGGCAGAAACTCTGCCTAGAAACCACCAACTCTGCACCGTTCTTTCCATCTCTCTACCTTTGGATTGCAAATTTACTGCCTTGCTGCTCCTGGACTTCATCGCTTGGTATCTTCCTCAATCCAACGGAGAAATCCATTTCTAAGGTGTGTGCTTTCCTTCTCACTCTTTCGAAAACTGCTGCTGTTCTGTTTTCACGCCATTACATTTGCCTAATCGCTTAGTTGCTCATGTTTGTTTCCCTTGCACGGTTGCACCTGCATATCTATGTGTTTGCTTTTGTTTATCCTTAACTCTAGACCCAGGGTTAATACTTCTTACGGATTTCCCGTCATAACACAATGCTCATAGTGTACATCCTTTTTACTTGCTAAAGGAAAATCAGGAAATAACTGTAAAACAAAAGATCGCATAAAAAGGTGTTTACAGTTACATTTTGTCCACCTTATTGATTCAGTTTTCAAAATGCGTAAAAACAAATACCCAAGTGTACCTTATTCTCAACTTCCACAAGAAGAAAAGGACAGAATTAATGCAAGGAAAAGAGCCTTGGCATTAGAAAAAAAAAGAATGGAAGATGCGCTTGTTTCAGTAAATATTGAACAAGACAATACAGTCCATAACATTGTAAGTCTTGACAAATTTTCTGGAGGCCCACCAACAACCAATGATGCAACAGCCAGTACCTTTGCCAACGAGTCTGCGCTGCAAACGCAAGAAACAGGTAACCTACACACCATAAATTTCAGCATTTTGGTTGGTTAGCCAATATAAAACTTATACTTTTTAAATGTAATGTTTAAATATAGGTTGTTCACAGCAAGCAAATTATAGCAATGCAGATCAGCTCTGTATGATTCCAAAACTATTTTCTTCATTTCTACTTTTATATGAATTCCCAGATTACATCTTTAATATCCTATTCTTTTTTATCATATAGGTATGCTCTATGACATTTCAATAGGTATCTCTACCAATCATGGGCCAAATAACAGTATACTAAGTCTTATCAGATAACTTATCCATCGAAGAATAATTTATGACATAGGTGTTACAGCCAGCACTTTGATGCCAGCACTCAAACCACAGCAGAGAACTATACCTACAGAACCATACACATTTGCTCCACAACCGCTGTGTTCATATTGTGGTGCCAAAAAGTTCCCGTATGAAACTGTTCGCTTCTGCTGTTGCAAAGGAGAGGTGAATTTATACGCAATAACCATACCTGCTGCAATGCAAGAGTTATATTCTGGAGTAACTCCTGAATCCATTCATTTTTTGAAATACACCAAGCCATACAATGACGCTTTTGCGTTCACATCATTTGGTGTCCATCTTGACCCAGAATTTGCTCATCGTGTCAATGGAATTTACACATTCCGAGCTCAAGGACAAATATATCACTTCATAAACAGCCTTCTGCCCCCTGGTAAAACACCATCCTACCTGCAGCTGTATTTCTTTGATACGGATCATGAAGTTGACAATAGAAGGGGTTCCAAAGATAAGCTTCAGAAATCCATGATTCAGAGGTTAATGCATTTGCTTCATGCAAATCCATATTCAAGAATTTTCAGAAGTTTGGCGCAGATACCAGACTTGGCAAATTGTGATATCAGACTAAAAGCCAATCCAAAGATACCAGATCAGACCCAGAACCCACCTGTTGTGTCTCAAGTTGCTGCGATCTGGAATCCAGACGAACCTGACGGTGAATTAGCGGAAAGAGACATAAGAGTCCACTCACATTATGGTCATAGCCAAAAAATCCAATACTATTATGGGTGCTATGATCCTGTCCAGTATCCATTATTGTTCCCTCTTGGTGAACCTGGGTGGCACCAAGGGATAAAGAAAAACAAGCCAATTCGTATTGGACAACCTTCGCAAGGCCAAACATTGGTTCTCCCAAGCAATGCTACAACTGCTGAAAATTTGATTGCACAAGAAGCAGCAGGTGAAACTTTTATGCTTATTCTGTTCTTGCAATTACAAAATAAAGCCACACTTATTTTCTTGCGTACAATAACTTAGTTTTCTGCATTTCAGTATACCAAAACATTGAAGATCAAGATGCCATGGTTTCTGCACGTGAATTTTACGCATATCGATTACAGATTAGACCTGACACAAATTCAATATTGCTCAATTGTGGACGTTTGCTCCAGCAATTTGTCGTTGATATGTATGTCAAGATTGAAACTTCAAGACTTGATTATTTCCAAAACAAACAAGAGGAAATCCGTTTTGACTTATACCAAGGAATCGTCGACAGCGTTAACCAAGGTGAGTCTCAAGGTTCAAGAGTTGGCACAAAAACTGTTTTGCCACGATCTTTTATTGGAGGTCCACGAGACATGCAGAAGAGGTATCTTGATGCAATGGCGTTGGTTCAAAGATTTGGGAAACCTGATATATTCCTCACAATGACATGCAATCCAGCTTGGTCGGAAATCAAAAATGAGTTAAAACCTCATGAGGAAGCACAAAATAGACCGGACCTCCTTGTTAGAGTCTTCAATAGTAAGCTGGAACAAATGCGAAAAGAAGTAATCAAGGAAGAATTATTTGGTCCAGTAGCAGCATATACCTATGCTGTTGAATTCCAGAAAAGGGGCTTGCCACATGTGCATTTACTCATTATTTTGAAAAGGCCATATAAACTGAATACCGCTGACAAATTTGATGCCATTATTTCCGCAGAAATTCCACACAGAGAGCACCAACCACACTTATATGCTGCAGTGCTCAAACACAGAATGCATGGTCCATGTGGTGATCCAGACAAGAATAGAGCTTGCATGAAAGATGGTGAATGCAAGTACCGGTACCCACGAGATTACTGCGCAGAGACAACAGTTTCAGAAGATGGATATCCGATTTATAGGAGGCGCCAAAATAATGATGAAGTTTTGATTAGAGGGCAGATGTTGAATAATAGGTGGGTAGTTCCATACAACCCCTATCTTCTCGCCCGTTTTGATTGCCACATTAATGTCGAAGTTTGCTCAACAATCAAAGCGGTGAAGTATTTGTACAAATACATTTATAAGGGCCACGACAAAATCATTTACAAATTGGTCGCTGCAAAAAGTAATGAAGATATTGATGAAATTGAACAATTCCAATCTGCGAGATGGATATCACCACCTGAGGCTATGTGGAGAATTTACAGATTTCCTTTATTTGAAATCCACCCTGCTGTCATGACTTTGCAACTTCATTTGGAGGGCTTCCAAAGAGTAAATTTTAAAGATGACACAAATCTTCAATCTATTGCTGACAGTCATTACTTCTCACGTACTATGTTAACTGAATTTTTCTGGATGAATAGTCATGATGAGCATGCAAAAGCCGCTAAGCTATTTTATGCAGATTTTCCTTCCCAATTTGTGTGGTTGTCTCAATCCAAAACATGGAAAATAAGGCAACGAGATGAAGTTATTGGCAGACTTGTTGCAGTACATCCTAACCAAGGAGATATATACTACCTCAGACTGCTGTTAGCTCATGTGCCTGCACCAACATCCTATAATTACTTGAAAACTGTCAATGGAATTCTCTACAGCTCAAACAGAGAAGCTGCCGTTGCACTCGGTTTGTTGGAAGATGATGATAGCAATGAAAAATGCATGCAAGAAGCATGTATGTATCGTATGCCAACATCATTGAGACAATTATTCTGCACAATACTTGTCTATTGCTCACCCACAAATCCAAAGCAGCTGTTCCTTAACTTTGAGGACGATTTAGCACATGACTATGTGGCCATACAGCACCTCACAAAAGATCAAGCACGCAACAATTGCTTCAAGCGCTTAATCTTGAACTTCAATCAATGGGAAAGTCATTGGCAGATTTTGATCTATCAAATCTGCTAGCAAGCAAGATACAAAAGAAAGAGTATGCAGAGAAATACAAGATGAACTGGACATATCAGTATCAGAGATTGATATTGCTGCTGTCGCACTGTTAAACCAGGAACAAAAACATGCATACAGTGAAATCCTGGACGCTGTTTTCAGTCATCAACCAAAAAGTTTTTTCGTTGATGGACCAGGAGGAACAGGCAAAACATTTCTCTATCGAGCAATTCTTGCAACATTACGATCACAAGGAAACATAGCTTTGGCTACTGCAAGTTCAGGAGTTGCAGCCTCAATCTTGCCAAATGGAAGAACAGCTCATTCAAGATTCAAAATTCCAATAAATGCTGATGGAAAACTCTGTTGCAATGTTGGAAAAAGGTCAGCCACTGCAACACTTTTAAAGCAAGTTGTACTAATCATTTGGGATGAAGCTTCAATGGCTAAGAAAGATACCATTGAAGCACTAGATTCTTTGCTCAGAGATCTAACAGAAAAGGACATGCTGTTTGGAGGTAAAGTCGTGGTTCTTGGAGGAGATTTCCGCCAGGTATTGCCTGTCATTCCAAAAGGAACCAAATACGATTGTATGAATGCAAGTCTTGTTAGATCTTACATTTGGGAATCCCTCACAAAATTCAAGCTCACCGAAGATATGCGAGCGAAAACAGATCCAGCATTTTGTGAATACCTCCTTCGTGTTGGAAATGGTTTGGAGCCCACGAATCACAAAGGGCAAATAAAGATTCCACAGTCGCTTATTATTGAACCAAGTTCAAACCCACAATCAGTAGAGACACTAATCCAATTTGTTTTTCCTTCCTTTCAAGCACCAAAAAGTGATCCTCTTTCCATTACTGAATCTGCAATTTTGACCCCAAGGAATCACACAGTTGACGAAATCAACGAAGTCATGATATCTAAATTCTCAGGTGAAGAGGTAGCATATATGAGCTTTGACAAAACTGATAATCCAATTCACCAAGGAATGTACATTGATTTCTTGAACTCAATTGCCCCTGCAGGAATGCCACCGCATCATTTCGTATTAAAGACAAATTGCCCAATACTCTTGCTCCGAAACATTAATCCTTCAAGAGGCTTGTGCAATGGAACAAGATTGATATGCAAAGAATTCCGAAAGCATATCATTTGTGCCGAAATAGCTGTTGGTGAGAAGAAAGGAACCAAGGTCTTTATACCAAGGATACCCTTGAAACCAAGTAATTCCCAACAATACCCAATCGAGTTCACTCGAAAACAATTCCCAGTACGCATATGCTTTGGTATGACGATAAATAAAGCCCAAGGTCAAACCCTAAATACTGTTGGTGTGTACTTGCCAGAACCAGTTTTTTCGCATGGCCAACTCTATGTTGCTTTATCACGTGCAACTACAGCAAGCAAAATCAGGATTCAGCTCAATCAATCAGAATCTGATCCAACTTCCATGTTCTGTACTGAAAATATCGTATACAGAGACCTTTTAACCGAGGCCGGTTGTATATAACTTAGCAATTCTACAAAATATCACTACTATAGCATAGATGCATTATCCTTACTACAAATTTTGTTTTAGCAAGCACATTCAAGATACTTATATATAGCATAACAGTTTTACTAGATATCATTACTATAACATGCATGCACTTCATCTTCCAATATTTTGTATTGTGAACCGCTGTGACTTATTCAATGGCATGCACAGTACCCCATATTCTTCAATTAGGCAACAATTTTTTTCTCCAATTTTGCAGATTAGCATGGCACCAAACATTTTGCCGCTTGATAAATTACATCCTCAGTCAAGGAATTTCACTGTTCGGTGCATGCTAACAGAAAAAGCAATCCCAAGACAATCAGCTGACTCAGCATCACAATATCAAAGACTTGTTTTCCAGGATGCGCAGGTAAAACAAATTCCAAAATTGCCGCCGTACCCATAAATTAATAAGAAAACCATGCATCAAAATATGAATGCCTTACATTCCTCTAAAATCTTTCAGGATAACAAAATGCAAGGTATTATATATGGTGATAATATTAAAATCTTTGCAAAAAGACTCAAAGTCTACCACATTTACGCAATAACAAATGCTGTCATCACAAGGATCAAAGAACGTTTTCGGTTTTTGCCAAACATCTAGCAAATTGTTGTCAACGCCAAGACCCCTGTCGAACACATCGAGGTGGATGGCCTATCAATCAGAACATTGACCTACAATTTCACACCGATCACTGCTCTGCACGCTGTTCAGCAAGTTGATCCCCAGCTAGGTAACATCCAATTTTTTTTTGCCAAATACAATTATTTTTTTCGCTCATTCAATAAATTTCAAATAACATAGATTCTATGCAGATGTTTTGTTTGATATCCTTGAAGTTGGCGAGCGCAGAAAAGCAAGAGGATCATATGTTGTCGACCTCTTTGTCATAGATAAAGGGTAACACACCAAAATAAATAATATATTGTATTCAATGTATTACAAACCCCAATTTATTGACAACCCCAACGATTTTGTGCAGAATGGTGGTAAGTACAATATCCTTGTGGGACCAATTTAGTGAGTATGAAGCTGTTGAAATGGCAAAATTACGAGGGAATTTCCCCGTTGCCATTGGCCTGCGCTTGAAGTTATCAAGATACTATGGTAACAATAGCAATCACATTCCATACTACAAAATCTTTCCTACCACACTGAACTCCTGCATCAAAAAAACAGGTTTTGGATATGCAACACGCGGTTCATCAAGTTTCATTCTGAGCCCTCCCATTCCAGAGGCAATTGAGCTCCAATCATGGTAACAATTAATAGCATGTCGACATAATCTAACTTATCTTCCACCTTACTTTATCTTCAATTATACACCCAATTTATATAGGTGCTCAGCGAATAGCTCAACAATCAGAGAACTACCATACCCTACAGTCACAGGAGCACGGGCGCTCATCCACGACCCAACACATCCAAAGAAAATCGTCAAAATACTTAACTTGCCAACATCAGTTGACAAGGTTAGATTATTGCTCATACCAATTAGCCAATTTCCTGAGAAACAAGTAAAAAAAAAACCTAATCTGATCTGCTTTTTTCCTAATCATCACCACTCTAGCATTTATATCTAACTTGCTACCTATTTTTCAGGTTGAATATCTGAATGTCCAAGGTGACATTCAAGTCATTGACTTCAATCAAAACTTCATATACTTGGCCTGCTCAATCTGCAATAAAAGCACCAATGCGTATGGAGATAATGATTTCTGGTGCAACTTCTGCAATAAAAAGGTCGCACCACTGCCAAAGTAACTATCTGTGCTTAGAATCTCATGAATTCTTGCTTACACAGAAACTAACACTCGCACAAAAACTACAGGGCAAAATTAAATGTGCAGATCACTGATGATACAGGATCAGTAGGTGCAACCATATTCACAGAAAAAGCAGAGGGCCTCTATGATGTGACCGCAACAGAACTTGCTCAACATGCATCTGCTGTAAGCTACCCAAAACTTCCTCCAGTTTTTTTCGACAATATTCCCACCATGTACACTCAATGAAACTAATCAAAACAAATGCATAGGGAAATCTGCCAATATCTTTGATTGAAAAGCTCTCGGCACCCAAGAAACACTACATCAGCTTAAAAGCAACCATGTATGACTACGGTGGAATCAACCGCTGTGTTTTCAACATCGACTCAGTCTCCGAGCCAATCAATGCTGACGAACTGCTGCAAATAGAACCATCCCAAGAACAACAATCCCAACCCCAACCTCCAAAAACACCAAGCAAACGCGCCCAGGCAAAAGGCTCCAAAAACACCTCAACAGCTTAATTACTGCACTGACATGGAAGACGACGAATTTGAACAGCCACTGAAACACAAGTAGAAAAAAGAGTAACACCAATGCCAAATCCTAGCAAACAGTCTCGGGAAAATAGGCATAGAGCAAATCTTTTGTGTAAATAGTTTGCAACTGTGTCTATTTTAGCTAAACTACCATCCTCTAGCATGTAAACACATATTTTGCTCCACCTATTACCAACAGACAATAGAGCAAATCTTTTGCTGTAAGTGATTTGCAATATTGTCTGCTTAGTACGCAGCTATTTTGATCAACACAAGCAGCTGCTACACTTTGGCTTGTATTCAGTACCTCTTAATCTGTATATAAAGCACTTCCAAACTATTTAGCGTTACAAATTCTCCTTTTTAACAGATTCCACGGGCACGAAATCTTCGTGCTCGCACGATGGCCAAAACCTAGTTTTAGAAAAGAAGACACAACAGGGAGGAGGACTGATTCCCACGGAAAAAATAGGAGGAGGAGGCTGTGGAGACTTTTCTTCTGAATTTCTTTGTGTTTCAAATTTTATTGGAAGCATTGTTCAAATACTCGCATTTCGGTAACTCGTTTTTAATTTTTGTTCTTTATAAAAGTTATTCGTTGGTATTTGATTAGTTGATATTTCTTGTTTATTTTTCATTTCGCGAAATAAAAGCATGTTTCAAACTAGAGTTTCTTCCGTTTCTTGCTTAATAATGTGTGAGTAATCGTATAGGTAGGGTTGCAGGGTGATTAGCACGCCGTGACCAGTTCGGGCATTGCTCATATTTTCAAACAATAAAGAAAAGACAATTTTAGGTTAGTAAAGAACATCTGTTAAACGAACCCGGACATTGTCGGAGCCCATGTGAACGGGGGAATGGGGGACCAAAACTTATTCTCCGCTTCGTATAGGTAAACGGCGACCATAAAGGTTCGCATCTCTCAGGGTATCTTTTTCTCTCTAAAATCGAATGTTTTTAAGAACACTGAATGGAGCAAGTTAATCAAGACTGGGTGTGAGTGCTAAGAACCCTATGACCGTACCTCCTTTTAATTATTTAAAAAGAAATAAAAATCAAAAAATTTCCTAGGTTTTAGTTAATATCAGCATCAAACGACAAGTGGTGGCTACCTAAGAGCCAGTTCAAATTATAACAACCCAAGTTTTTAGTCAGCGCTCATCACCATCTTTGTAGATTCGACTCCGGTCTTACCGTATATTGTACTACGTCGGTCTTCACCTACGCTTGGAGCAACCCATTAATTTAGGACCAGGAAATCGTCAAATACTCTCCTTTTTCTCTTTCCAAATTCGAGCAGTCTAAAATCGAAATAAACGGCCTGGATGCACTCCTCAGACACCATGTGGTGCCCGCTTGGCACCCAAAAATTTCTCCATGCGAAAAAAATCAATCTACTTGGATATCTATAGGAACATGAATGAATTCAGGGCCTCCAGGTCCAGGGCCATCACTTCTGCTGATCCTTGTGTAATTAATGCCTCTTCGGAAGACATCGACCACCTGTTCAGGGGATGTGCCAAAGTCAGGGATCTACTTGGAATGGTCTTTTGTTGACTGGATTTCGTCTAAATTTCTGGTATTAATTGTACCGTGCCATGGAAAAACCCTACTTTGAATAATTCGCAGCTGGCAAATTTGAAAGGATTGGAATAGGAAGAGTACTTTTGAGAGCTAGTACGATAATTACACCCTATGCCAAGGAAATTGCATGTGGAAGCATTCACTTTTATCCTCACCGATGGCGCAAGTATAACTAAACTAATATGCTAGTATCATTTCAAAAAAAAAACTAACATGCTAGTAAAAACTTAAAAGGCTTTTTTCTCATCTAGTGAAGATTTATTTGTATTGTATTGTATTTTTGTGTAAACATTCAACTGTTTTTTTTGTGTGTGTGTGTATGTGGGTGTGTGCGTGTGTGGGTGATGATCATAATTGAAAGGTCCCACCTTTTGTTTGTGGGGTTAACCTCCTCACCATTACTCTATGAACCATTGGCAGTCAGTCAACTGCAGAGAAGGGCGTGCAGTTCTATCTGAATTGTTTATCTTGAAAATTAATGGTTCAGATTTGTTAAATTTATTACCAGTCATAATTGTTTATCACCGATCATAAATTTAAAACAAATTTAGACCCTTAAAAACATCATCCGATGACTGCGATCACTTGGACTGCACCAAAATAACCACATAAAATCAACTTCATTTTATATTCATAGGTATGTGAACAATTCGCATTTTTTGTTTTATCAATGCCCTTAAATAAAAATATAAATTTTAATCAAAAACTTAAATGAAAGAAAGCATTTTAGGTAGTGAGACGTCACCAAGGTCGCGTTCGGATTTGTCCGGCCATGAGGACCCGGGAAGGGTAATTTGGCCTTGCTCCGGTAAATCGTTGACAGACGTGCTATCTAGAATGTTGCCTTCCATTTAAAAAAGAAGAAGAAGGCAAATTCATGAAAGAATGATATATATGGGCACTAACACAATTCTCAAAATGAGAAGAATATTTAGATCTGATAATGATCGAATAAAAAATTCAGAATTAATTGAATATGCCGATGTGCAAGAACAATTGAATCACTGGACTATTCCTCCAGTATGCCCTTTTACTATATATGGGCATGGTTTGTTTGAATTTAAAAGTAGCATGGCAATAAAAACCATGGAAAAAACTTAAAGCCTAGAGCTTAATGATAAGATAATAAATCTTATGGATCGCAGTGATCTAGTTGCACACATGCACAAATATAAATATGTTCATATTGGTTTGGTGCAAATTACACTAAAACCATTAACTTTACTTGGAATGGATACTTGCCTTCAAGTAACACTTAGAGATGGCAGGTGTAATAATTGGAGAGTCTCAATAATGGGGGCTGTGGAGACCAGTCTGTGTCATGGTCCTGTTTATTTTAATGCTTATCCGAATTTAACTCTGTCACTGATAGATAGAAATTTGAGTGAAGTTTTGAATTGTAGGATCCAAACTAGAGGTTATGATTTCCTACCTGGATCTGAAGTAATAGCTGTTGTTTAGAATTTGCTATAAAGTTTTGAATACTGTTAATCCCAGGGTTCGTCAATTAAGACCCCTAGATCAGACTGTATTGGTTGAAACCAATATGTTAACCTCCAATATTGCGACCAACACGTTGATAAATTGGGAAGAAATTACGTTCCCAAAAAATTGGGTCATTAATAATGCGGTCCCACTTAGACCCATTGTTAATCAGATTGAACAAATAGTTCAGGACAGTGATGGCATTGTATATTTGAACTTTAGGAATTTCCAACCTAACAGACTTCTAAGAAGTCGAAGTTCTAGTTTTACTGCAACTAGACAACCATATGGGGTTAGTGTTCCTACTACTAGTAGGCACTCTGTCTCGGAAATTCCCGAGTCACAACATCCTGTTGAAGATATCAATTTAGCAGGAATAAGAATATCCCAGAATCAAATTCCTCATGGAGTTTATAATAACCCAGTAGAATCACCTACTGCCAGTGAAATGAACTTTACCATTAATGACCATAATAATAGATCCTGAAATTAGAAAAGAAATTAATAAAGAATTTCAACAGCCTAAATACAAGGAATTTAGAGAATGGTATTTCTCTAAGTATAACAAGGACCAGTTACAGAAATTCAAAGAAGAATTTTATGACTGGATCAGTTATACAAGAAATTTTATCCCTTTTACTCAATGGTTTTATGGGAAATATTACACAAAATTGGATAGAACAATTAATGTTATCCAAGACTATAAGAGGAACTGGAGATCAATGACGGGAACTCTGATCTCTTCTATGCATCCTCCAACTATCCCTTTATCAGTTGAACGAAGTTCAGACTTCGAGCCTTTTTTGGAAACTGTAGCGTTTGTGAAACCTGCAAACTCAGATGTTAATGGTAGGATTCATAAACAGAATAACTATACCAATTTAATTCTTAATACTATTGGTGACCAGTTAGTTCGAATTGAAGAACAGGTTAACCATATTAGTGGTCAAGTTATGGAGCTTAGATCCAAGGGTAAGGAGAAGGATATGAGGTTTCCCCTTCCAATATTAGACCGCCTATGTCTATTGCTGGGTTTAATTTAAAGAATCCAAGTGAAACCACTGACTTAGTCAAAGAATTGCAGAAACGACTGCAAGGTCTTTCTTTGAATACCATATCTGAGGATATGAATCCTGATGGTATAGATGATCAGGAGATTCTTGAATTAGAAAATACTTTTACCCAGTCCCAGCCTGATGCTGTTAATAAAATTCAATACCCAACAAAGTTTCCTTATTCAGGAGCTGATAGGTATTACTATCCAAGACCGACTCCTCAAGATATGCTTTATGAGGAATCTAGTTTTCAGAAACAAATGTCTTATAGTGGTAGAACCATTTATGAATGGAATATAGATGGAATGACCGAATACCAGATTTTTGCGGTTATTCATCAAATATTGATGTACAGCACTATTTGTGTCAAATAATGACAATAATGATCAGAAGGTGGTTGGCTGGATAACAGTCGGGTTTACTGGTATGATCAAAGGTTGGTGGGATAATGTTCTAACAGCAAACCAACGATCAGAAATTTTAAATGCTGTAAAAATTAATGAAAAAGGGGAACAAGTGCAAGATGCTGTTTATACACTTGTTCAATCAATAATTTTACGCTTTGTTGGTCACTGGGATAACCAACGAGAAAAAAGTAGAGAATTACTTCAGAATCTAAAATGTCCAACGTTAACTCATTTTCGTTGGTATAAGGATTTGTTCCTTGCAAAAATCATGCAAAGGGCTGATGCTAATAGTGAGCATTGGAAATCAAAATTTGTTGATGGATTACCTTATTTCTTTGCGGAGAAAATAAGGAAAAAAATGAGAGATCAAAATAATGGTCTGACTATCAATTACGATAGTTACACTTATGGTTAAATAATTGCCATTATAATCTAGGAAGGATTAACCTTGTGTAATGATATTAAATTACACAACCAATTGAAGAAGCAAAACTTGACCGGTAAGCAAGAGTTAGGTCAATTTTGCGACCAATTTGGGTATGATATGACTCAATACCCAAAATCTTCTAAAAAGAAGAGTAGTAATAAAACTACTAAAAAATATTCCAAAAGGAAATCCCGAAAGGACAAGAAGTTGTTTGAACAATCTGATTCAAAACCGTCTAAGCCGCAATCAAAAAAGGATAATAAATCCAAAAAGAAAACCACAGCGAAATGTTTTAAGTGTGGGAAAATAGGGCACTATGCTAATAAGTGCAAAACCAAGAAGAAGCTTAATGAGCTTCAGATTGATGAAGGGTTAAAACTACAACTCTTCAAATTAATGTTGAATTCTAGTGATTCTGAATCACAGGAAGAATTTGAGGATCAGATAAATAAGATATCTGATCAAGAGCAGGACAATGATACTTCTGACGAAGAAGTAATATCCAATAATTGCAAATGCAATGGCATTGAATGCTCAACTTCTGATAATTATTGAAAGACTATTGTTGAAATGAATGGCCTGAGTATCAATGTCCTCACCAATAAACAACAAGGTTTATTGGACATTACAGATCAAATTGAGGATCCCCAATTAAAAATGAAAATTATTGAGACTTGTATCTCTTCTAATATGGAAGAAGAGAGGGAACAACCCCATATGCCCAATAAGACTTGTAGTCTTAAGAATGTTTTAGACAGGTTAGAGCAAATAGATAGCCACAAGCCTGTTACTATTCCTGACCTTCAGGGAGAGATAAATACTTTAAAAACAGAAATAAAGCTGTTAAAGTCATCACAAAATTCTTGAGTAGCTTTGGTTTGAAATGACTTTAACAGCTTTATACGGTGCAAAAAAAATCGAAAAATTATTTTTCATTTACATTAATTTTGAGTTTGAAAATATAAAATAAGTACTTATTTTTTAAGAAGGTATTCTGGAATGGAAGATTTCGGATCCTCAAGTAGATATATATGGACGTTAATTGGTTGTGTTATTGAATTTTTTTTCTAGGCCAAAAGGGGGAGGAGGTGGCCGACCAAACATAGCAACCCTTTTTAGGGTATGAGCGGAGCGCACATATATAGGAACTCCGCATCAACGGCGGGCTCTGGTAATGGGCAAAGAGCCATATATAGCAACTACTGTCCCGTCAAGGACTAGTGGACCACAGTCGGACTTCGCTGGAGGACTAAGTTTGAGAGGACATTGTTAGTACGAATCAAACCCAAACCCTATGGGAGTGAGCCATCCATTAATGCCACGTGCGGCTGATAGCCTGATATACTAGTTGTGGAGGGAAGCCAGGCCAATAGAGCGCAGGGTAGATCGATTAGTTAGAATAAAACGCTTTCAATTTCACTAATCTTAGTTGTTAGGAGTATGTTTTAGTTGATCCTCCTCCATCCTTATATGTTGCAACAATTTCATGACAATAGGTCTTGGGCTAAAACGGCAAATGAAAACAAAGGAGAGAGACTTGGGCCGTTTGGGTTCTGTCTTCTAAATGGCATCGTTTGAGCATCAATTTTTTTTTTTTTTTGATATTTTGAAAACAAAACAAAAAGTGAAGTGTCATTAGCTACAAAAATGATGAGGTGGGCCTCCCTTTTGAGTGGGTGTGTGCATGTATTTGGACTAATAAGTTAGGTGACTTATTTTTTTGTTTTTATTTAATTTATTTTGCATTTGTGTGTTTTGCGTTAAACTTTTGTGACTTATTGATTCGTCTCGTCAAGAGGAATCGAAAAAAGAAAAAAAATATGATCAAAACTCACATTTTTTTGAATAAAGACAAAAATAAGTCAATAAATCCGCTTATTTTTACTTATTTTTATTTTTTTGAAAAAAATTATGAGTTTCGATCAAAATTTTTTAATTTTTCGATTTTTCTTGCCGAGACGAATCAATAAGTCACAAAAGTTTGATACAAAACTAAAAAATGCTGAAAAAATGTACATAAAGGACAAAAAATAAGTAAAAAGCAGTCCCAATATTTACGCAACCCGACTTTTCTTGGCCTAAGTTTTGACAAATTTGCTTGTGCGCGACTTTTCTTGAATAAGGGCAAAGGGAGTAAGGTTATAAATTTCCTATAAATAACTGTCCCAATATTGATGCAACCCGCACCACACATGCATACAGGGTATATTGGAACCAGAGCCATGCATTTCTCACTGTACCCCTTCATCTTCTCTCTCCTTCCCTCGTTTCTCTTCCTAGTTTTCCTTCTCAAATGGCTCTCCATCACCGCCCGACCACCGCGCAAAAACCCACCCCCGTCCCCCCGAAAGCTCCCTTTGATCGGAAACCTCCACCAAATGGGCCCCTTCCCCCACCGCTCCCTCCACTCCCTCTCCCAAGTCCACGGTCCCTTAATGCTCCTCCATTTCGCCGCCGCCCCCGTCCTAATCGCCTCCTCCTCCTCCGCAGCCCGTGACATCATGAAAACCCATGACCTTATCTTCTCCAACCGACCCAAATCGACAATTTTTGAAAAACTCATGTATGGAGCGAAGGATGTGGCTTTCAGCCCTTACGGTGAGTATTGGAGGCAGATGAAGAGCATCTGCGTCGTTCAACTTCTAAGCAACAAGCGAGTCCAATCCTTTCGCGATGTTAGGGAAGAAGAGACGTCGCTCATGATCGAGAAGATTTCGAATTCTGGTTCTGATGTGGTGAATTTGAGCGAACTGATTGAGGAGTTAACGGGGGACGTGGTGTGTAGGGTGGCGTTGGGGCGGAAATATGGCAGCGGCGGCGAAGGAGGAGGAGGAGGGGGGAGGAGGGGATTTAAGGATGTTTTGGGGGAGTTGGTGGAGTTACTGGGGTTTTTTGATATTGGAGATTTTGCCCCATGGCTGAAGTGGGTGAATAGAGTAAATGGGGTGTATGGGCGAGCGGAGAGACTTGCTAAGGAGTTGGATGAGTTTTTGGAGGGTGTGGTGGAAGAGCATGAGGGTAGAGAGAGAAAGGTAGGAGAGGAGGGAGGGCATGATTTTGTGGATGTGTTGCTTGAAGTCCAGAGAGAGAACGTGGCTGAGATGCCTATTCATAGAGATAGCATCAAAGCTATTATTTTGGTAAGGCCTGAATCTCTGTTCTTTACGACTATCTCGTTGAAAAAATATTTAATGCTCCTGGAATAATGTTGAGCACGAATATCTTATTTTGTATTGACCAATTGTTTTGTAGCCTTGTTATTTTATATCATACTTCAATTACTTTCTATGATTTTTGAACAACGGTAACTATTAACTTGGTGTCAAAGAGAATCTTCTTATCTATCCTTTATTTGTCTCCTTATCAAATAAACAAATAAAAATATTTACTAAATTGTTTTTTTTCCTAGCAGGATGTATTTTCTGCTGGAACTCATACTACATCCACAGCCCTAGAATGGGTAATGACAGAGCTCTTAAAACATCCTCAAGCCATGAAAAAACTCCAAGCTGAAGTTCGACTTATAGCCCAACCCAACCATCCTGTAATTGAGGATGATCTAGACCAGATGCCATACCTAAAAGCCGTGATCAAAGAGACTTTACGCCTCCACCCTCCAGGTCCCCTTATTGTGCCCCGGGAGTCAACCAAAGACGTCCAAGTAATGGGCTACGACATTGCGGCCGGGACACGCGTGCTCATCAACGCTTGGGCAATCGGGCATGACCCAACGTCATGGGACGAGCCCGAGGAGTTTAGGCCCGAGAGGTTTTTGAACTGCCCGGTCGATTTTAAAGGACAAGATTTCGAGTTGATTCCGTTCGGAGCCGGGAGGAGGGGGTGCCCGGGCATTCAGTTCGCGGTGGCGATTGACGAGTTGGCTGTTGCAAATCTAGTGCACAAGTTTGATTTTGCACTGCCTGCTGGGGTGGAGTTGGATGTAAGTGAAGTTGCTGGTATCGCTGTTCACAAAAAGTTCCCTCTGCTTCTTGTTGCAACTCCTTGGTCTTGCTAATTAGTACAATGTTAGATCTTGTTCCGCTAAAAGAAATAAGTACTTATTTTTTAAATTTCAATGACCTGTCTCATAAAACAACAAATAAGTACACTATCAAAACTTTTGATCATTTGTCAACTAAAGCTAGAACCTTGCATGTCTCTTCTTGTGTCTATGTTCCTTATATTGTCTTTGGTGCCGATGTTTTTTTTTGTTGCATTGCAATGGGATCCTCTTCCGTCTCTTAAAGAGATTAAAGGTTCTCTTGAGTTCTTTATGGATCTTTCATTGGAACATTAGTCGCCAACCGTTAATTGATTTATCACGATGAGGACATTGCCCACGTACAAAAGAAATAGTAATACTATATGTTGCTTGATTTGTTTTAAAACAAATTTGTACGTGTTGACGGGAAATTTTTTTTTGTAACAATTCATTGAAAGATAGATGTGTTCTATATATACATTCAAGATGATTTTTAGAGTGACTAATGTTCTTGATGAGCTCTAAAAATCATGAAAATAACAATTAATTGAGATTATTTCCCCCACATCAAGCATCTTTCCAAAACAGAATCCTCCTTCCAATATTTCTAATATTGAAAGTTACGTTGTCTAGAAGGGGTGTTAATTTCCACCAATTTAAAAGCTGTGGACTATAATTTTTTTGTTTTGTTCTTATTCAATTTTTTTTGTTAGTTAATTTTGCGACAAACTTTTATGTATCATTGGTTCGTATCGATGAGAGGAATCGAACAAGTCAAAAATTATGTCTTTTACACGAGTTTTTTTTTGGAAATATCCCAGAAAAAGTCCAAATAGTCAACATTTGGGCCTTTTCTTGGATATTTTCCAAAACAAAAAGGGTAAAAATCAGGATTTTTTTCTTTTCCAATAATACATAAAAATTTTGAGGAAAACTAATAAATGCAATTTTTTTTATAAATAAAGAAAAAAGTTGTTTACAACTTATGGATTAGCAAAAACAGGGCCAAACAAGTCGCTGCATGTCTCAATTTGATCTCCGTCACTATCATTCCAAACTCTAGAAACCTCTTCTATATATTTAGGGAAATGATTTTCACATACTCTTTTTTCATAACGGCACTCCATTTTTTTTGTCTTTTAGTGGAGATTTTGTGTGTATTTTTTTCACTAAAAGACAAGAAAATGAGTTTATTTATAAAAAAAAGATTGTGAAAATTACTATTACCCTATATTTAAATGCGTAGTTGGAAACCAACTTTCCTCATCTACAAATTAATGATTCTTCTACATAATGTTTGTTTAATTATCTTTTCCAAATCTTTGATTGTCGGACAGTATGGCATAATAATGCTTTTGTTTGAGAAAGAACACTCTTCAAATTGCCACTGAGGGACAGATGGACCCATATGGGTCACGCTTTGCGGGGAAAGGGTCCCCTCTCGATTTTGTAAAATTATAGTAATTCTTACATACTCGTATTTTAGTTCTATTCAACATTTAGGATTGTGATTCAATAAAACTACTCTACATTTCATTTATGAAGATTTTTTCCTGATCTGTTTCTTAGAGTGCTAAAATTTCACATCTTTCTGCACAAACGTAAGCCCCTTTTCTAATAATTACAAGATGAAGTTACATAAATCACCAACAATTTGTCATTTAGACCGTACACTCTTTTTCATTTTACCCCTGATCTAAATAATCCCATACTTTGACACTGTATCTATCATTTAGTAGCCTCTTAAGATACTTTTTCATCCATAATTGGACGTCAAACGCCAAGATGACATGCAAATATGAGTAATTTTTGATCATTATGCCCCATTTCACCAAAATATTAGTACAGAACATTTTTTGTCATCAATTATTGACATGTGCAAATCCAAAGTTTAAGGCCAAATTTGGACGGAAGAGGGAGGGGAGAAGTGAAGTGATCCTAAAGGATAAATTAATTAAGGGGGGAAGTTGTAGAGCTTTTTAGATTACGGAGGTAAAATGGAAAGGGGTGACAAATTAAGGGGGTAATCTGCAATTAACCCAATGAAAATCAGTCGCCAAAATCTCTGCGTTTGACACATGTCTCAAAGTCACGACCACATTTTCAAAGAAATATTAGGATACATGATTATTGGTTCATGAAACTGAACATGAAAAAAAATGAATGGTCCAGATTGTACCAGAGCTCTTCATGTTAAGATTAAAAATATTTTAAAATACAAAATGGGTAAAATAAATAGAATATAAAAGTTTAAAAAATGAAAGAAATAGCGGAGTAATTTAGAAAACACCAACAATAATCTAGAAAAGACAAGCACAAGCCAATTGGTCAAAAGTTTAAGGCGAAGTAAATGATTTAACACCAACAATAATTTAGAAAAGACAAGCACAAGCCAATTGGAAAAATGAAAGAAATAGTGGAGTAATTTAGAAAGGACGTGGCTTTCAGCCCTTATGGCGAGTACTGGAGGCAGATGAAGAGCATCTGCATCCTCCAACTGCTGAGTAACAAGCAAGTCCAATCCTTTCACGATGTTAGGGAAGAAGAGACGGTGCTTATGATCGAGAAGATTTTGAATTCTGGTTCTGATGTGGTGAACTTGAGCGAATTGATTGCATGTGGAGTTGACGGGGGACGTGGTGTGTAAGGTGGCGTTGGGGTGGAAATATGGCACCGTCGGGGGTAGAGGAGGAGGAGAAGGGGGCAGGAGGGGGTTTAAGGCGGTTTTGGGGGAGTTTGTGGAGTTACTGGGGAGTTTTTGACATTGGAGATTTTGTGCCATGGCTTAAGTGGGTGAATAGAGTAAATGGGGTGAGACTTGCTAAGGAGTTGGATGAGTTTTTGGAGGGTGTGGTGGAAGAGCATGAGGGTAGAGAGAGAAAGGGAGGAGAGAGAGAGAGAGAGAGAGAGAGAGAGAGAGAGAGAGAGAGAGAGAGAGAGAGAGAGAGCAAGATTTTGTGGATGTGTTGCTTGAAGTCCAGAGAGAGAACGCTGTGGGGATTCCTATTCATAGAGATAGCGTCAAAGCTTTTATTTTGGTAAGGCCTCAATCTCTCTTCTTTATGAACAATCGAGAAATTATTCAATACTCATGGGGTAATGTTAAGCACGAACCTAGACCATACATCGTGCTCAACGTTACTTCTTCTTTTTTTTTTTTTTTTGTCTTGTAGGATGTATTTATTGCTGGAACTGATACTACATCCACAACCCAAGAATGGGCGATGACAGAACTCTTAAAATATCCTCAAGCCATGAAAAAACTCCAAGCCGAAGTCAGAAGAATAGCCCAACCCAACCAACCTATAATCGAGGACGATCTAGACCAGATGCCTTACCTAAAAACTGTGATCAAGGAGACGCTACGCCTCCATCCTTCGGCTCCCCTTATCTCGCCCCGGGAGTCGACCAAAGATGTCCAAGTAATGGGCTACGACATCATGGCTGGGACACGCGTGCTCGTCAACGCTTGGGTGATCTGCGGGATCTGGTGTCGTGGGACGAGCCTGAGGAGTTTAGGCCTGAGAGGTTTTCGAACCGTCCGATCAATTTCAAAGGGCAAGGTTTCGATTTGGTTCTGTTTGGAGCAGAGAGGGGGGGGTGCCCGGGGATTTAGTTTACGGAGGCGATCGATGAGCTAGCCGACGCAAATCTTGTGCATAAGTTTGATTTTGCATTGCCTGATGGGGTGGAGTTGGATGTGAGTGAAGGTGGTGGTATGATTGTTCATAAAAAGTTCCCTCTACTTCTTGTTGCAACTCCTTGGTCTTGCTAATTGGAGTACCATGTGAAAATACTTAAGGCTCCTATTATTGTAGTATGTATGAAACATATATCAACTTTAAATTCAAAAAGCTCATCTCCACCGTAGCAACTATGATTGTTATAGTTAATAAAATTCGATAAAGACATACCATTTAGAAACTACCATATTTCCAATAAGACCTTATAGAATCAAAGTTGTCAATTGATTATGTTACTTTTCACGGCAATATCATGGTTTCAAATATCTAAATTCTTGGTAAAACTCATCCTCATAAATATGACCATGTTGTTTGTATTCCAAGAATTTTTCTAATTTTTTTTCGATGAAAATAATGCATACTCCTAATTTACTTCATGTGTATCCATCCAAATACCTGGGCAAAATACTTTTCTTCGAAACAAACAGAGCCGTCTTGTTAATAATCAGCTGTTCTCCAACCCATTTCCTGCTAAATACCCACTCGTTTCGTGCCAACCATTAACAACCAAAGAGACCCAGCAGTTCTTTGCGCTTAGCCCCAGAGGCTGATTCCATTTACCCTAATCCACATTTCTCCCAACCGTGCCTCCACCATCGTCTCCGGTCTGTAGCGAAAACGGGGATAGTAACCACACTCTTCACACCTAAACAGCATGTGTGAGGTGGTTTATGTTGAGATTTGTCTCACATCGGTTAATTATCTCCTCCAAAACTAGTATATGAGTCTGGGCAGCCTCTCCACTATTTGCTAAATAGTTTAGAGTTTGATACTTTAACATGGTATCAGAGCTAGAATTTCGGAGAATTTCTTCCCTTTGTTTGTGCCATAAGTGCACCGTTATTTGTTGTGATCCAAGTGTTATATTGATCATTTATTTACCTCTTCACGTGCGGGTCGGAGGTTACACGTGCGGGAGAGTTTTGGGATTTGTCCCACATCAGTTAATTATCTCCTCCAAAACTTATATATGAGTCTGTGTGACCTCTCCACTCTTGTCTCTTGGCCAATTAATTTAGAGTTGGATGCTTTAACAGTTTCAACCTCCAACCCACAAACAGGACCGATCATCTCCACTGGCACCTTAATTTCTCCGCATCGAAATAGCAATGATTAACCGAAGCGCATATCATTAAAACTGTGCAGTTCCAAATTTTATGGTCGCACTGATCCTATCAGCATCTCCGTTATTAAAAACTGACCTCACTAGCTAGTGTCTCCCTCCTCCTTCCAAGTCTTCCCTTCATTATCAACAAGCCGTGTTTCCAGTTAGGAAAAGCGGAAAAAAACGGAGGCGTTTTTTTGCAAGTCATCAGAAAGTTTCAATATTTTTTATCATTTCGTTTACTCTAACAAAACAACTAACAACTTCAAAAAAAATAAATTTCACTCATATACTTATTAACAACTTATTCACTAGTGAAAACAACTTGACATTTTTTACTGACTTCACTACAACAAAAAACACATTTGGTGACATAAAAATGTCACCAAAAGTCTAAATTTTGTCACCCATTATCTTTGGTGACACAAGAAGATGTGTCATTGTATCCATGACACTGAAAGTCAAGGGTGACAAAATGTGTAGTTGTAAACAGTAACAAAAATTTGATGCCACAGAAGACAGATTTTCCGTGACACAATTGTCACCGAAAGTAACAGTGACAACAATATAGTGTCACGAAAGAGGGACTTTTTGCGACAAAGGTGATTATGTCACGAAAAGTAACGATGACAACACCATGCTGTCACAGAATAGAGATTTTTCTGTGATAAAAGTTGTCACCAAAAGTATCTACCATGACAACTAATTATATGTCACCAATTACCCATCGTAGTGATAGTATATATAACCGTGACAATCTCTTTTATCGACCGGAAACAACAAACAGCTTTTCAACAACAACAAAAAAAAATTCTCCAAAATTTTCCTTAATGAAAACACCCCGAAGGTCACTCACCATTTTACCCTGCTTAATGTATAGGTGTTTGTGTATGTGTTTGGTTTTAAAAAAAATTTACGAAGAATTTTGTTAGACCAGTGTTACACATACGTACAACTTAAAACACAACTCAAAAATACACAATCACATTCGAAATTCTTTTCAATGCCGGTGAGTCCACATCCAACTAACGATTCGGACACGTGTCTTTTAAAGTTTTGTGAAAAACACAATCTGAATTTGTCAGCCACCTTTGTTTTTTCGCCTTTTATTTTGGACCGTACGTACACTTCCCATTCATTGTCTTTGTACTTGTCTGATTCACATGCGCATCACAACTCCAATAATGTTCTATCCACATCACTCGCTGTCTTCTTTTTACTATTTTTAGGGTTCTTCGGAAATTCCTCTCAACAATGTCGTGTGCACTCAAGAATATTAAAACACAGAATTGGTAAAATAAAAGAATAGTATAAAAGTTGGAAAAATGAAATAAATAGTGGAGTAATCTAGAAAACACCAACACAAGCACTTGCCAATTTGTCAAAAGTTACGCAAAGGAAAGAGAAATTTTTTGATACCGAGGTTACCACGTGGCTATGCTCACGTGGTGTCCGAACAGTCCATTTAGACTGTCCAAAAATATGTTGGACGACCCAAATTAAAACATTCTCTCTCCTATCACCCCATCACTCTCTTTCCTCTTTATCTCTTCTTTTTCTCTCTCCAAATTTAAGTCGTCCAAAACCCAAATGGACAGTCCGGATGTGCCGAGCAGACACCACGTAGTACCCACCCGACACTGAAAAATTCCTCCAAAGGAAATAATTGCTCTTCATAAAAATAAAAATAAAAAGCTCTCCTTTTATTCATTGAGACTCATTTTTTGTCTTTAGTCCCCAGAAAGTAACAAATTGCTTTTTATAAAGAAAAAATAGCTCAAGAGATAAGAGTAATTTTTAAAATTTTCATGAATGAAAGTAAAAAAAAATTTCAATAAATAAAAAAAGAGCGTGAAAATCATGTTCGTCTTACAAAACCCGACTTGGTATAAAGTATATACTGTTCCAATATTCATGCACCCACTGACCCACACCACATATGCATATATTGCAGACAGCTTTTCAAAATTTGTTGCGGAGACTCATCAAACAACCATCGGTGCATTTCTCTTACACCCCTTCATCTTCTCTCTCCTTCCCCTGTTTTTCTTCCTAGTTTTCGTTCTCAAATGGCTCTCTATCACCGCCCGACCACCGCACAAAAACCCACTGCCGTCTCCCCGAAAGCTCCCTGTGATCGGAAACCTCCACCAAATCGCCCCTTCCCCCACCTCTCCCTCCACTCCCTCTCCCAAGCCCACGGCCCCTTAATGCTCCTCCACTTTGCCGCCGCCCATGACATCATGAAAACCCACGACCTTATCTTCTCCAACCGACCCAAATCTACCATTTGCAAGAAAATCATGTACGGAGCGAAGGATGTGGCTTTCAGCCCTTACGGCAAGTATTGGAGGCAGATGAAGAGCATCTGCGTCGTCCAACTACTAAGCAACAAGCAAGTCCAATCCTTTCACAACGTTAGGGAAGAAGAGACGGTGCTCATGATTGAGAAGATTTCGGGTTCTTGTTCTGATGTGGTGAATTTGAGCGAACTGATTGTAGAGTTGATGGGGGACATGGTTTATAGGGTGGCGTTGGGCGAAATGCGTTGGCATCGGGGGTGGCAAGAGGGGGTTTAAGGAGGTTTTGGGGAGTTCGTGGAGCTACTGGAGGTTTTGTGATAGTGGAGATTTTGTCCCATGGCTGAAGTGGGTGAATAGAGTAAATGAGGTGTATGGAAGAGTGGAGAGACTTGCTAAGGAGTTGGATGAGTTGTCGGAGGGAGCGGTGGAAGAGCATGAGAGTAGAGAGAGAAAGGAAGGAGAGAGAGAGAGCAGGATTTTGTGGATGTGTTGCTTGAAGTCCAGAGAGACGTGGCTGGGATGCCTATTCATAGAGATATAGCGTCAAAGCTCTAATTTTGATAAGGCTTGAATCTCTCTTTTTCATGATTGTCTACTCAAAAAATTATACAATGCTCTGGGGCTAATGTTGAGCACGAATCTAGATCATACATCGTGCTCAATCTTAGTTTAATTTTATTTTTTTCACATGCTCAGCCTTATTTTATTTATTTTTTTTTTTACACTTTCTTTTTCTCATGCTCAACCTTATTTCAGAGTATTATATTGGATATCTTATGTCGAGTCCTCAGGAACAAGAGACTGGCGCGCCTATGAGATTGGACTTAGATCATCTTAAATTTGTATTGAGCACTTGTTTAGTTGCCTTGTTATTTTAATGCTACGATTTCAATTACTAGTTCAATTATTTTTTACGATTTCTGAGCAAATGTTAAGGATTAGAGAAATAAATTATACATGGACTCTCAGTGTAGAAGGACCAATAAAAAAGAAGACAACTCAGCGTGGGAATTGGGACACTGTTGAAAAATGTTCTTTTGGATGCTATGGAGCAAAAACTTGATTATGAGAGCTTTAAAGACAAATTTTAATGGGAAAAATACGAATTACCTTCCTGAGGTTTGTCCGTTTGGCACATGATCCTCCTGAGTTTTATTAAAGACTACATCGCCCACCTGTGATTTTGGAGTAAAGTGCAACTCCTAACTCCGTTAACGGTAAAAGTAAAAAGACCATGCTACCCTTTTCTTAAATAAATACTGTAGCTTTTACTCGCCTTAACGCGTTGAGAGAGAGAGAGAGAGATGTGGAAATTTGGGGCAAATTGAGTCCGAGTGAAACGCAGATAAGCCAAATCCAACTCAAGTGATTGAAGAAGCATATCGTAAGCAAAATGGAGTTGCATTAAACCAGAAGATTGAATAGCCAAAGGATTTGAGTTTATAATGATTACTAGTTGTATCCTTTTTCTAGTGTATAGCTTTTTATAATCAATCAAAAACAGAACTGGTGGCTTATTTAGGCTTATTTGAGTTTTTTTTGTTGTAATGTAAGATGTATTTGCTGCTGGAACTGATACTACATCCACAGCCCAAGAATGGGCAATGACAGAACTCTTAAAACATCCTCAAGCCATGAAGAAACTACAAGCCGAAGTTCGAAGAACAATCCAACCCAACCAGCCCATAACTGAGGACGATCTAGACCAGATGCCCTACCTAAAAGCCGTGATCAAGGAGACTCTACGCCTCCACCCTCCAATTCCCCTTCTCGTGCCTCGGGAGTCGACCAAAGACGTCCAAGTAATGGGCTATGACGTTGCGGCCGGGACGCGCGTGGTCGTCAATGCTTGGCCGATCGGGCCGGATCCGGGATCGTGGGACGAGCCCGAGGAGTTTAGGCTTGAGAGGTTTTCGAACAGTCTGGTTGATTTTAGAGGGCATGATTTCGAGTTGATTCCATTCGGAGCGGGGAGGAGGGGGTGCCCGGGGATTCAGTTTGCGGCGGCAGTCGATGAGCTGGCCGTCGCAAATCTTGTGCACAAGTTTGATTTTGCATTGCCTGATGGAGTGGAGTTGGATGTGAGTGAAGTTGCTGGTATCACTGTTCACAAAAAGTTGCCTTTGCTTCTTGTTGCAACTCCTTGGTCTTGCTAATTGGAGTACCATGTGAAAGTACGTAAAGCTCCTATTATTGCACTCCCTTAGTTTATTTTAAATGTTTTCTGTGTAAAGTCGTGTCTTTTGACTCTTAAAAAAGTCATATTTTTTATAATCTTTTTTGGAACTTTTATTTTTTACCGTTTGGAAATATTCATTGAGATCTTTTAAATGGTGCAAAACAAAGTTAAAAATTAATTTCGAAAGCGTTTTATTTTTTATGTCAAAGTTACATGGTCTCCCGTATGGAGCATTTAAATTAATTGAGACGGAGGGAGTAATATGTATGAAACATGTATCTGTATTTTCATGAGTACAGATTGGATATAATAGTAATACTGGCACATTTTGAGAGTTTTCTATATAATTTTGATGATTCTTATCTTGTTCTGGAAAGAAAAGAAAATGTGATAAACTGCACAATAATAATAATTTAGGGAGAGATGCGGGTACGTGTACCCGAGTGTTCATGACACAAGAAATTGGTAAAAGTTTGGTCAATTGTTAACATAAAAATTTATTTATCTCTAGGCAGATTGATTAATTGTATTAGAGTTGATAAGGGTCAACTTACCACCAAAGGAGATAAATCTCCTCTCCCACACTATCAATCTTTTCTCCACCTTATCTACCACAGGTTGCCAAGTTTGAATTTTTCTAGGATTAGCACCAAGTGGGAGCCCAAGGTAATTCAATGGGAGAAATCCCACACGACACTCTATCACATGAGCTAATACTTCCACGTCCTGTTCTAGACATTTCACTGGACACTAGCAGAAAGCCCAAAATAAAATTAAAGCAAAACACTGTATGGACTGACTCCAAATGAGTTACATGGTAGCTACCGGAAGATTTCGAACATAAAACTATTGGGAGGCAGCATTTAGAGTTGATTTATTGTGTAACAAAAAACAAGCAACTGGGGCAAGACTAATCGTGCTATACGCGGTCGCATCTGACTCCTTGATATCTACGAGATTCATTTCTTTTTGAGAAATTTTTGGGTGGCTACTACGAGGCCGTACCCACATGATCTCCGAGCAGCGTATCTGGATTGTTCAAAAGGATATTGAACGGTCCAAATTGAAACACTCTCTCTCCTCTCACCCCACCACTCTCTCTCCTCTTTCTCTTTTCAAATTTGAGCCGTCTAAAATTGAAATGGACAGCCTGAATGCACTCCTCAGGCACCACGTGGTGCCCGCTTGGCATCCAAAAATTTCTCATGCGAAAAAAATCAATCTACTTAGATATCTATAGGTACATGAATTCAGGGCCTCCAGGTCCAGGGCCATCACTTCTGCTGATCCTTGTGTAATGCCTCTTCGGAAGTCATCGAACATGACTAAAGAAAACTGTTGGGCCCGGATTGATTTTTTTGCATGTGTCTCTTCCACACTGTATTCTCAGAACATGACTAAAGAAAAGTGTTGGATCCGGAGTGTTCGTATGGATTTGGTTACACAATGTCATTCCCAATGATCACTCTAAAAATAAACTTGCGGGTGCAATATTGAATGCCATAAAAGATTTAATTGAAGTGCTCCCTTACACCAATTGATTTTAGGAGAGATATATGGTGGAAAAACGGTCTGACAAAAAAAATCAAGTACATATCAAGGATAAAGGTACGAACATGTCTCCCCTTTGAGAGTGACATTATCAATGACCTTTTTTATACCACGGTCAGGTTTTGCCAGCACGAAAAATGATTTTCACACCCCTTCTTTTATTCATTGATGATACTTTTTTTTCTTCTTCTCTTATTCATGTAAATTTACAAAATTGTCATTTCCATGTCAATGAAGCATAGTTTTAAATATCGGCCGATACGGTACGTATCGGCCGGTTCGTACCGGTATTTTGGACTTCCGGTTCGGATATGGGCCGATATATCGGTGAGACTGAAATTCACAGGCGAATCGGCCGGTTCCCGATACGTATCGGTATATAACCAATTTTTGGACCGGTATGGCCGGTACGGCCGGTTCGTATCGGTTCGGAAAAAAAAAAATTTCTTATTGAAACTTCAATGTTTATTTTAATGTCTTTATCTTATTTTTGCTATTTATGTCAATTATATCGAAACTTATAATGTTGCATTTTTCTCATATTTGTAAAATCTTATTGACTTGCGGGTTTTGATAAATTATCGGATATTTCACATGAAGAGAATGGGCTATTACATGTCTTAAATTAATTAAAATGTGATAATTTAAGCCAATGTTTGGGGCAAAAGTATATTTTTCAAGTTTTATACATGTTGCTGATGATTTTTAAAAATTTACGACCGCGACACCCGATTCCCGCGACGTATCACCGATATGTCCCGATACCAATATACCGCGACCGATACCGCGACGGCGACCGATACCGCGATTTAAAACTATGCAATGAAGTAAATTCACAAAGGCTTTTTCTCTCTAGCACGGTCGTCTCATCTTGGCCCATGTCAATAAAGTAAATTTCCCCATTTGTTTTTCTACTCTTTCATAATTTTGTCATGGAAAATTATGTACCCCACTGTCTTATTTCCTTTGCTTGCGCTTGACAAATTTGTACGCCACTGTCTTTTTGCTTGACAAATTTCCTATAAAAAACTGTCCCAATGTTCATGCAACCCGCACCACACATGCATACAGCGTATACGTATTTTCAAAATTTGTTGCAACCAGAGCCATGCATTTCTCACTATACCCCTTCATTTTCTCTTTCCTTCCCTTGTTTCTCTTCCTAGTTTTCCTTCTCAAATTGCTCTCCATCACTGCCCGACCACCGCACAAAAACACACCGCCGTCTCCCCAAAAGCTCCCTTTGATCGGAAACCTCCACCAAATGGGCCCCTTCCCCCACCGCTCCCTCCACTCCCTCTCCCAAGCCCACGGCCCCTTAATGCTCCTCCACTTCGCCACCGCCCCCGTCCTAGTCGCCTCCTCCGCCACCGCTGCCCGTGACATCTTGAAAACCCACGACCTTATCTTCTCCAACCGACCCAAATCGATCATTGGCAATAAAATCTTGTACGGAGCGAAGGATGTGGTTTTCAGCCCTTACGGTGATCAGTATTGGAGACAGATGAAGACCATCTGCATCCTCCAACTACTAAGCAACAAGCGAGTCCAATCCTTCCACAACGTTAGGGAGGAAGAGACGGTGCTTATGATCGAGAAGATTTTAGATTCTGGTTCTGATGTGGTGAATTTGAGCAAACTGATTGTGGAGTTGATTGCGAACGTGGTGTGTAGGACAGCAATGGGGCGGAAATACGACGGCGTTGGGGGCAGAGAAGGAGGGGCGAGGAGGGGATTTAAAGAGGTTTTGGGGAAGGCTTCGGAGTTATTTGGGGTTTTGGATATTGGAGATTTTTTACCATGGCTTAAGTGGGTGAATAGAGTAAATGGGATGTATGGGAGAGCGGAGAGACTTGCTAAGGAGTTGGATGAATTTTTGGAGGGCGTGGTGGAAGAGCATGAGGGTAGAGAGAGAAAGGGAGAGCAGGATTTTGTGGATGTTTTGCTTGAGATTCAGAGAGAAAATGTGGATGGTATTCCTCTTCAAAGAGATAGCATCAAAGCTCTTATTTTGGTATGACCTGAATTCCTGTTCTTTAGGAATTACGACTGTTTAGTCAAGAAATTATTCAATGCTCTTGGGGTAATGTTGAGCACGAATCTCTTATTTTTGTATTGACCAATTGTTTAGTAGCCTTGTAATTTTATAATTCAATTACTTTCAATGATTTCTGAACAAGGGTAAGGATTAACTTGGTGTCAAAGAGATTCTTATCTATCCTTTATTTGTCTCAATCCTTATCAAATACATAATAAACAAATAACAATATTTACTAAATTGTACTCCCTCCGTCCCAAAAAAAATGACAATTTTTGAAATTCGTGTTATTTTTCATCGCTTATATCTTTCAATCTATAATGTTTTTCATGAGTTTGAAAACTTTGTATAATTGAATTAATCGAGAACTATCGAATAAGATCCATATTGCATATTTTTTGAGATCCATATTGAAAGATATAAGGAGTTGAAATTGGCACGGATATCAAAAATTGACATTCAATTTGGGACGGAGGGAGTAATTTTTTTGGTCTTGCAGGATATATTTGTTGCTGGAACTGATACTTCATCTGCAACCATAGAATGGGTAATGACAAAGCTCTTAAAACATCCTCAAGCCATGAAAAAACTCCAAGCCGAAGTTCGACTTATAGCCCAACCCAACTAGCCTGTAACTGAGGACGATCTAGACCAGATGCCCTACCTAAAAGCCGTGATCAAGGAGACTCTACGCCTCCACCCTCCGCTTCCCCTTCTCGTGCCTCGAGAGTCGACCAAAGACGTCCAAGTAATGGGCTACGACGTTGCGGCCGGGACGCGCGTGGTCGTCAACGCTTGGTCGATTGGGAGGGATCCGGCGTCGTGCGATGAGCCCGAGGAGTTTAGGCCCGAAAGGTTTTTGAACAGCCATTCGATCGATTTTAGAGGACATGATTTCGAGTTGATTCCATTTGGAGCAGGGAGGAGGGGGTGCCCAGGGATTCAATTCGCGGCGGTGGTCAATGAGCTGGTGGTTGCAAATCTTGTGCACAAGTTTGATTTTGCACTGCCTGATGGGGTGGAGTTGGATGAGAGTGAAGTTTTTGGTTTGGCTATTCATAAAAAGTTGCCTCTGCTTCTTGTTGCAACTGCTTGGTCTTGCTAATTGGAGTACCATGTGAAAGTACTTCAAGCTCTTATTATGGTAGTATGCATGACACATATGTCTGTATTTTCATGAGTATGTATTGGATATTAATAATAGTGATACTGGGCTGACCCGAAACATATTTTCCAGCACAGGCAGCATTAGATGTTAGTAGACCAGTAGTTAAACTACAAGCGGACTGTAAATCCATCTATTTGAACCAGAGACTTTGCATAGGTGCAAAAGTGTATTGAGAAAAGGGTAACATAGTAAATTTATGTGGATAAAGGCGAGATATATTGTTTGGTCACGAAATGGCTCAAGGACTGAGTGCGGGCGTGTCAAGACTTGTCGCGTCTAACGTAAGGACTGGATGTCCCTTTTTTGACTTTGTAATTGTAGCAGCAAAAGTGCTGTGAGCCTAAGGGCTAGATCACAGTGACAGTTCGTAGTTTTGCCATTACGAGCGTGGACTTCGTAAATTCCTAACTGTGTAGGAAAGAGAGCAACGTAAAAAAAAGGACTTTATTATATCGGAATAACAAAGTCGGGTACAAGGAAAATAAAAACCCGAATTACTTGAAGAAGTAATTGAGTTGAATGTTGAAAAAGTTAATATAGTTGCTTCGCTGAAAAGACTTTAGTTAAGCGCTGGACTTGGTTGGTATGAGAACCCTTTTTTCTCCTTCGGATCTTGTATTTATAGGCCAAAAGCTTCCACGGTTCTGCATGTAAGGGTATCTGCTGGCTCCTCCTTGTGACGCCATGTGTCCCATGATTGAGCTTTTCCCTCCTAAGCAGTGGTTATTGAAAGTTGGCAGGATATGGCACATGTGATTCTTCAATCATGGGTAATTTTCGTGAGACTGAAAGAGAATGGGCCATTTTGACTGGGTCAATGGTCATGTGGCAGAATCCCCTATTAACATATTCCTATTTTTGCTCGTGCAATTCCATCATGGACTTCCACCTTCCAAGGCCAAAATTTGTATTCTTTGGGCTCCAATTTAAATAATAATATAACCCATAGCCCATAATTTCAGAATTTCAACTGTAAACGGATTAAAACTAATTGGGCCCAATCAATTAACACTTTCTTGGCCCATTAATTTTAGTCCAATACATCACTATTTTCGGCCCAATTTTATCGAATTTCAATTAAATGGCTTTTCAGCGCTTGTTTAGGACTGGCTGCCAAAATCGGGTGTTGTGGATTGTAAAAAAAGGGGAGTGTGAAAATTAGTTCCCATAATAAATTATGTAAATTATTATTACAAAACTTTGTTTGTTTGATTTGTGTGCTTCTGGTAGATATCTACAAGAGGTTGAGCCTACCTAAAAAATAAGCACTTATTTATAATTTTCAAACTTAAAAATAATGTATTTACGAAAATAATTTTTCAATTTTTTTTCATCGTTCAAAAGATCTCATTGAGATCTATCCAATAAATCCATATTGCATAAACAAATTATTTTAGTAAGTCTATTATTTTTAACATAAAAAATTGCAAACAAGTACTTATTATTTTTTAAGAAGGCTTAGCGGTACAATAAGAATAAATAGTTTCATGAGGAACATTAAACAGAACCAAACAAAAAGATTACAAACAGAGGCTACTTAGCAAATTGTGTTGAAGTCTTTGAGGGAATTCCATGGCTTTTTTGGGTTGCAACCTAACTTGCTTAAAAGTGCCATTTATTTTGCTGGTGTCTCTACCTCTGATAAGCATGCCTTCACTGACCTCTTGGGAATTTCTGAAGAACAACTGCCAATAAAGTATTTGGGGGTGCCATTGATTAGTACCAGACTCACCTCATCCGACTATGCTGTGTTGAAAGATAAGATTTTGGCTAGAATCCAAAGCTGGACCCAAAAATTTCTTTCTTATGGAGGAAGGGCTCAACTTGTCCAATCTGTCCTCTTCAATATCCAAACTTATTGGAGTGCTATTTTCATTCGTCCTCAAAAAATCACTAAGGAAATTGAAAGTGTGCTTTGTGCCTTTCTTTGGTCTGGAACATAGTTGAAGCATTTTGGTGCAAAGTCAGCTAGTCTTCCTTGTGTGTTCCTAAAAATGAGGGGGGTTTAGGATTTAGATCCATAAAGCAATGGAATAGAGCTGTCATTATGAAACACTTTTGGGCTCTCAGTCAAAAGGCTGACACTTTATGGGTCAAATGGGTGCATGTTTATATTCTTAAAGGTCAGAGTTTGTGGGGGATTCCTATGAAACTTCTTGGGTAATTAGGAATTTGCTGAAGCTGAGATGTCTTTATAAAGATTGGATTAAAGTTGTTATTGGTAATTGCAGGGATACCTTCCTTTGGACTGATAATTGGCACCCTTTTGGAGCTTTGTTTCAGCGGTTTGGGGATTCTGTATGCATAGGGGCAGCGCTTTAAAAGCTAAAGTGTCATCTATCATTGATCATGGTCGGTGGAAATGGCCTAGGCAACGTAATAGAGTTATTATGGACATTATAAGGCATACTCCAGTGGATTTACTCCCTAATCCATCTTTTCATGATAGGGTTGTTTGGACCTTAACCTCGGATGGTAAGTTTTCAGCAAAGTCTGCTTGGGAGGCTTGTCGGCACAGGAATTCCCTTCAACCATGGTATTCTGTTGTGTGGTCTGGTCAGGGAGTGCCTCGATGGAGCTTCATTGTGTGGTTGGCTGTATTGGGAAGACTATCTACTAAGGATAGGTTAGTTGGTTGGGGGCTGGTGGTTCCCCCGTTCTGTTCTTTTTGTTTGGCTGATATGGAATCGCATAGCCATCTCTTCTTTGACTGTCAACTTTCTTCTTTGGTCTGGAAGCAAGTCTTGACTAGGAATGGGATTGCTAGGCCTGTTGAGCCTTTAGCCCAGGAGTTGGATTGGGTAGTCCATCATAGGAAGGGGAAAAACTTACGTGACTCTTTGTATAAACTCTCTTTGGCAGCATCCATTTATACTCTTTGGGGCGAGCGCAACATGAGGATATTTCAAGGTAAATCCAGGAATGAAGGTGCGGTTGCTCTGGATATTTTCAATTCTGTCCGAGCTAAGGTTAGCTCTTGGTCCTCTGTTAGACTTTTAGCTCAAAACAGGAAGTTGTGCGATGAGTGGCTTTTAGATTCTTACATTTTTGCTATTAACAATTGTTGATAGGTCATTTTCAGTTTTGGCTTTGGGGTGTTGGTCATTGTTTGGACCTTTGATGTATTGGTTGTATTGGTTACCAGGGGGATGCCCCTGTTGATTTGTTGTAAGCTTCGTGCTTGTTTTGGTGAAATAAATCTTTACTTACCAAAAAAACAGAGCCTACTTAAGATTGAAAAATCTCATCATTGAGTTCTTCTTCATGTCTGGATCCCTAACCAATTCTGCAAGAACTTCTCACACGAAACTTGTACTAAAATCAACTCAACATTCGTTTGTCATCAGCAAAAGAAATTTCAATATTTGTTGCCGTACTTCTATGTTTGTTATATTGTCTTAATTAGGTGCCGATGTTTTTTGCGTAGGAATGGAATTCTCTCCCGTCTCTTCGATCAATAGAATGAAGGTTCTTTTGAGTTCTTCATGGATCTTTCATGGGAACAGTAGTCGCAAACCGTCAATTGATTTATCACGATGAGGACATTGCCCACGTAGAAAAAAATAGCAATACTGTATTATTGCTTGATTTGTTTTCAAAACAAATCGGTGTTGAGGAGAATTTTTTTTTGTAACACTTCATTGAAAGATAGATGTGTTCGATATATCCATTCAACATGATTTTTAAAGTGACTAATGAGACTTATGTTGTCTAGAAGGGGTGTTAATTTCCAAATAACCTAAAAGTTGTGGACTACAACTTTTTTGTTTTGTTCTTATTAATTTTTTTTTGTTTGTTAGTTTTTGCACCAAACTTTTATGTATTTCGTACCGATGAGAGGAATCGAAAAAGAAAAAAATTATGTTTTTGACAAGGGTATTTTTGGAAATATCCCAGAAAAAGTCCAAATAGTCAACATTTGGGCCTTTTCTTGCATATTTTCCAAGAAAATGGGTAGAAATCTAGAGTTTTTGCCTTTTCGATTCATTTCGTTGATATGAACCAATAATACATAAAATTTTTGAGGAAAACTAATAAATGCAAAAAAAAATTAAATAAAAAAAAAGGTTGTTGTTTAAAAAAAAGGATTAGTAGAAAACGGAACCTAAATATAATAATAAATAAGTCACTGCATGTCTCAATCTGATCTTCGGTCATTACCGTCATTCCAAACTCTAAAAACCCTTCCTGTATATTTAGGAAAATGATTTTCACAATCTCTTTTTTGATAATGGCACTCCATTTTTTTTGTCTTTTAGCGGAGTTTTTGTGAGTATTTTTTTTATTAAAAGACAAAAAAATGAGTTTGTTTATATATAAAAAAAGAGTGCGAAAATTATTTTCCTATATTTAAATGCGTAGTTGGAAACCAACTTTCCTCATCTACAAATTAATGATTCTTTTCCGTAATGTTTGTTTAATTATCTTTCTCTCTTTTTCCACCTAGGTTATGATTTTCATCCAATCAACACCCTCCATTTTTCTTTCTGACCAAATCAGAAGTAGAAACTGAAAACGACGGGAAGACTGAGAAAATTTTTGGTAGATGGACATAGCTGTCCTAGTTGAGTCTTGAGAAGAGGTTTTGGGTTGAAACGGTACCTGAAAACAAAAGAGAAGACGGAGAATTTCTGGCCGTTCGGGTTCCGTCTTTTAAATGGCGTCGTTTGGGTGTTCATTGATGTATGGACTGAGTGTTCAAAATTTTGTGAATTGGGTGTTTATTGCTGTATGAATTGGATGTTCAAACTACTTCAAAGCATGAGCCATCCTAAAATTTCTACATGTATTATAGAAAATATATATTTTTTCGATGGTCATGTGACCATGGTGCTCTCTATGTGGAGCCGCCACTGAATTCAGGGCCTCCAGGTCCAGGGCTAGGGGCATAACTTCTGCACCAGGGGCTCTTACCAACATACTTCTGCTAATCTTTGTGAAATGCCTCTTTGAAAGAGAAAATTTTTCAGTGCCAAGTGGGTACCACATGATGTCCGCTCTGTGCTTTCGAGCCGTCCATTATATTTTTGGACAGCTCAAATTTTGAGAGAGAAATACATCGACCGCCTGTTCAAGGGATGTGCCAAAGTCAGGGAGTTAGGGGCTTGTTTCGAAAAGTTGCAGATGCTTGAGAAATAGCTTGGAATGCTCTCTTTTTTTCCCACCAAAATGAAATGGTAATAGCTTCATTAATAGGAAACATAGATATACAAAATAATCAGTCGGGTTGATTGGTTTGCTGGTAAAATGGTTCGGTTGATGTGACAATTATAATTCTAGTCATTTGGAAATGGATATATCCATCTCCATATCCATCAAATGCATTTTTCATCTCCATTGGAGGCTTGATTTTTGCATGTGGGGATGGAAAATGACTATACATCCCTCCCATTGGATCCTTGCTCTTAGAAGTAGCATCCGTCCTGAATCAAAGGACTAGAAAGCTACAAACAAATCACGACTACCTCTCCTAACGATAGAATGAGCCACTCCATTTGCACTCCTACGCACAAAAGAAAATTCACACTGATTAGAAACCCAAACAACTGTTGCAACAAACCAATCGATTTGATTCGTCATTGGACCGCCGCCACCATTGTCTTCCTTTGTCATAGAACCATCACCACCACTGCTTTCTGATCACCATTTCAATGATGAAGAAGAAGTCAGAAGAAAGGAAAAGAACAAATAACAAAAAAAAAAAAAACCCTCAAATTTGAGATCGGGGAAAAAAATCTCATGACTATAAAGGAGGGGTTATTAAAAATGAAAAAAAATCATCATTATGTAGGAAGAAAACACCCATCAAGGACAAAGCTCTCCCTTTCTGCTGCCGCTTAAAAGTAGTGAAAAAACCCTAGGGGCGAGAGGGGATGGAAGAGACGCGGCTAGGAATAAATGTGAACAATAAATCACATTCTGTTCTTTGGAATAAATGCGGATTTCTCGTCTAAATTTCTGGTATAGATTGTAATGTGCGTGGAAAAATCCTATTTTGAATCATTCTCTGGAAAATTTGAAGGGATCGGAATAGGAAGAGTTTTGAGAGCTACAAGGCAATTAATTACACTATGCTGGGAATTTCCATGTGTAGGTGGTGTCAAACTTAATACGGATGGCTGTTAGTATAATTTTAGCTAGTGACGGAGGAGGATTCAACGGCATTTTCAAAAACTCTACAGGAACTCTATCCCGGGATACTATGGGAAGTTAAGGCCCCATTTCCACTGATAAAAATCGCTAAAAACATAAGGCATTTTTCTTATCTAGTGAAGATTAATTATTTATTGTATTTTCGTTTAAATATTTGTAGACACCCCAATCCGGACCTCTAAGGTTCTTTAAACTCTCCAATGATAAAATAAAGAAAATAATACCTTCAAGAGCTTGAATAATGATTCTCACAGCCTAAAAGCCCAATAAAACCAAAAAAGCCCAAAGATGCCTAAAAGTCCAGAAAAACCCAAAAGCTCAGGATTGAACCTGGAACACCGCACGAGATACTTCTACACCGCACGGGACAATGAAATTCATTACACTGCACACGGTCACGAAATAACCCGCACGACGTTTTGGGGAAAGTTCTGATTGGCTCGGAAAGCTGTCGGCCACGCTCACTTGAGCCATAGCTCAAAGTCGGCTTGGCAGGAAATAAAAGCCGGCCTGGAAGTCACCTCCCCCATTTGCATTGATAATTATTGGCCTTTGCCTATAAATACACCCCTCCTCTTAAAAGAAAAGGGCTCCGCTACTACATTCTTACACACTTAGTACTCCATCCTCTACACACATCCCTTTGATTCTTGAAATTCCCCTTCTTCACCTATGTTTTCCTCAAAGCCTTGAGAAAGTTATCATTAGCATTTTCTAGGCATTCCTCCTTCTACCAAACATTCCCTTCTTTTTCTTTTCAAAACTTAGTATTTTACTTGCTTTGAAACTTCGATATTCCAAAACTCTAAGTTCTCAAGATCGACATCCACTCTTATCTACACTCATCCATCCTTGATCAAGCTCGAAACCAAAGGTAAAAATAAGTTTCCTTCGGCCAAGCTAAACTTTGCCCTGAGGGGACTCTCTGTAGTCAGGCTTGACCTTTTGTTAAGTTATGATTCGAAAAATTGTTTTCAGAAACTAAAACAACCACTGTGTCAAACCCATTACACCGTGCGATGTTCACGTACTCCGCACGATGTAGGATGCAACCTCGCACGGTATTTTGAAGCCTCTGGTTCGTTTGTTCTGATTGTCTTGATCATACTTTCTTGTTGTTAGATCTATTATCATTGCTCATGTAGAGACCCGTAAATTTTTTATTTAATTTTAACATTTGTAGTTGAGGAAAAAGGATGAAAATGACGTAAAAGTGAATGTGGTGGTTAGACATGCAAGGATTGGGAAAATAGGGGTGTTGGTGTAATATAGCATATGTGTATATGTGTGTACACCAGGGGATTTTTTTCCATTTTTGCTCCCCATCTCTCGGCTCTCTCCCTCGTCTCTCAGCTCTCTCCATCTCTCTCACCCAAAAACTCATCTTCAAACTCAAAATCCACAACAATCAACCTCAACTCTATCTTCATCTTGCGTACTTTGGCTCGTATCGCGTTGGATAAAACTCGGTTAGGTGTATTTTTGCTTGATTTAATTGGATTCTGAAAGTTAGGGATTGCTCAAACTTTTTGTTTTTGGCTTGGATACTGGAGATAAAAAATTCTACCTCTCTTTATATGTTATTTGAGTGTTTCTATTCCGGTACCATTTTTTTTCCTTACCGGTAGAATTCTTGTGGACCAAAAGTTTGTTTCTTCTGTTTTTGGTTTGTACCGGTAGTCCTCCATCCCCTACCGATAGATCACCAGTAAAATGCTCAACTTTCCTGTGTCGTTGCAATTCCACCTTTCCAAAGCCTTATGCCATTTCAATGAGTTATTATGATTATTTTATGGTATATAATAAGAATATTGGGCAATCATTGCAATTCCACCTTTCCAAAGCCTTATGCCATTTCAATGAGTTATTATGATTATTTTATGGTATATAATAAGAATATTGAGCAATCATGCGTGTCCTTTTGATCAATGGAAAATATCTAATGAATTTGTTCAAATAAATGGAACTATGACATGATAAGTATGAGTTACCTGCACGACATTTGTACAAACGGTACACTTGAGTATGTAAACGCCGCACGAACACTCGGGGCTCATCGATGGGTGGGTGCCTGCAGACAGGGGATATCGGGATTCCATAATTCGCCCGGCAGGAGCTAATGCTCATATTGAATATTCAAGGCCTAACCTACAAGGTGTGTGTTTGGCAGGGGATATTTGGGTCCCATAATTGGTCCGGCAGGAGCTTCGGCTCAAACACGCAAAAGATACGATATGCTGAGACACAAATTGGACAAATACAACTTACGAGCTTGAATAAAAGAAGGATTGGAGATATTGGGACACTTGATCATGGTAGTTGTACGTGCTTTCTTCGTTGTCATTTGATTTCCCATCATTTGTTCTTTCGTTTAGCTCATTTGCATATAGAGTTTGTGTAAATTTTTCTACTGGGATAGTGTAGCTTAAGTTTTATATTATTTTCATGTGCTAATCCAGAATCATAGCTTGCATTCTTGGAGTGCTTGGAGTGTGGACATTACTTTTGAAAAGCTAACCAAAGGAATTATTTATTCATCTTTGTAAATTTCTTTTGAAAGATGTATTTGTAACTCAAGTTATAATTCTTTTGACGATGGGATATATGTAAACTCTTAACTCTCTTAACACTCGATACTTATGTCAATTTGGGGTCGTAGAGCCAATGATGTAATATTTTGGAAATTATTGGACTTTAAAATACAATTATGGAAATGAAAATGTTGAACTCTTTTGGGTATCATATGGATTAATGAGAGAATTCTTATTTCAAAAATCATTTATATTTATGTTAAAAAAATCGAGGGCGTGACAGCTCAGATGCTGCTGGAGGTAGAATGAGGTTATACCCAAAAGTTGTGTGTTATCTTCTAAAAGTAACTTCTTTGATCGTCCAAATGATCAAGTACATCAAAAAGGTTTTTAAACCTGTTTAGGCCGATCATTATTAGGAAAATTAGACATAAGAACGGTAAAATAATTTTCATTTTGAAGAAAGACGCCAACAAAATAGTTTTCAGTGGATGTCTTTCAATTTTTTGAGTTTTTTAGTCATAAGGCCAAAACATATTTAAGCTCTTTTATAAGATTTTAGAATGCACTTTCCTATTATAGGGTTTTAGTGGTTTAGACACTTTCATAGGGTACCCTAGAGTTTTAGGCACTTTCATATATAAGGTACTCTAGGGTTTTAAACACTTTCATATATAGGGTACCCTAGGATATTTAGCACTTTCATAGGATACCCCTAGAGTTTTAGGCACTTTCATAAGGTACCATAGGATTTTAGATACTTTAATAGACACATTTGTCCTTATATTTGATTGCAAAAGGTGCTTGTCCTTTAACTCAAAAAATGTAAATATGAGGGATTTTTGGCTAAGCCTCCAATTGTTATTTATGTTTCCTAATTAGTTAGGTTTCCTTGTTATATATGCGTATTTTCTTTATTTGTTAGTTTCTTAATCACCAAGTCCCGTAGTCTATATAAAGACATGTTAGAGTTTTGTACACAATCAATAATACATCTTTTCGCTTTTTTCGTCACATTTCCAAAAACAACTTACGAAAATTTCGAAAGTAAAACATTTTGCACTAAAAAAATGTTTTACTTCATGTGTATCCATCGATCCAAATACCTGGGCAAAATATTTTTCTTCCAAACAAATAGAGCCGCGTTTCGTGCCAACCGTATACGCCAACCAATAACAACAAAGAGACCCAGCAGTTCTTTGCGCTTAGCCCCAGAGGCTGATTCCGTTACCGTAATCCACATTTGTCCCAAGTTCCAACCGTGCCTCCACCATTGTCTCCGATCCGGTCTATACGTAGCAAAACGGGGATAGTAACCACATTATACACGCCTTATATATCACGGCTAAACAGCATGCATGTGTGAGGTGGTTTCAACCTCCAACCCACAAACAGGACCGATCATCTTCACGGGCACCTATTAAAAGTGAGCGGCCTGCACCACATAAACATCTTTGTCTTCGTGGCGGCCTGTTACGAATACGTCGTCGCACATGACCACATCTTTAGCAGTCACATAGGCTGATTTCACTAAGAACCTTCCATTGGACGTACGTGCAGTTCCAAATTTTATCGTTGCACTGACCCGTGGTGCTAATTGGCAGGCAAAGAATCCTATCAGCATCTCCGTTATTAAAAACTGACCTCACTAGTGTCTCCCTCCTCCTTCCAAGTCTTCCGGAAGCGGGGGGCTGCTGCCCTTGAGAGGCAGCAGCAAGCTGCTATGCCTAAAACTACGCCGTTTTATGCCTAATAATGTCCACACTTTTCATGATAAAAATAATTACGGAACATGCAGCTGTGCACTTTTCGAACAAGTAGCTGTGAACCTTTGGAACAAATTAAGTCGAATTTTTTTTTAACTACATATTTGTTTAATTTTTTTAGACAGTTTACATATTACTAAAAAAAAATGATAAAAATAATTAAGTGCTCCAATTTTTAATCTGTTTGAATCGGTGCAAAGATTTTATTTTTTTGATCATTTCATCATAAAAGAACATAATCAATTTTTGTCTCCAAAGCTTTCATAATTAAGCATTGCTCTTTATTTGAGATCCTGTAGAGTGGAAACTTGATTAGAAGAGCCCTAGAGATATAAATTAATTATAACTCTTTAGGATGAAATGTTCAGCAAAATAAGATCTCCGCACCTGTTCGAACGGATTAAAAATTTGAGTACTTAATTTTTAAACTGTTTATATATTACTGTAAAAAATATGGTTAAAAAAATAAGTTCTCCAATTTTCAATCGGTTGAACCGGTGAGGAGTTCTTGTTTTGTTGAGCATTTTATCCTAAAGGGTCATAATCAATTTTTGTCTCCATGTCTCTCATAATTAAGTATCTGTTTTTTATTTGGGATCCTACAAAGCAGAAACTTGATTAGAAGAGCCCTAGAGACAAATTAATTATGACCTTTTAGGATAAAATGTTCAGCAAAATAAGATCTTCACACTGGTTCAAATGAATTAAAAATTAGAGCACTTAATTTTTTTACCATATTTTTAAAAATATAAACCGTCAAAAAAATTAAAACCAATATGGTTTAAAAAAAATTAGACTTAATTTGTTACAAAGGTGCACAACTACTTGTTCGAAAAGTGCATAGCTGCATGTTTAGTAATTGGCCAAACAGGAATTAAGGGTCATGAAGGGTGTGGGCATTGTCAGGAATAAAACGGCGTAGTTTTAGGCATAGCAGTTTGCTGCTGCCCTTGAGAGGCAGCAGCCCCCCGTGTCCAAGTCTTCCATTCATTACCAATAAGCCGTGTTTCCAGTAAGGAAAAGCGGAAAAACCGTAGGCGTTTTTTGCAAGTCATCAACAAGTTTCAACATTTTACCATCTCGTTCCCACTAACAAAAAAGTTGTTAGCAACAACTTCTTCAATAGTTTTTTTCACTCATATACCCATTAATAACTTATTAACTAGTGAAAACAACTTGACATTTCTTACCAACTTATTCACCACCGAAAACAACAAACAATTTTCAACAAAAAAAATTCTGCAAAATTTTCCATAATGAAAACACCCCAAAGGTCACTCAGAGTGTGTAGGTGTTTGTGTGTATGTATTTGGTTTTAAAAAAAATTTACGAAGAATTTTGTTAGACCAGGGTTACACATACAACTTAAAACACAACTCAAAAATACACAATCACATTTAGAATCATTTCAATGCACGTGAGTCCACATCCAACTAACGGTTTAGAGTCTTCGGACACATATCTTTTAAAGTTTTGTGCAAAAACACAATCTGAATTTGTTAGCCTCCTCCTTTGTTTTTTCGCCTTTTATTTTGGACCGTACGTACACTTCCCACTCATTGTCTTTTTACTATTTTAAGGGTTCTTCGGAAATTCCTCCCAACAATGTCGTGTGCACTCAAGAATATTAAAACAAAAAATTGGTAAAATAAAAGAATAGTACTATAAAAGTTGGAAAAATGAAATAAATAGTGGAGTAATGAGTAATCTAGAAATCACCAACATTTTTTAGCCTTTTATTTTGGACCGTACATACACTTCCCACTCATTGTCTTTTTACTACTTTAAGGGTTCTTCGGAAATTCCTCTCAACAATGTCGTGTGCACTCAAGAATATTAAAAACACAAAATTGGTAAAATAAAAGAATAGTATAAAAGTTGGAAAAATGAAATAAATAGTGGAGTAATCTAGAAATCACCAACACTCATCTAGAAAAGACAAAAACTAGCCAATTTGTCAAAAGTTAGGCAAAGGAAAGAGGAATTCTTGAATACTGAGTGGCTGTGCCCACGTAGTGCCTGAGCAGCCCATTCGGATCATCCAAAAATATGTTAGACGACTCAGATTGAAACATTCTCTCTCTTCTCACCCCACCACTCTCTCTCCTCTCTCTCTCCAAATTTGAACTGTCCAAAACCGAAATTGACAACTCGAATGTGCCGAACGGACACCACGTGATATCCACCCGACACTGAAAAATTCCTCCAAAGGAAATGATTGCTCTTTATAAAAATAAAAATAAAAATAAAAAGCGCTCTGCTTTTAATTATTGAGACATATTTTTTGTTTTTATTCACCAGAAAGTACCAAATAGCTCTTTATAAAGAAAAAAATAGCTCAAGAGATAAGAGTAATTTTTTAGATTTACATGAATGAAAGACAAAAAAAATTTCAATAAATAAAGAAGAGTGTGAAAATCATTTTCTTCTCGCAAAACCCGACCGTGGTATAAAGTATACACTGTTCCAATATTCATGCACACCCACACCACATATGCATATTGCATACAGCTTTTCAAAATTTGTTGCCGAGACTCATCAAACAACCAGCCATGCATTTCTCACTACACCCCTTCATCTTCTCTCTCCTTTCCCTGTTTTTCTTCCTAGTTTTCCTTCTCAAATGGCTCTCCATCACCGCCCGACCACCGCACAAAAATCCACCGCCGTCTCCCCGAAAGCTCCCTGTAATCGGAAACCTCCACCAAATTGGCCCCTTCCCCCACCTCTCCCTCCACTCCCTCTCCCAAGCCCACAGCCCCTTAATGCTCCTCCACTTTGCCGCTGCCCCTGTCTTGATCGCCTCCTCTGCCGCCGCGGCCCGTGACATCATGAAAAGCCACGACTTTATCTTCTCCAACCGACCCAAATCGACCATTTGGGAAAAAATCATGTACGGAGGGAAGGATGTGGCTTTCAGCCCTTACGGCGAGTATTGGAGGCAGATGAAGAGCATCTGTGTCCTCCAACTACTAAGCAACAAGCGAGTCCAATCCTTTCGCGGTGTTAGGGAAGAAGAGACGACGCTCATGATTGAGAAGATTTCGGGTTTTGGTTCTGATGTGGTGAATTTGAGCGAATTGATTGTGGAGTTGACGGGGGACGTGGTGTGTAGGGTGGCGTTGGGGCGGAAATACGGCGGCGTCATGCGTGGAGAAGGAGGAGGGGGCAGGAGGGGGTTTAAGGAGGTTTTGGGAGAGTTCGTGGAGTTACTGGGGTTTTTTGATATTGGAGATTTTGCCCCATGGCTGAAGTGGGTGAATAGAGTAAATGGGGTGTACGGGAGAGCGGAGAGACTTGCTAAGGAGTTGGATGAGTTTTTGGAGGGTGTGGTGGAAGAGCATGAGGGTAGAGAGAGAAAGGGAGGAGAGAGAGATCAGGATTTTGTGGATGTGTTGCTTGAAGTCCAAAGAGAGAACGTGATTGGGATGCCTATTCATAGAGATAGCGTCAAAGCTCTTATTTTGGTAAGGCCTGAATATCTCTTCTTCATGACTGTTTACTCAAGAATTGTTCAATGCTCTTGGGCTAATGTTGAGCTCGAATCTAAATTATACATCGTGCTAATCTTATTTTAATTTTATTTTTTTCTCATGCTCAACCTTATTTTATTATTATTTTTTTCACATTTTATTTATAGTTTTTTTCACATGCTCAACCTTATTTCAGAGTATTGACCAATTGTCTAGTAGCCTTGTTATTTTATATCCTTGTTCAATTACTTTCTTCGATTTCTGAACAAGGTTGAGGATTAGAGAAATAAATTATACACGGACCCTCCATGTAGAAGGACCAATAAAAAGAAGACAACTCAGCGTGGAAATTGGGACACTGTTGAAAAATGTATTTTTTTGGAGGATCTTATGGAGCAGAAACTTGATTATGAGAGTTTTAAAGACAAATTTTAATTGTGACCCTTTAGAATAATGTCATCGAAATAATATGATCTTCACACTGGTTCAAATGGATTAAAAATTAGAACACTTAATTTTTTAAGCATATTTTTTTTAATATATAAACCGTTCAAAATTATTAAGCGCTCCAATTTTCAATTTTTTGAACCAGTGTGGAGATCTTATTATTCTAATCATATTATTTTAAAGATTCATAATTAAAATTTGTATCTATTGCTCTCATAACCAAGTTTCTACTTTACAGGGTTTGAAATAAAGAACAGATACTTGATTATGAGAGCCTTATAGACAAAATTAATTATAACACTTAAGAAATAATATAATCAGAATAATAAGATCTTCGTGCTAGATTAAACGGATTCAAAATTGGAGCGCTTTATTTTTTTGAACGGTTTATATATTAGAAAATATGATTTAAGAATCAAGTGCTCAAATTTTTAATCCGTTTGAATCAGTGCGAAGATCTTATTATTCTGATCATATTATTCTAAAGGGTAAAAAATGGGACAATGTTGAAAAAATGATTTTTTGGGAGCAAAAACTTGATTATGAGAGCCATAAAGACAAAATTTAACTATGACTTTTAAAAATAATATGATCAGAATAATAAGATCTTCGCACTGATTCAAATGGAATGAAAATTAAAGTGCTTAATATTCTTGAAATATTCATATATTAAAATATATGGATAAAAAATTAAGCACTCCAATTTTTAATCCGTTTGAATCAGTGCGAAAATCTTTTTATTTTGACCATATCATTCCAAAGAGTCATAATTAAATTTTGTCTTTATAGCTCTCATAATCAAGTTTCGGATCCATAGAATCCCAAAATATCATTTTTTCAACATTGTCCCATTTTTGCCGATTGTCCCACACTCACTTGTCTTCTTTTTATTAAGTTGGTGGGCACTTCCTTCTACACGGAGGATCCGTGTACAATTGGTGTCAAAGAGATTCTTAACTTGCTGTCAAAGAGATTCGTCTTTCAAAAATGCTAAGGACACATACATTTATACACATATATTGCACATACACTTTTATGGGGCCCACCTCGGGTTTCACCAATATGATCCAAACCGCTCATTATTTTTAAAATAATGTTTTAACAGTTTCTGTAAAAAATCAACTCGATAGGATATTGGTAAGGGCTTTTTCAGAAATCGCAGTGCGAATTAGACTGTTTCACCATATGATTTCTAAAAAAATCCTTACTGATATCCTATCGAGTTAATTTTTTACAGGAACTCTTAAAAAATTATTTTAAAAATAATGAGCGATTCGGATCAGATTGGTCGGACCTGAGGTGGGCCCTATAAAAATGTATGTGTAAGATATGTGTAAAAAGTGTATGTGCAAGTAGCATTACGGTTCTTCTTATCAAATAAACAAACAAGAAATGTATACTAAATAAAACTCATAGGAGTTTGTTTGTTTTTTTTTTTTTTGTCTTGTAGGATGTATTTGCTGGTGGAACTGATACTACATCCACAGCCCTAGAATGGGCAATGACAGAGCTTCTAAAACATCCTCAAGCCATGAAAAAACTCCAAGCCGAAGTCCGAAGAACAACCCAACCCAACCAACCCATAAACGAGGACGATCTAGACCAAATGCCCTACCTAAAAGCCGTGATCAAGGAGACTCTACGCGTCCATCCTCCGGTTCCCCTTCTCGTGCCTCGGGAGTCGACCAAAGACGTCAGAATAATGGGCTACGATGTTGCGGCCGGGACGCGCGTGGTTGTCAATGCTTGGTCGATCGGCCGGGATCCAGCGTCGTGGGACGAGCCCGAGGAGTTTAGGCCCGAGAGGTTTTTGAACCGTCCGATCGATTTTAGAGGGCAGGATTTTGAGTTGATTCCATTTGGAGCGGGGAGGAGGGGGTGCCCGGGGATTCAGTTCGCGGCGGCGGTCAATGAGTTGGTCGTCGCAAATCTTGTGCACAAGTTTGATTTTGCATTGCCTGATGGTGTGGAGTTGGATGTGAGTGAAGTTGCTGGTATCACTATTCACAAAAAGTTGCCTTTGCTTCTTATTGCAACTCCCTGGTCTTGCTAATTGGACTACCATGTGAAAGTACTTAAAGCTCCTATTATTGCACTCTCTTCATCTCTTTTAAATGCTCCTTGTGTAAAGTCGTGTCATTTTGACTTTTAAAAAAATCATATTTTTTATAATCTTTTTTGGAACTTTTTTTTACCGTTTGAAAGTATACATTGAGATCTTTTGAATGATGCAAAACAAAGTTAAAAATTAATTCTAAAAGCACTTTATTTTTTGAGGTCAAAGCTACATGGTCACCCGTAGAGAGCATTTAAATTAATTGAGATGGAGGGGGTAATATGTATGAAATGTGTATCTGTATTTTCATGAGTACATATTGGATATAATAGTAATACTGGCACATTTTGAGAGTTTTCTGTATAATTTTGATGATTCTTATCTTGTTCTGGAAAGAAAAGAAAATGTGATAAACTGAACAATAATAATAATTTAGAGAGAGATGAGGGTATGTGTACCCGATTGATCATGACACAAGAAATTGGTAAAAAGTTTGGTCAATTGTTAACATAAAAATTTATTTATTTATAGGCAGATTGATTGTATTAGAGTTGATAAGTGTCCACACTGCCAATCTTTTCTCCACCCTATCTACCACAGGCTGCCAACTTTGAATTTTTTTACGGGAAATTCTTGGCTGGTCCCATTTTTTGCTTGGAGTTTCATGCAAACCATTTTTTGTAGAGCTATCCCATTCAGCTCCTTTTTAAAGATGATTTTACTATTTTACCCTTGTCACTTTTCAACACTCCTAAAATTGACACCTCACAGAATTCACACCGCACAGAATTCACACATCACAAAATTCACACAATTCACACCCCACAGAATTCACACCTCACAAAATTCGTACCCAAAGAATTCACACCGCACAGAATTCACATCTCATTTTTACTATTCATCTTCTTTTTTTTTGTTGCAAAATTCACACTCATTTGGAAGAATTCACACCCCCTAATTGACACTCCTTTGCACTATTCACACCCTCAAAATTTTGGGTAAATTATTGATATGAATTCTTGAGTGTGTGAATTTGGCCCTAGTACACCATTTGCAAAATTCACACACCTTTACAAAATTCACATATCCCTAAAATTTACATATCAATTTGCAGTCCTTTTCAAATCTTTTGCATAATTCACATCCCCATAATTTCATATTATACCCTTTTGCAGAATTCACATCTTTGAAAAAGACAGAATTCACACCTTCGAGAAAAAAAAAATTCACACCTTCAAAAAAAAAAAAATTCACAATACAAAAAAAAGGCCCGCACAGAACATTCCATCTAAAATCGCGCATGACCTAATCAATCACCAAAAATCAAAATCACCGTCAACAATTCTGCATGTATAAAGCAGATCACAGATTCGTGATCTAATTTCAAGCCTATAAAACCAGCAAAAAGTAATTCATGAATACATTTTGGAAAAAAACGTAACGACCAATTTGTTGCGCTAAATACTTGTATTTTTCCTTTCTCTCTTTCTTCAACGCTCCTTGGCCGACCCGGTGGGTCCCATTGTCGGGAACCCTCAGATTCATGCCACGGCATGGCCGATGCCCCATGGCTCGGCGGAGGTCTGGTTGTTGGCGTAGGGCAAGCGGTTGTTCTTGGAGACTAGGGAGTGGACGTGGGTGACGATTTCGGACCAGATCGGGGCCATCATGGTGGAGGGCAAGGGGAGAGCGTCCTTGTCGGTCGACATGTGGGAGTCGAAGGTTTGGACTGAGACGACGGGGTGGGCGGTGACTTAGGCCATTTCTGGAGAGAGAGAGGGGCTACAGTACCGAGAAGTCAATTTTCATCTCTTACTGCGCGGGTTTAGTAAATAGGGGTATATTGGGTTCCTCACTTAAAATAGGGTTTGTGGGGAATGGGTTCAACGTGGGGTGGGCTGGATGAATATGTAGAGACAAAAATGGGCCGGCCAGCAAGAACCCCATATTTTTAAGATTAGCACCAAGTGGGAGCCCAATGTAATTCAATGGAAGAGATCTCACACGACACTCCATCACTTGAGCTAATACTTCCACATCCTGTTCTAGACATTTTACCGAACACTTGTCGGAAGCCCAAATAAAATTGGAGCAAAACACCATATGAACTGATTCCAAATGAGTTACATGGTAGCTCCTAGAAGATTTCGAACGTAAAACTTTTGGGAGGCAGCATTTAGAGTTGATTTATTGTGTAACAAAAAGCAAGCAAACTGGGGCAAGTCTAGTCGTGTGCTTGACGATTTTCTAGTCCTAAATTATTGGGTTGTTCCAAGCGTAGGGCGAAGACTGACATAGCACAATATCCGATAAGTCCGGAGTCGAATCCACAGAGAAAGTGATGTGTACTGACTAAAAACTCAGGTTTTACTAATTTAACAGGCTCTTAGGTAGTCACCCCTTGTCGTTTTATGCGGAGATTTATTAAAACCTAGAAAATTGATTGTTCTTTTCAAATAATTTAAAGGAGGTACTGTCGTAGGGTTCATAGCACTCGCAACCAGTCCAGATTAACCTGTTTCATCCAGTGTTCTTAAAAACATTCAATTTAGATTGAAAAAGATACCTCGCAAGATGCAAACCTTTATGGTCGCCGTTTACCCATGTGCAGCGGAGAATGAGTTTTGGACCCTCATTTCCCCGTTCACATGGATTCGGACAATGCCCGGATTTGTCTACGGAAAGTATTTTTCCAATCTAAAATCTTTTTTTTTATTGTTTGAAAATAGGAGTAATGCCCGAACTGGCCACAGTGTGCTAATCACTTTGCGATCCTACCTATACGACTACTCACTAATCATTATGTATGAAAAAGAAGAAACTCTAATTTGAATCATGCTTCTAATACTGGAGAAAGAAAATAAATGAGAGATAACTAATTGAATACCAACGAATAACTTTAATTAAGAACATAAATTAAAACTAATTATCGAAATGCGAATAATTGAATAAAGCATCAAAAACTTGAAAGGAAAAGAGAACTTAAGAAAACTATGTATTCTAAAGCTGCAAAAATCAAGATTCGGAACCCATCCTCCTGATGGCAGCCCCCGTTCTTTTTCCACCTCTTTTTTTTTTTTCTGTTTCGTCCGTGTGTGAAAGTCCTCCTGAAACAAAACCCTTCCCTTCAATATATAGTTGCTGCCGTGTGTGCACACCGAGAATTGTATTTCCAGCCCAAGTCCTTCCCAAATTATAATTAATGGGCCCACTTTTTCCAAACTCTACCGTTCCGTTACAAATCATGGCAAATAAATGGCCCAATTCCCAGCCACTAACCACGTGTAGAACTTTATGCTTCAAATTTCCATTAGTTAGCGAGGAATTTGATTGGGTGTTTCTCGCTATCCAATGTAGTTTGGTCGTCTCTAGATCAATTGGTTCGACATCGACTTTGTGTAAAATATGATTTTATGCTTTTAGCTTCAAATGTTAACCATCGGTTCCGAGAATCCTAAAACACAATTAACAAGTATCAAATCCTAAGTAGCGTATTAAATGGACATAACAAGCCTAAGTTAGGGAGTGTAAATAGGTGTATTTACAAACCTATCATCGTGCCATACATAGTCCCATCTGACTCCTTGATATCTACAAGATTCTTTTCTTTTTGAGAAATTTTTGGGCGTCAGAGTGGCTACTACGAGGCCATACCCACATGGTCTCCGAGCGGCGTATCTGGACCGTCCAAAAGGATGTTGGATCGTCTAGATTGAAATACTCTCTCTCTTCTCACCCCACCACTCTCTCCTCTTTCTCTCTTTGATAGGCGCGTAAATGTTCACATAAGCGCCCTCTAATTTATCATTGCTAAGTCTATTTATTTTATTACTTGATGTTTTAATGCTTGATTTTTGTGTTGCAGGTATTTTGAAGAATAGATTGGAATACATTTCAGGTCATGGGTAGGGCTAAAAGAATTGGGCCTTAAAAACATTCCAAGTGTGCACGTGATCTTGAAGGCGTAATTGGTAGCAGAAAAATAGAAGTTATACATGTTTTTATGGTGGGCCAAAGGGCTACTATTGATTACATCTTATTTTGACTTAGTCTTGGACTAAGTAAAAGAATTAGGCCTGGCCCACGACTTTGATAGGTAGTAGAAAAATAGGGTTATATATATATTTTAGAAAAGTAGACAGCAATAGGGAGGCGGACTGATTCCACGGAAACACAGAAGGAGGCTGCTGAGACTTTTCTTCTGAGTTTCTTTTTCTTTCACTAGGTCCTGCCTCATGCAAGGCACAAGAATTATGTCCGTTGAAGAGGACGTTTTTTGTTTGAGGGCAGAAATTGATGCTGTTTTTGATTGTTAGGGTGGAAATGTAGGGGTGTAGCAAAAACAGTTGACAGTCACAAGGAATGAAAGAGCATCAATGGGAAAACTTCAGCAACATCATTTTTTTTTTCCATTGAGTGAACGCATGCTTGTGAGAGGGTCAGAGCTATAAAATTTGCATCTAGAAGTTGGAATTGGGATCGAAAAATGACTTTATAGTCCTCCCAAGCGTTGAGAGGTGACAAGAAAGAAAAACCAAACGACGACCCTCTAGACCTTGATGAATTAGGAGCTAACTGAGGAGCAGATATGCAAGCATAGCCTATGCAGCATGAGTTATACATCAGCCTCAACATTAGATATTGACAAATGACATTAACCAAGGATAGAGCAAGGCTAGAAAAGGCTAGCAACTCAAGCTCGACCCTTGACAGCAGCAAGACACATAAGCCCTCCACAAAATTTGGAGTTGATAAGAGCATGGCTCATGGATAAACAGCAGCACAACCAGATCTCTTAGCCCTCGCAAAAGAGGAGTGGAAGAGAGAAAGGCTAAGAAAGACATGACAGAGAAAACACAAGACAAGGAAATAGACACCACCGCCATTTTGTTGAGGGGAAAGAAGACGAACATGAAGTATAACAATTGACGAAGCGGAAGCAAATGTATTTACTTAATTCAAGACGTATAATGGACGGCCACTCAGCAATAGGATCATATCTGCAAAGAGGGAAAAAATCTCAAATCAGAACAAAAGTTAAACCAAAACTTGAAAATCATCCTCAAACCAAGTCATAGCTAGTTGCTAATCTTTTCACCCTTCCTGACAAATCTAACCAGTACAATCGGTTGCTAGTTAGCATAAAGAAATTAGTTCTAAGAAAGTAACTAATGATTGATCTAAATTACTCACCTAAAATCAAAGTTCTAATTGTCTAATTTGGAATCGTAATTTATTTACAAAAATTCAAAGTGAGGTTCAATCTTTCTGTTTGCTCTTCAACTGCACTATTTGAAGTTCAAATAATAGCATATTTGAATGTGCATGTTATTTGCTCCAGAGGCAACCGTGCGCCACTGGTATAAAGAAATACTGGGCGCACAAGCTGGTATAAAGAAATACTGGGCATAGTTGGCAAAAATTGTAACCATAACAACCTTCTCTTTTCCTTTCAACACAAGCGGATAAAATGAAAGCTGGCTTACTTTCACAACCAGCTGAGTTGCGATTTTAGAACATTGCATTTCAAAGCGGGTAGGAAAAGCGATTTTAATGATAGGATGGCCTTAAATTCTGAAAGAGGGAGAAGGTTGTGAAGGGTGGCATTGAATTATGAGATTATGAACTACAGTGCTAATGATATCAATTCGATACAAGAATTTCATATGCCATGTTAAATTTGAGGATTGCATGAATTAGTGCACATATAGTTACATAGCACTATGGTCTAACCATTAGTACATAATGCTTATATTGAAGGCAATTGCAAGAGTCACAGCGTCGAAACCAGAAAGCACAGACACGGGATTCGTTCCTCCACCGATGAAGAAAGATTGCACAAATCAAAAGGGTACAAAACTAATATTAACGAATTCTCTAAACGCTAGCATACACATGTTATGAAATAAAAATCGGGAACACAATGTTAGCATCCAAAAAATCAGCAAATGATGTTCTCACAACAATCATGAAATGACTTTTAAAGTACGTGGAAGCTACCCCATCCAAAGCCATCACACTTGTCAATACTGCAAATGACATGGGACCTTTGGCTCTTTGTAGCATTCCTCAAGTAGAACACATAACCGGCTCCAATTCTACACACATTTCCACCCTTCATTCTTTTCTCAAAATCCTCTCTATCTGACAACAAAACCGAACAAAATCAAGCACAAATGAATTCAGGTAATGCTCCCCAATATCAATAATTTGAACTTTAGAAGTATAAGTAAATTAAATTATGGAGTTGACATTAAAATTTGGTAAGAACACCTAGAATAATGAAGGGATAATAAATCAAGTAAGAAGCAATATGCATCGATGAGAAACAATAGAACCATAAGCAATACAAGCACATAAACAAGAGGACAATATTGAAGTAGAAAATGGCATCTTCAAACACTTTTCCATGTTCTGCGAGTAAGTTGATTCCCAAACCAATCTCATTCAATGTTTCAGTTTTCATTTCAATGTATAGCAGATAAAGAAGATTACATCTGTGGATGTCCCAAGCCTAACACGATGAATAACAGTTCTCCCTATTCACTATTGTTGCATCTAAAAACGGAGTCGGTGAGGCAAAACTTAGAACTCTTGTCAAAACAGAAAAGATGTGGTGTTGCAAACATAAACCAGTTCAAAACTGCAAGTGTAAGATATCATGGTTTAACTTCAAAATTGATTATTGAAACTCAAAGCCCAAGAGTAAAAATTTATTGCGATAATTGAAGCCATTTATTGTCTGGGTGGAAAACATGCACTGAGCTACAACATGATGAGTTTCGAAGCAGTGTGATTGTGTACAAGCCCCCTGAGCATCCACCATTGCGAAAACTATACAATATAGAACATCAAACGCTTCTTCATCATCTGCAATAGTAAAGATGCATCGTTTTATTTGTTAGGAACGTGGAAAACTGGACATCATCCTTCTAAATTCTGGATGCAAAGACACCTTAAGATTTAATTAGCATGGACACTTTACCTCCTAATAATCAAACAAAATTGATTCCTGGAAGACATCTTGGTTATACTGCAAAAGTTGCATCTCGATGAGCTCTGTCCCAACTACACTCAGTGTTCTAATCCCTATGTGCAAGACAATGCTGCCTGCATGCAGGTGTGCGCACCTTCAGACTTCAAATACACACACAAAGATATTTGAATTGGCTTTGATCTATAAAACTAAGCCAAATAACAAAGGATTTGTTGATTCTTGAACAAGGAGAAACATTTATTTCCATTTGCATTACTTTGATCCCGAAGAATGGCAGAGAGCAAGCTAAAACTGCTCCACTGGCCATCTTGAAAAGAAGCTCATTTGCATTCATTTTCCGTACTTCATATGCAATGGCCATTCTATGTCGATGCTCACTTGCAAACAGTGTTAGTTCTATTACATAACTGAACCAACTCGACAGGATTTTGGTGCTCCCTTTAGCCAAATTGGATCACGTTCAGTTCAAGTTCCCTAAATGGTTAATTTTGTAACATACGCAGAAATCACATTGGTAGACTCTGTGACTGCACACACTATAGAAAACAAATACTAACTCACAGCACCGTGCACAAAAAAAAATGTCGCTTAGAGAGCCTATACCGCAAAGTAATGGGAAAATGCAGAATACATAACAAGCATCATTTTTGGGCATAAAAAACTCAACAAAGAACAAAACACACAAACCTAAGCAAACCTAAGCAAACGACAGAAATCGAACTAAGCACCTAGCCCAAACACAGAACAAGGAAAGCACAACACACGCAGTAAACGAAAACAGCAAATACACAGCCAAAAAGCATCAAACCGGCTAGAATAGTTGAGGGAAAATAACGAAAATAAAGCCAAGCCACACACCATAGCCATTTATGTCTGAATTTTAACGAAGGAGCGTAAGAAGCACTGATCCCAAAAAAAACCCCAAACAAACACCGCCAAACCATAGAGAACAGGGAAACCATCATAAACAAAAAGCACAACGAAGACATCCGTACGTCGACAGAGCAAATTGACCAAACGCAAAGAAGGAGGAGCGTACAGAAATAGAGAGAAAGAGAGAGGGATACCTTGGCTCCGGGCAGGCCTAGCCTTGGTGGTCCCGAAGGGTTGTGACCGGCGGAGGCGTTTTACTAGAAGGGATGCGCCGGTGGCCACTGGAGGTGGTGGCAGGCGCTACCGGCGGCGGCGATCATTGCTGTCTGTGATAGCTCGGCGATGCTCGACTATCATTCCTCCAGAGTGAGAAGCAAAGAAGTGGGAGAAGGGAGAGACCCTGAGAAGGTTACTGCTCTCTCTTTCTCTCTCTCTCTCTCCCTCCACAGATGCCTCCACCTGTACCCAACAGACCCCGGGGGGGGGGGGGAACGTGGACTAATGATATTCACCCATTCTTAATCAAATCGAAAAGACCAAAAACCCAGACCCCTAAGTGTGCACTGTTTGCAATTGAGGGGTAAATGTGTCCCAAATTGGCAAAAATCAACCCACAAATTGCCTCTTTTTATATATGGTAGGAAATTTTATTGGAAGTTTTGTTCAATTACTCGCACTTCGGTAACTCATTTTAATTTTTATTCTTTATAAAAGTTATTCGTTGGTTTTTGATTAGTTGATATTTCTTATTTATTTTTCACCTCGCAAAATAGAAGCATGTTTCAAACTAGGGTTTCTTTCGTTTATTGCTTAATAATAAGTGAGTAGTTGTATACGTAGGGTTGCCGGGTGATTAGCATACCGTGACCAGTTGGGCACTGCTCCTATTTTCAAACAATAAAGAAAAAGCAATTTTAGGTTAATAAAGAACATTTGTTAGACGAACTCGGGCATTGTCGGAACCCATGTGAACAGGGGAATGGGGGACTAAAATTTATTCTCCGCTGCGCATGGATAAATGGCGACCATAAAATTTACATCTCTCGAGGTATCTTTTTCTCTCTAAAATCGAACGTTAAGAACACTGAATGGAGACGATTAATCTAGAATGGGTGTGGGTGTTAAGAACCCTATGATCGTACCTCCTTTTAATTATTTAAAAAAAAAAACGAAACAATTTCCTAGGTTTTAGTTAATCTTAGCATTCTTTCAAAAAAAAAAAAAAGGGTTAATCTCAGCATCAAATGACAAGTGGTGGCTACCTAAAAGCCAGTTCAAATTATAACAACCCGAGTTTTTAGTCAGCACTCATCACCATCTTTGTGGATTCGACTCCGGTCTTACCAGATATTGTGCTACATCGGTCTCCACCCTACGCTTGGGGCAACCCATTAATTTTGGACTAGAAAATCGTCAAGCATTTTTGGCGCTGTTGCTGGGGGCAGTAACGTGTGTTAGGAATTCGGGAAGTTATTTTATTTTGTTTTCCTTTTAGTTCTTTGTTTTGAGTCATAATAGGTAGAGGCATGCAATCCTCCATCGTATGACAACAATCACCTCTAACCTATTTTTTTTATTGTTGAAAAGAAAAACCAAAAGGGCCTATTTTGCAATGTGGTATAGAGGTTATGCAAGACAATTTGATTTTTCAATGTCACTTTCTATATTTTATGATTTGGCCTCAGAAAATCATTTTTTGCATGTTGATAACATTGAGAAAGCTTTTGCTAGTGATGAAGTGGCTCTTTTACATGTATTCCCAGTATCTTTGCGTGGTAGTGCTTAAGATTGGTTTAATTTTTTGAGTCCAAAATCGACATGGAGTGAGATTGTAATACAATTTTTCAAAACATTCACTCCCTCTTATGAGACTTATATGATTTTACAAGAACTATCACATTTCTATCAACAAGATGATGGGTCTTTTTCGCAGTGTTGGGAGCGATTTAAATTTTCTGTATTCTCTTGGTCGAGTTTTAATTGTGAACTTGGCAGTCTTCTGGCTATTTTTTGCCATAGTTTAAATCCTAAAATATGCCAAGTTGATTTTAGGTCAATTGACGAATTCCTGGATAAAAACGCTGAAGAGGCTTGGGATTACCTAGATGAATTAGCCCAAAAACTCTAATTTTGTGAGTTGGCTGAAATTTCTGAGGATACCAATTCTGATGCGAGGGAAAAAGAGAAAATAGAGCCGCTTTTTATTAGTGAAGGCTATATGCTTTTTGAGGAGTCATTGCCAATAGTTGCACTGAATAATCAAATACTCTTAGCTCTAGATGGTGTCACCCCTCCTACTGGGTCTCCACTTTCATAAGAGTTTTTAAATGTGGAACTGATTGATTTTCTTGGTGTTGATGAATTTAATTTAGTTTATCATCCCTATTTTGTGGATTTTGTCAACAATTTGAAAATTGATCTAGTTTGGGCTGTATACTTGGTGGTACTTAAATGTCTAAAATGAATTCGGCAAATGCGCTACTCGAAGTATCTTATCTTATGGCATAGCCGAATTCAATTCTTGATAAAAGCTATCGAATGGAATGTTATGTTCATTGTCTTAACTCTCGTTGGCATGATAAATATTCGGTACCCGCGTTTAGGTGCTTGTACATAAACTCTTTCTTTCTTTATCTCTCCCACCCCCCTCCCCTTTTGATGGTCTGGTATAGCCACCCGTTTTTCGCTTGAGAAATGGGGAGAAAAGTAGTACCCGTGTCTTTCGCGTGGAGAAAGTTGATGTTTTTTGTCTTTCATTTTTTTTCTTGCCTTATTTATTTCTTTTAGTTTTTTTTTCTTGCTGTCTTAGAGGCTAACATTTTGCAGGTTGCTCGATCCAAGTTGGAGGGTTTCCGTCTCTCTATAGTTTACTCTGCTTAGCCCCTCCTTTTCGAGGTGATCTCACCTTTTTTTACATTTCTGTCCTATCTTTATTTTTCATGCTTTCAATGAGGACATTAAATAGTTCAAGTTGAGGGGATGGATTACTTTGTTCTTTATTTTGTTGATAAAATAAATGGTGAAATTCTTTTTGCATGAGACTTGAAGGCGGTTGAGATTAGCTCTTGGTTGATTGAGTTCGAAATGTGATAGTTATTGTTTTGATATTGTGGTGGCATATTAGTTCTTTTTGCTAGCTTGTTGCGAAGAATTGGTCATGACATTTATTTCTAGCATCTTTGCACTTCACGTCTATTTGGGCTTTGGTTGCTTGTGAGCTGTGACTTGATTATTCTCGATGGCTTGTTTAGCGGAGACTTATGCTCATGTGAGCTTAGAGCCTACCTTTTCTTTGAGTTGTGTCAAATGAACTGTTGTTTGTCACAAAAGAGCATGTTCATTGTTGATCTCATTATTTTTGTTGTCAAGTGTTGGAAATATTTTAAATTGCCTTGGGTTTGGAATTTGCATGATTGTACCATTGGAAAGGATTATAGGTCATCTTTACTATTTTTGAGCCGGTTCATTTCTTTCTTTCATATATTTATCTCTTATGAGCCCGTTTGAGCCTCTTGCATGCAAACCTTTTTTCTTGTTGAACTCCACATATATTTGTATCTTGAGAAGGGCTAGTTAATGATGTGAAGGTGAATTATTGAGAAAAGAAGGAGATGAGTAGAGTTGAGAGTTATGCTTGACTGGTGGTGATCTTTTCCATTCAAAAATAGGGAAAAACAAAAAACAAAAAGAATGCACTTATAAGGAAAAAAAGCGAAAATGGAAGACACCAAATCATTGTGGAAAGGAGAAATATTTGTTCTTATATGAGATTGTATTAAAGAGTTATGAAGAGAGATATGGCGAAGTTAAAAAGAGAAAAAGAAAAAAGAAAAGAAAGGGCACACATTATTTTATTTGCCCTATTGTTGTAAATCATTCTCGAACACTTAAATATTTTACCTAGCTTTGAAATATTTTCCCTTACCTGACGTTATAACCAGAATTGAAGTCCTATTTGATCCTAGCTAGGGGCAATGGGCTATGAATTGGTGGATAGAGAGAGTTTCCAATACTTGGCATTCCATTCATGATATCGTGTGTCCACTATATAGAGTGTTCTTTTCGTGTCATTAAGTATTTTGTTTTCATTTACATAATGTCCGCCCACACATATTGAGAGTATCTAACATGCACGTTGAGTGCATGACATAGTGAGATTTGAAGTCAAGACTCGATCCAGAGAGAATTTTTAGTTATTTTTCACTTGTGACCGAAGCCCTTGTTCACACATGCTAAGTATAGGTGTCGTGACTCATTTTTATGACTTGATATCATCTAGAATTGCCTATGCCGTTATCTCATTGCCATGACTTCATATTCTTTGCTTGAGATATCATTGAGCTATCTTACAGGTTTTTAGGTTTCATGTGGAAAGGTTTCACGGTGTTTTGTAGGCAATCATTGCTGAAAACCCCCTTGGGACTTCACTCGTCTTACCTGAGCCGCATGGGGGTATTAAAAGAACTATCAGTTAATTTGTTTTTTTAGTTGCATTTTGTTTTTCTTCACTTGGGACTAGCAAAAGTGTAAGTTGGGGAGTGTGATACGCGCGTAAATATTCACATAAGTGCCCCATAATTTATTATTGCTAAGTCTATTTATTTTATTACTTAGTGTTTTAATGCTCAATTTTTGTGTTGTAGGTATTCTGAAGAATAGATTAGAATACATTCCAAATCATGGCTAGAGCTACAAGCTACAAGAATTGGGCCTTAAAAATGTTCCAATTGTGCACGTGATCGTGAAAGCGTAATTGGTAGCAGAAGAATAGAAGTTATGCATGTTTTTATGATGGGCCATAGGGCTACTATTCATTACATCTTATTTTGACTTAGTCTTGGACTAAGTAAAAGAATTAGGCTTGGCCCACGACTTTGACAGCAGTAGAAGAATAGAGTTATATATTTTAGAAAAGAAGACACAACAGGGAGGAGGACCGATTCCCACGGAAAAACAGGAGGAGGAGGCTGTGGAGACTTTTCTTCTGAATTTCTTTGTGTTTCAAATTTTATTGGAAGCTTTGTTCAAATACTCGTATTTTGGTAACTCGTTCTTAATTTTTGTTCTTTATAAAAGTTATTCGTTGGTTTTTGATTAGTTGATATTTTTTATTTATTTTTCATCTCGCGAAATAAAAGCATGTTTCAAACTAGGGTTTCTTCCGTTTCTTGCTTAATAATGTGTGAGTAGTCGTATAGGTAGGGTTGCAGGGTGATTAGCATGCCGTGACCAATTCGGGCACTGCTCATATTTTCAAACAATAAAGAAAAAACAATTTTAGGTTAGTAAAGAACATCTGTTAAACGAACCCGGACATTGTCGCAGCCCATGTGAACGGAAGAATGGGGGACCAAAACTTATTCTCCGCTGCGTATGGGTAAACGGCGACCATAAAGGTTCGCATCTCTCAGGGTATCTTTTTCTCTCTAAAATCGAATGTTTTTAAGAATACTGAATGGAGCAAGTTAATCAAGACTGGGTGCGAGTGCTAAGAACCCTACGACTGTACCTCCTTTTAATTATTTGAGAAAAAAATAAAAATCAAAAAATTTCCCAGGTTTTAGTTAATATCAGCATCAAACGACAAGTGGTGGCTACCTAAGAACCAGTTCAAATTATAACAACCGAGTTTTTAGTCAGCGCTCATCACCGTCTTTGTGGATTTGACTCCGGTCTTACTGGATATTGTGCTATGTCAGGCTTCACCCTACGCTTGGGGCAACCCATTAATTTAGGACTAGGAAATCGTCAAACACTCTCCTTTTTCTCTTTCCAAATCTGAGCCATCTAAAATCGAAATGAACAACCTAGATGCACTCCTCGGGCACCACGTGGTGCCCGCTTGGCACCCAAAAATTTCTCCATGCGAAAAAAATCAATCTACTTGGATATCTATAGGTACATGAATGAATTCAGGGCCTCCATGTCCAGGCCCATCACTTCTGCTGATCCTTGTGTAATTAATGCCTCTTCGGAAGACATCGACCACCTGTTCAGGGGATGTGCCAAAGTCAGGGATCTACTTGGAATGCTCTTTTGTTGACTGGATTTCGTCTAAATTTCTGGTATTAATTGTAACGTGCCATGGAAAAACCCTACTTTGAATCATTCTCAGCTGGCAAATTTGGAAGGATCGGAATAGGAAGAGTACTTTTGAGAGCTAGTACGACAATTACACTCTATGCCAAGGAAATTGCATGTGGAAGAGATGGCGCAAGTATAACTAAACTAATATGCTAGTAAAAACTTAAAAGGCTTTTTTCTCATCTAGTGAAGATTTATTTGTATTGTATTGTATTTTTGTGTAAACATTCAACTGTTTATTTTTTTTTGTGTGTATGTGGGTGTGTGGGTGTTGATCAGAATTGAAAGGACCCACCTTTTGTTTGTGGGGTTAACCTCCTCACCATTACTCTATGAATCATCGGCAGTCAGTCAACTGCAGAGAAGGGCGTACAGTTCTATCTGAATTGTTTATCTTGAAAATTAATGGTTCAGATTTGTTAAATTTATTACCGGTCATAATTGTTTATCACTGGTCATAAATTTAAAACAAATTTAGACCCTTAAAAACATCATCCGATGACTGCGATCACTTGGACCGCACCAAAATATCCACATAAAATCAACTTCATTTTATATTCATAGTTATGTGAACAATTCGCATTCTGTTTTATCAATGACCTTTTTTATACCACGGTCAGGTTTTGCTAGCGCAGAAAATGATTTTCACACCCTTTTTATTCATTGATGATACTTTTTTTTTTTGGTCTTTTATTCATGTATAAATTTACAAAATTGTCGCTACCATGTCAATGAAGTAAATTCACAAAGGCTTTTTCTCTCTAGCTCGGTCGTCTCGTCTTGGCCCATATGTCGGTGAAGTAAATTTCCCCATTTGGTTTTCTACTCTTTCATAATTTTCTCATGGAAAATTATGTACCCCACTGTCATTCAGAATCTTACTATTTCCTTTGCTCGTGCTTGACAGATTTGCTTGTGCTTGACAGATTTGTACACCACTGTCTTTTTTCTGGACAATTTTCCTATAAAAAACTGTCCCAATATTCATGCACCGGCACCACACATGCATCGTTCAAAAGATCTCATCGAGATCTGTCAACAATATCCATATTGCATAAATAAATTATTTTAGTAAGTCTTTTATTTTTAACATTAAAAATTGCAAATAACTAGTACTACTTATTTTTTAAGAAGGCATAGCGTGTGGAAACTTTATGTCCATCTCAAAACCAATTGGCAATGAGTGGAGAGGTCCCAGATGTTATTAAGTGATCACCCATTCCACTCCCAAGCAATGCGGGATTCTATTTCCTTAACATCCCCCTCACGTGCAGCCGCATTTGAGGTCTGTCACGTGTGGCCACTTTTGGGTCCTATCATTGTGCAGCCTTTTTGCTGATCTGTCATCGTGGAGTGTGGATTGTTAATTTTTAAAATGTGGGGTGGAACGGGCCCCGCTTTGATACCATGTGAAAACTTTATGTCCATCTCAAAACCAATTGGCAATGAGTGGAGAGGTCCCAGATGTTATTAAGTGATCACCCATTCCACTCCCAAGCAATGTGGGATTCTATTTCCTTAACATAGCGGAACAATAAGAACAAACAGTTTTACGAGGAACACTGCACAAAACCAAACAAAAAGATTACAAACAGAGGCTACTTAAGATTGAAAAATTTTATCATTGAGTTCTTCGTGTCAGGATCCCTAACAAATTCTGCAAGAATTTCTCACACGAAAATTGTACTAAAATCAACTCAACATTCGTTTGTCTTCAATTGCAAACAAAGAAATTTCAATATTTTTTGTTGTTGTCTGATGAATCGTCTTGAATTTCTTGTGCACTATCAAAGCTTTTGATCATTTGCTGTCTCTTCTTGTGTCTATGTTCGTTACATTGTCTTAGGTGATGATTTTTTTAGCATAGGAATGGGATCCTCTCTCGTCTCTTAAAGAGATTGAATGGTCTGTTGAGTTTTTTTATGGATCTTTCATGGGAATATTATGTGAAGATCCATGCAATAATTTCATTTTTAGTAAAATTGTGCTTTGGTTTACTTTGGTCATTTAATTGATGTGATCGCACAGATTGACGTGTCGTTATGTATGGGACGTTCGGTAGATAGTTAAATTTTGAGTTTCGGTGTTGAAATGATATTTGGAAGTGTTGGTAGCGACCGGGGTTTGATTCGATGAACGTTGACAAAAATTTTCAAATCTGTCCATGATGTACCTGTACCGTAGTTTCCCAGTACCAGTATACCCTGCAAAAATTCTAAATTTTCAGCACGCGATTCAGAAACTATATATAGACCCCTTATGTTTTTTTCTCACTCCAAGACCTCGAAACAAACTCTAATTCTCGCCTCCCTCCCCTCTCTCTTCAATCTCTCCCTCAAATCCTTGGATTTGCACATCAAACACTTAAAAATCTTCAAGATTTATGGGTTGTTCATTCCTAATCTCATTTGGAATTAAGGTTATTTGTAACGACCCTGATTTTTGGTAAATAAAAATTTCGTTAAATATTTAAATTTTATTTTAATTACTTGGATTTGTTACTAAAAATTTCTTTTTAATTTTAATAATCCGTCATAATTAGATTTGAGATTTATAAAATTATATATTTTCACGCCGAGCAATCTAGTCATTTTCTAAAGACAAGTATGCTTGTAGAAGTTCTTGTATTTTTTTTTCTAGTGAGTTAAATAAAATCTTTAAATTATATTTCTTGGCTAGAAATCCTACTTGGCAAGTAGAATTAGTTTCCAACCAATTCGTTAGAAAACCCTAATTACCGTTTCAATCTAGTTACAATTTCCTAACCCTAGATGGACCTTTTTGACCGTCTTTGAGCCTTATGAAACCCTCCGAACCCTATTGAACCATTAGACTATAGGAGTAATCATTTTATTCCTATGTTTAGTCATTTCACTTTACCTAGCATCATTACTTACCCTACCTATTGGATAATAAAGGCAAGGGAAAACTTTAACCTTTGGTCCATAAATGTTAGGGAAAATATTATCCCTTGGACAATAGATTTTCATGACTAGTCATATCAAATTATTACCAATATTCCTTTACTCTTTGGTCCATAATTGTTAGGGGAATTTTTGTCTCTTGGTTATTAGACATTTGACTTGCCAAAATGCATAACAAGACAAGTCATACATGGAATCCCATCATTTTGCTTCCAAAGGAAGCAAGACTAGCCTTGCCATGCATGCACACCTATGTCCTAAGCCTAACTATCATAGGTTTTACTTTCCTAGATGAATATATACATGTACTTATACATATATATATATACCTAGGAGAGAGAGAGAGAGAGAGAGAGAGAGAGAGAGAGAGAGAGAGGCCGAAAGTGAGAGAGTGAGGTGGAGTGTGTGCTTGTGTTTTGATTACTTACACAAGCAACATTTATAGCCTTAAGCCTATTTTTGACCACTTGCCAACCCATTCTAGTCTTCCAAAGTACAAAGCTAGCCCATGATTATATTCTTTCTTGCAAGCAACCTCCCCATAGACTTGACAAGCCAAAAACCCTTCATGATGGCCTAAGATTTGGCCTACAAATGGAAGTGACAAGTCATGGAAGGCATGGCATGATTGAAAGGCATGAGATGACAACTCAATGGAGCAAATCCATGGGAGAAAGGAGAGAAGGGGGGGCCGGCCATAGAGGATGGAGGAGGAGCTCAAGTCTTGCCTATAAATAGCAAGCCATTCCAAGCATTTCAACTCACACCTTCACTTCTTGCTCTCACTTCTCTCTAAAAACCATTTCTGTTTTTCCAGGCAGCCTACTGCCCTTCGTAAATCCTCAGTTTTCCCCCGCTTAGGCTAGTTTTTAGAACCAACTCCCTTCGGAAAAGTTGTAGAGCACTTCGAAACCTTCAAGTTAGACCCAAGAACCATCCCAATCGGTGAAGAAATGACAAAGATATTGGCATCCGAAGTTCAGTAAAAATCTCGGATTTTCATTTCCAGACAGCATACTGTCTCCTCCTTTATCTCCATTTTTCTCCTACCTAAAGTAGTTTCTAGGATTAACCTCCTTCACGAAAGTCGTAGAGCACTTCGAGAGCTTCAATCTCGACCCAAGAACGATCATATTCGGGCAAATATTGACCGAGTTACTGCCATCCAAAGTTTGGTCCAGATTTGCGAGTTTCACCGCCCGTAGAAAACTTTCAACTAGCTTATTCGGCCCCGACTAGTTTCGGATCAAGGTAGATTTTCTCTACTCACTTCCCTAAGTATAATTAGAATCTCTAGTCTACTAACTCTACATACAAAATCGTATGTTGGAAAGTAAAATGTCCGTAAGATCAAAATATAACTTTCTTAATCGTTTTCTCTAGAGTAGATAAGGTTATCTATTGTTTATAACATTGGAATGCATGATGGTTAACGAACTTATTTTCGCTAATGGCATGTTGGAATACTCGACTATTAACTCCGAATAAACATATGTTGTTTAGAATTTCTCAAAAAGTAAGATAGAACGAATCTCGAAAGATATGATTTTTACGCTTGACTTGAAGTATTCATCTTTTGATCTTTGAATGGTTATGAGCATGATTATTAATATAGAATTGGATGATCTTGCTAGTTTAGTTTCAAGATTACAATGAATGATTTATGTTTGTAAAAAGTCATACCGCAGAGTCTATGCATGAGAACGAGACACGAAAATCGAGAAAATAGAAACATAACACCTAGGGTGTGGATAATGATGAGATGTGTTTTGAAACCGCAGTGTGGCCGGACTTGGTAGTCCATTGTGTGTATGAAAACCCGCGATGAGGCCGGACTTGGTAGCCCATCGTGTGGATTGTGAAAACTGCAACGTGGCCGGACTTGGTAGCCCGTTGTGTGAATGAAAACCCACAATGTGGCCGGACTTGGTAGCCCATTGCGTGGATTCGTGAAAACCTCAATGTGGCCGGACTTGGTAGCCCATTGTGAAGATTGCCAATGGGGCCGGACGTGGTAGCCTCATTGGTAATGTGGCTTGGTTATCCGCGGAGAGGAGCCAATGCAAGTTTTGTGTGCCAATGGGAACCCGGTGCGGCGGAACCATTGTGAGGATACTCGGGAACCCGGAACGGCGGAACCGAGGTTGGGTGTGTTAAAAACGGATTTTGAAAATGTTGATTTGGATATGAAAAGTGAAAATGGAGGCACGCTCTACGATGAGTCGCGTAGGAGAAACACATAAGAAAATCATGGACACCAACGTTGATTGAATATCAAATGCGGATGTGTCATTGTTAACTATTTTGGCTAGTTAAGCTTGCACTATGTGGAAATTGTTGATATTGTCTGTAAGTTAAGGGTTAGAGGGCATGAGTTATTCTATTGAGCTTTTGTAACTCACGGTGTTACCTTTGGTGACCCTGACATATTATATTGGTGGCGACGCCGGTATAATGTGTCAGATCTTATAGATGAACAGGGTGAACTTTACACCTTGAAAACGTTTGGAGCCGAAGAGCTGGCCAGAATGGAAGAAGAGGCGGAGCTGTAGATAGGAACCCTAGTCTACCCTCTTTTTGTTTAATAAAGTACTCTTGGGAGAATTATGTTGTAATAAAGAGCCAGACTCTATTTTGAAGTTTCAATAAAATTTCCCTTTTAACGTTCACAAAATTAGGGGCGTTACATTATTGCACTCAAAGAGGTAAGAACTCCATCATTTTCGAATTTCTCTCTCTCTCTCTCTCTCTCTCTCTCTCTCTCTCTCAATCACTTGTTGAACCTCACTTTTTCCTCTTGATCTTGGGGAATCTTGGACCTAGATCTCGTATTGTAGCTTGGGAGGAGCTAGATCTTGGTAGTTTCAAGCTTGGGTCACTTAGGGTTTTGCTCAAAACCCATTGTGGTAGGAATTTTTTTATTTTTGTCATACGTTTATATACCTAGATCGTGCTTTGTTTCGCGCTTGGTTGGATTTTGCATTTCGGTTGAATCTGGAAATTTCAGCCCATTTTTTGAGTTTCAGTCAAATTCAAACAGTCATAACTTCCTCGTCCGATATCCATTTCATACGAACTTTATATTGAATTGAAGGTCTTGAAGTCAGCTTTCCATTACAACCGAAATCACCTTAAAACTCTTAGTATACAGAAAGTTATAATTATTTGAGTGGAGGTGTGTTGGTTTGCCAATGTCTGCTGGCTATTCCTAAGTTTTTTTTCGTTCCGTGTTATGACTCTCTATATGATTAGAACATGTTTAAGTCACTCTCGAGTATGATTATTTGTGTCTTAATGACTCGTTATTCGATCTTGTCTCTTGGCACTCATTAGAGTATAAACTAGTGTCGTTGGGTAAGGAATGTACCATAAGGTTGATAGGAGTACCGTGGACAATAGGGGTAATGTGATGAGTGTTATGGGTAGACATGAGCTTGTCTAGTGATCCGATGAGCAGTATTGAGACTTGTAACCACGTGCCTCATCTTGTTGAGTTCCCTAGGTTCCTTTGGCACTCGTTTTATAAGATTTTCATTTAGAACCTAGCCAGTGATGTGTCGTGGAGTTATTGTGGGTTCGGTACGTGACTTAGGGCGTTGTGATAGACTTAGAGGAATAACAAGGACTTAAAGTAGTTATCAATGTGCAATGTGGTATGCTTATGAGTTTGTAATATATTGTTGATGATGTATGAACAAATGTGAACTTGGAAAATGATGTCTACTTATATACGTATTGAAAATGCATTTGTGTTTATGTGAGTTGTGAATTTTGAATTGAGGGTCCTGCAACGCAAGGTGTGGCAATGCGGAAATACAGGCGAAGAGAATTCACTGTAACGCAAGGAGTGATAATACAGTTGAATGTCTCGCAATGACGAAGGGAGTTATGATTGATTATAAAAGTTCTTCTTGTTGTTTGGGCTGTGCAGTACTTGAGATTGTAACTGTTGAAAAAAAAAGGAAATATAAACGACTGATTTCATTAAAGTTTTTGAAAAGAAAGGAATTTGGTTTTGGAAAAAGGATTTTTAGGAAAAAGGATTTTTATGAAAAATCTTCTGGTATTCAAGAGCGAATCAACGATTCTGGTATTTGGACACAAATCAACGGATTTCGACATTCAAATTTGAATCAACGGAGCTTGACCTGTAATGGTCTTGAGTTTTCTCAAAACTATTTTGGTAATCAAAAAGGAAAATTTTTTGAAAAAAAGGTTTGACGGCAAATGGTATTGAATGATGAGGTTATTTGTGGCATTCATTTGAGTAGTCGTAAAATGGTTGAGAAATCGTCGTGGGTATTTAGAGTGATGTGAGTTCAATGCTGCTTCTAGATGATGTATGAATGGTTAGGGATGTCTTTAAGATGTATAGAATCCCGTAATCGTAGTTTGTCGGTTCATTGTGGTACCCCTTTGTATCTCATGTCCGTTTATTGGAACTCATTCATTCTTGATGCATACCTTATCACATTTTCATATAGCTTGTGTAAAGATTTCTCTACTGGATTAGTGTAACTCAATCTATTATCATTTTTAGGTACAAATTCTGGTTAATGGCTCGCATGCATTGAGTGCTTGGATAAAGAAGAATACTTTATTGGAAGCTATCCTATGTAGTTACTTGACCTTCTCTGTAATAACTTTCTTTCTAAAAAAAAGAAAGAAGAAGAAGAAGATGCAATTGTAACTAAGTTTTACAGATTTCCTTTTGACTGATATAGTTATATTTTCTTTAAACTTTGAAGTTGGATTTGTAATTGGAACTTATGGTAATTATGGACTATTTTGGGTATTATGTTAGTTAAGCGCGAGAATTTCCTTTAAAAGATTTATCTATTTATGTTGAAAATCGAGAGCGTAACATATTAGTTGCAAACTGTTAATTGATTTATCACGATGAGGACATTGCCCACGTAGAAAAAAAATAGTAATACTGTATTATTGCTCTCTTTGTTTCCAAATCTATGATTTCCGACCCAATATGAATGCCTTTTAAAAGCATATTTGGAAGTAAAAATGGCACAAACCGTGAAAAAATTTACATTTTCGTCAATTCTAACTGAATAACAAACAGACTTGCTTTAGTCCATAGTACAAGGGTTGTAAGTGTTTAAAAATATAGTTGATGAGATATCTCTGAAATCGCTTAAAGTGCAAGGGGTGTAAGTGAAAATTCCCCTCTTATCGTATTTATAGGATACACATTTAATTATTTCTTTTATTACAAGCATACTGAGAAAGAAAAAAAACCACTCGAAATAGTATTTACTTTTATTAGAATTTCAAGCCAGGATATTGTATGGGATTTACTTTGGCATTTTACAAAGGGCACAAACGACCATTCTAATTATTCTTAAGAATAAAATAAAGAGAGATGCTACATATATTACATAGTTACACTACACGTCATACTATACTTTATGTGTATTTTTCTGAATTTTCATAAGACCTGAAATAGACTGCACACAAAAAAAGAAGAAGAAGATATAGTGTAACTATATAATGTACATATCATTCATTAGTAATAAAAATAACAAATATTTTGTCACAAGAATTAAAAAGTCCCCTAGCCTAGAAGCACGCAGATGGACCCCTCCTACTGGTAAGTGTGTAGTCAATGTTGATGGTGCTCGAAATCGTGAAGGCATGGCCACATCAAGTGGTTTGTTTGATCAGAGAATCTTCGCAGGTAATTAATTGGATTCATTATTGCTTTCAGACGCCATATTGGAATTGAGTCTAGTCTGGTGCAGAATTGTGGACTCTTCGGGACAGGATAAATTTAGCGGTGATATAAGAAGCTTTAGGCTCCGTTCTAAAAAAGAAAATAAATATTTATGTTCTAAAAGAATAATTTCAAGTTTAAAAATTATATTTTTACGTAAATAATTTTTCTATCAATATGAATCTTATTTGATAGTTCTCATTGAGATCTTTTATACAGTGCAAAAAAAATTGAAAAATTATTTTTTATTTACATTAATTATGAGTTTGAAAATATAAAATAAATATTTATTTTTTAAGAAGGTATTCTGGAACGGAAGATTTCGGATCCTCAAGTAGATATATATGGACGTTAATTGGTTGTGTTATTGAATTTTTTTTTATTCTAAGCCAAAAGGGGAGGAGGTGGCCGACCAGACATAGCAACCCTCTTTAGGGTATGAGCGGAGCGCACATATATAGGAACTCCGCATCAACGGCGGGCTCTGGTAATGGGCAAAGAGCCATATATAGCAACTACTGTCCTGTCAAGAACTAGTGGACCACAGTCGGGCTTCGCTGGAGGACTAAGTTTGAGAGGACATTGTTAATACGAATCAAACCCAAACCCTATGGGAGTGAGCCATCCATTAATGCCACGTGCGGCTGATAGCCTGATATACTAGTTGTGGAGGGAAGCCAGGCCAATAGAGCGCAGGGTAGATCGATTTGTTAGAATAAAACGCTTTCAATTTCACTAATCTTAGTTGTTAGGAGTATGTTTTAGTTGATCCTCCTCCATCCTTATATGTTGCAACAATTTCATGACAATAGGTCTTGGGCTGAAACGGCAAATGAAAACAAAGGAGAAAGACAAAGAATTTCGGGCCGTTTGGGTTCTGTCTTCTAAATGGCGTCGTTTGAGAAACAAATTTTTTTTTTTTCATATTTTGAAAACAAAACAAAAAGTGAAGTGTCATTAGCTAAAAAATGATGAGGTGGGCCTCCCTTTTGAGTGGGTGTGTGCGTGTATTTGGACTAATAAGTTAGGTGACTTATTTTTTTGTCTTTATTTAATTTATTTTGCATTTGTTTGTTTTGCGTTAAACTTTTGTGACTTATTGATTCGTCTCGTTGAGAGGAATCGAAAAAAGAAAAAAATATGATCAAAACTCATATTTTTTTTGAATAAAGGCAAAAATAAGTCAATAAATCCGCTTTTTTTTTACTTATTCTTATTTTTTTGAAAAAAATTATGAGTTTCGATCAAAATTTTTTAATTTTTTAATTTTTTGATTACTCTTGCCGAGACGAATCAATAAGTCACAAAAAGTTTGATACAAAACTAAAAAATGTAAATAAAGACAAAAAATAAGTAAAAAACTGTTCCAATATTCATGCAACCCGACTTTTCTTGGCCTAAGTTTTGAGAAATTTGTTTGTGCTCGACTTTTCTTGAATAAGGGCAAAGGCAGTGAGGTTATAAATTTCCTATAAATAACTGTCCCAATGTTCATGCAACCCGCACCACACATGCATACAGGGTATACGTATTTTCAAAATTTGTTGGAACCAGAGCCATGCATTTCTCACTATACCCCTTCATCTTCTCTCTCCTTCCCTCGTTTCTCTTCCTAGTTTTCCTTCTCAAATGGCTCTCCATCACCGCCCGACCACCGCACAAAAACCCACCCCCGTCCCCCCGAAAGCTCCCTTTGATCGGAAACCTCCACCAAATGGGCCCCTTCCCCCACCGCTCCCTCCACTCCCTCTCCCAAGTCCACGGCCCCTTAATGCTCCTCCATTTCGCCGCCGCCCCCGTCCTAATCGCCTCCTCCTCCTCCGCAGCCCGTGACATCATGAAAACCCATGACCTTATCTTCTCCAACCGACCCAAATCGACCATTTTTGAAAAACTCATGTATGGAGCGAAGGATGTGGCTTTCAGCCCTTACGGCGAGTATTGGAGGCAGATGAAGAGCATCTGCGTCGTCCAACTACTAAGCAACAAGCGAGTCCAATCCTTTCGTGATGTTAGGGAAGAAGAGACATCGCTCATGATCGAGAAGATTTCGAATTCTGGTTCTGATGTGGTGAATTTGAGCGAACTGATTGGGGAGTTAACGGGGGACGTGATGTGTAGGGTGGCGTTGGGGCGGAAATATGGCAGTGGCGGCGGAGGAGGAGGAGGAGGGGGGAGGAGGGGATTTAAGGATGTTTTGGGAGAGTTGGGGGAGTTACTGGGGTTTTTTGATATTGGAGATTTTGCCCCATGGCTGAAGTGGGTGAACAGAGTAAATGGGGTGTATGGGAGAGCGGAGAGACTCGCTAAGGAGTTGGATGAGTTTTTGGAGGGTGTGGTGGAAGAGCATGAGGGTAGAGAGAGAAAGGTAGGAGAGGAGGGAGGGCAGGATTTTGTGGATGTGTTGCTTGAAGTCCAGAGAGAGAACGTGGCTGAGATGCCTATTCATAGAGATAGCATCAAAGCTATTATTTTGGTAAGGCCTGAATCTCTGTTCTTTACGACCATCTCGTCGAAAAAATATTTAATGCTCCTGGAATAATGTTGAGCACGAATATCTTATTTTGTATTGACCAATTGTTTTGTAGCCTTGTTTTTTTATATCCTACTTCAATTACTTTCTATGATTTTTGAACAACAGTAACAATTAACTTGTTGTCAAAGAGATTCTTCTTATCTATCCTTTATTTGTCTCCTTATCAAATAAACAAATAAAAATATTTACTAAATTGTTTTTTTTCCTTGTAGGATGTATTTTCTGCTGGAACTGATACTATATCCACAGCCCTAGAATGGGTAATGACAGAGCTCTTAAAACATCCTCAAGCCATGAAAAAACTCCAAGCTGAAGTTCGACTTATAGCCCAACCCAACCATTCTGTAATTGAGGATGATCTAGACCAGATGTCCTACTTAAAAGCCGTGATCAAAGAGACTCTACGCCTCCACCCTCCAGGTCCCCTTATCGTGCCCCGGGAGTCAACCAAAGACGTCCAAGTAATGGGCTACGACATTGCGGCCGGGACACTTGTGCTCGTCAATGCTTGGGCAATCGGGCATGACCCGACGTCATGGGAAGAGCCCGAGGAGTTTAGGCCCGAGAGGTTTTTGAACAGCTCGGTCGATTTTAAAGGACAGGATTTCGAGTTGATTCCGTTCGGAGCTGGGAGGAGGGGGTGCCCGGGGATTCAGTTCGCGGTGGCGATCGACGAGTTGGCTGTTGCAAATCTAGTGCACAAGTTTGATTTTGCACTGCCTGCTGGGGTGGAGTTAGATGTAAGTGAAGCTGCTGGTATCACTGTTCACAAAAAGTTCCCTCTGCTTCTTGTTGCAACTCCTTGGTCTTGCTAATTAGTACAATGTTAGGTCCTGTTCCGCTAAGAGAAATAAGTACTTATTTTTTGAATTTCAATGACTTGTCTCATAAAACAACAAATAAGTACACTATCAAAACTTTTGATCATTTGTCAACTAAAGCTAGAACCTTGCATGTCTCTTCTTGTGTCCATGTTCCTTATATTGTCTTTGGTGCCGATGTTTTTTTTTTTTTTGCATTGCAATGGGATCCTCTCCCGTCTCTTAAAGAGATTAAAGGTTCTCTTGAGTTCTTTATGGATCTTTCATTGGAACATTAGTCGCCAACCGTTAATTGATTTATCACGATGAGGACATTGCCCACGTACAAAAGAAATAGTAATACTATATGTTGCTTGATTTGTTTTCAAAACAAATTTGTACGTGTTGACGGTAATTTTTTTTATGTAACAATTCATTGAAAGATAGATGTGTTCTATATATACATTCAACATGATTTTAGAGTGAGTAATGTTCTTGATGAGCTCTAAAAATCATGAAAATAACAATTAACTGAGATTATTTCCCCCAAATCAAGCATCTTTCCAAAGAGTAGTGCTTGACCGATTTCTAGACCTAAAATAATGGGTTGCCCCAAGCGTAAGGCTGAGACCGACGTAGCACAATATCCGGTAAGACCGGAGTCGAATCCACAAAGACGGTGATGTGTGCTGACTAAAAACTCGGGTTGTTAGAATTTAAACGGGCTCTTAGGTAGCCACCCTTTGACGATTGATTGAGATTAACTAAAACCTACTAATTGATTGAACTTTTCAAATAATTAAAAGAAGGTATGGTCGTAAGGTTCATAGCACTTGTAACTAGTTCGGATTAACCTGCTCTGTTTGAAGTTCTTAAAAACGTTTAATTTTAGATTGAACAAGATACCCCGCAAGATGCGACACCCTATGGTCGCCGTATACCCATGCGCAGCGAAGAATGAGTTTTGGACCCCCATTCTCCCGTTCACATGAGCTCCGACGATGCCCGGGTTCGTCCGCGGGAAGTATTTTCCAATCTAAAATCATTTTTTCATTGTTCGATAAAAGGAGCAGTGCCCGAACTAGCCACGGTGTGCTAATCACCCCGCGACTCTACCCGTACGACTACTCACTAATCATCATGCATAAAATAAAAGAAATCCTAATTTGAAACATGCTTTTACTGCTCGGAATATAGAATAAACACAGGATCTAAGTTAAACAATAACCAACGAACAATTTTGATAAAAAAAAGAAAAGAAAATCAATACGAGTTATCGGAGTGCGAACAATTGAACAAAACTTCTAATAACATGAAAGAATAAAAAGCTTGAAGAAAACTAAATAATATTCAAACCTAAAGAATTAATCAGGACAGCCCCGTTCGTTTCTATTCCGTTCGTGGTGACGACAGTAGCTTTTTCCTTCTTTTCCACGCAGCGTGATCCCAATAAGATATCACGGCAGCCTCCTTTCTTTGTTTTTTTCGTCCCAAAAGAGTAGTGCTTCGTCCGTCAGAGATATCAGTCTTCCTTCCGCAAAAGCTGCTGCTGCCGCCTCCTTTTTATAATATATTATAATAAAACCTATTCCGTTTCCTTTTTGTTCCAGCCGACTCCAATAATTTTCCATGGCCCACCATTTAATTGTTAACTAATAAACATTAGGCCCAGTCGATGAAATTGAAACCCGTGGACTAATCAGTAAACTCTTGACTCCATATAACCATTCAACGGTTCGCTTCAAACACCATTTAATATTTTAACTTTGTGCTTTTTGTATCAAATTCTTCAACTATCGGCTTCAAGGTCTCGCAATCCAATCTTGACGTAAAATCCATCTTATTCCTGCAAAACTTAACAAAAATCCAAAAACAAAACAAAACACGGCATCAAGTGGAACATGAGATAAAAACGCGCCTCTAACGCGCTAATTCACCCTACTTAGGCGCTCATATCTATGATATCACGCGCCTATCACACCCCCCAATTTGAGCGTTGCTAGTCCCTAGTAACGAACGAACGGAAAGATAACAAAAGGAATACTAACAAGACACAAACGAGGATATAGAGGTTATGCAAGCTGTATAATAACTAGGCGGGCAAGAGATTTTCCGCCTCCTCACTCACCTGCAACTCAAAAACATGCATGTCTTGGCAAAAAGATGAACAAAATTAGTGCCGAAACACATGCAGAGATAAATGCCCCCACGAAGGCAACGATACTACACTCGCTCACTAGAAACACTCAAACATCCCATGAAAAAGCGTTTGGCGAACTACGTGAGACCGAAACAAAGGCCTCCACGCGCCAATCAAAGACAACGCTCACAAAGAATAAAAGCACGATATAACAATCACGATTCCACAAAATGAGCAACATTAATATAAAACATGCATGAACGAGAGTTTAACAACGTGCACAAGATCCACTATGGACTTAATTAGGCTTATAATGACCGCGGTTTCAATTGAAAGGGAAACTACAAAATTAGGCGGCGGCCTATAATAGCGCAAGGTCATCTACCCAGACTGGCCGCCGCCTTACCCTTAGCTACCAACCATGCACCACTGGTGCCAACCAAACCATGTCTAACATGAAATAAAAAACAACATCCACCATAATTCTTATAGACCCACAAAAAATAACAAAAATAAAAAATAAAAAATAAAAAATAAAAAATCACCGACATTAAAGACTTGAAATGACACATAAAGTAACGATAACACCACCACTCTAGCTCCATGCATCACAGAAGTCCGAAATCAATCTGAACCGCTCTTGGCAAAGTCGTCATTAACCTCCAACTCTAGAAACTCGGGATTCTGACAGGAGGTCGAAGACTGTCTTGTAATACGACCATGCAACCACCTGTTCTGATGTGCCAGCATGTGTTGGACCCAACCAACTTGCCTCAACTCATTATCTATTCCACTTTTTTTTTCTTTTTCCTTCTTTTTTTTTTCTTTTCTTTTTCTTTACTTTTTTTTTCTTTTTTTTTTTTTTTTTTTTGAACTTAGCTTTATGCCTTGAAGGTTGGGTTTGGTTCCAAAACATGACACTCATCAAGACTTCTTCACATTCACTTTTGACGACAACGATGCTCCAAATCCAATGCAACAAGACACCCATGATGCACAAAGCTAGACCCCCCAACTACAATCCAACCCACACACCGGTTTCCTAGGCTAGACTCAGGAACTGACTCAAACTGGTTTAAGATTGGTCAATGGGACTCATTTATGGTCTAATCATGCAAAAATGCCTTGTCTCATCCCCTATGCACGTTACCAACTCTCACAAATGCATGCAAAACATCTTACTACTCAATTATGAAACAAAAGCCTACTATTTTTCACAAATGCGAGAAAAAGAAATCAAAGAATATGGAAATGTTTATCAGAATGTATTATTAACTACGTGGGGACACATACTCAACATTATTTATGGCACAAACATGTTCACAAAAGGCACCAAATATATGCATGAATTTAAATTAAACAGGCATAATAATTCGGCTAATTCTAACATGCTTGCCTAACAATACAATCAAGCATAACAACCGTATCCTCGAAAAATAAAAATTAAAAATTAAAAATTACCACCCTAGCAACGCACAAAAACATGTACAAAGTACACTCTCCCCCCAACTAGAAACATGCTATGTCCCCAGAGGATGGAGACACATCAAAAGAAAGCACAAGGGAGAAGAAATCGACCTACGGGTGGCAGCCAACCACCATGACCTCGGCCGATGTTCAAGAAATTTCCTGTCACCCGACCTCAGGGCCAATCACCATACCCTGCAAAAAACATTAGTACCGCCCGGTTCGTGGTATCCGGGCTCCCAAGACAAAAAGAAAAATAAAATACTCCACCAAATCGTCACGCGATCAACGTGTCATACTTTTCTCCCCATCCCTCGCCGGCGGGCAAGAAACGGGTGGCTATACAAGACCATGATGCTATTTTTTTTTTCCCAAGTTTTTAGTTTTTTTTTCTTTTTTTTATTATAAATGAGATAAACAAAAACAACTAAACAAGCGACAAGAACTAAAGAACTAAGAAATGAAAGACAATTATACATAGATTGTGCAAAAAACACCAGAACTTACTAAAATTCAATGTTACCAACACAAAATTGCCCTTACTAACCGGAGCTGGGCACACGATCCTTATTTTGATAGCGGCGTGCGAAGCTATAAAACCCAAGTCAATGATGGGTACCCCTATTACTAGGGGCCGGGTCCACTTCTCAATGAAGAGAGTGGTACGCAAAAGCTACCCGTCAAAACGTAGCCACAACGGCTACACAACAGGGTCATCCGAATAAACAGGATTGACCAACACCGCAACCGGTTCACCTACTTCACCCAGGATCGGCCAACACCTTCATCAAACTCCCTAATTCTGGAGAATCTAAGAATGACGCCTTCTTGGCTATCTCCAGAAGATCCTTATACAAAATATTATCGACATGCTCCTGCACCAGCGTGTCGATCAAACTCACCTCATCATCCTTGACTCGGCTATCCGCATTGAACACTTTCACCTCCATTTTCAAGTCTCCAAACGACAGTTGAACTTGTCCAGTTTTGCAATTCATGACAGCACTGGAGGTGGCTAGAAATGGACGGCCAAGGATGATAGGAGTCTTCTCAAAGACCTCCGGTATCGGACACGTATCCAAGACAATAAAGTCGACTGGAAAAAGGAACTCGCCCACCTGAATTAAAATATCTTCCACTACCCCCTTTGGAACTCTCACACTCCGGTCGGCCAATTGTAGCGTGACCGGTGTGGCTCTCAGATCGCTTAGGCCAAGCTTTAAGTACACCGAATAGGGGAGCAAGTTGACACTTGCTCCTAAATCCAGCAAAGCCTTATCGAATTTTTGGCCCGCGATAGCTATAGGGATGGTAGGACAACCAGGGTCCTTGCACTTGGTGGGGATCTCAACTTGGAGAATGGAGCTCATTTGCTCCGTCAGAAGCACTTTGTCCTGACTCTTGGTTCTCCGCTTTGACGTGCACAGATCTTTTAAAACCTTTGCAAACTGAGGAATTGCGTCAATGGCTTCCATCAAAGAGATAGGAAACTGAACTTTCTTGAATAATTCAAGCATTTGAAAGTTCACATTGACCTTAGGTTTCGCCACCAAGCGATTTGGATATGGAGCAACGGGTGGCGTTGGAGTCATGGGGGCCGCATGGGCAGACACCACCACTTCAGGAGACTCTGCCTCTTTCTCTACCTCAGGGACACTTCCCAAGTCTGGAATGACTGCTGGTGCAACCACCGGCACCAGGGGTGAAACCGATTTTTGCTTTGGAGGTAAGTCCTTATTGATCACCTTCCCACTTCTGAGAGTGGTGATCGTCTTAGCCTCTTCCAGACTGAGATTTGAATTGCTCGGGCCAGAAGAATTACCCACATAATGGGTACCAGCGACATTGACTAAAGGTTGAGAAGGAAACTTTCCCTTCTCTTGTTGAACTTGTCCAACTGCCGCCGTCAACTGGGTCAATTGGGTCCTAATGTCACCAATTGCCTGTTTGGTTTGTTCAGTAAAGCTTAATTGAGACTGCATGAGAGCCTTCATCATCTCATCAGTCTGCTTATCCCGCGGGGGATGGGTTATGCCTGGGGGTGGTCCAAAAGATGAAGGACTGAACCCCTGCTGCTGCTGAGGTGGGTAACGAAATTGGGTCATTTGGCCTTGAGGAGGCCGGAATTGCTGAACTTGTGGCTGAGGTGGTGCTTGGGGTTGCACCGGGGCGTTTTGATCCCTCCAACTCAAAAGTGGGTTTTGGGCCCACCCTGGATTGTAGGTATTTGAATAAGGATCCCAACGCTGGTTAAGTGCGTTCACCTCAGCCCGGTTACTATGGTATGCGTCTTTGACAATGGGAAATGTGGGGCAAGCAGTGACAAGATGCCCCGGACACTCACATAACGCACACACCTCTTCGACTCTCACCTCATTCGCCTGATGGACTTGCTTAAGCTTCAAGTCCTCTAATTGTTTAGCCATCTTGTCCAGCTGAGACTGGACATTGTGCTCTCGCACACTAGAAGGAAAAATGCCAGACCCACTAGGTCCTTGTGCAGCCATGGCCCTATCACCGAGGTCGGAAGGTTCCCAACTTCGGTGTTTCTCGGCCAACTCATCGAGAAAGTCCCACGCATCTTCCGGGGACTTATCTAGAAAATCCTCCTCTTTACAGAGGTACTCCATTTGTTGGACCGTAGCAACATTCAAGCCCAAATAGAAAAATGACACCAACTGGTGTTTCACGAAACCATGATGCGGTAAGGACAACAGCAAGTCCTTGAACCGCTCCCAGCACCTTAAAAATGACTCGCCCTCTTTCTGCTTATACGATTGGACTTGGCGAGTCAGGTATTTCGATTTACTTTCCGAGAAATAATTCTTGTAGAATAAATCTCGGACAGCAGCCCACGTCGTGAGAGATTGTGGCTTCTGCATCCGCAGCCACTTATCTGCATTGTCCCTGAGCGAGGCTGGGAAAAGCTTAAGGCAAGCATTCTCCCACTGAGTAGTGGTGGCCAGGGTGTGCACCAAGCCCTCGAAATGACGGACGTGCTCATACGGATCCTCATTCTCCTTCCCACAAAACAGGGGAAGGGCATTATGCGTACCAGGTTTAATGGTGAAAGCATTACGTGCTTCCACCGTCTCGGTTGGTAATACAATTGGACTGAGAGGAGTGGTCCTCTCAGGATGCATGTGTGCACGCATTGACATCGGTGGTTCTGCTATTGGTGGCTCAATTATTAAATCAACAAAAAGGGCACCGATATCAAAAGAATCACCACTAAAAGACTCTCCCTCCACGATTACTCTCGTCTCTCTCTCAATGGCTACGAGACGTCTGGTATTGTCTCGGTAGTACTTAGGCTTTAGAGGTGATTGCTTTCCTACGATGGAGGATTGCGCACCTCTACCTATGATGGCTTAAACAAAACTAAAAAGAAAAACAAAAATAAAACTAACTACCCGAATTCTTTAACACACGTTACCGTCCCCGGCAACGGCGCCAAAAATGCTTGACCGATTTCTAGACCTAAAATAATGGGTTGCCCCAAGCGTAAGGCTGAGACCGACGTAGCACAATATCCGGTAAGACCGGAGTCGAATCCACAAAGACGGTGATGTGTGCTGACTAAAAACTCGGGTTGTTAGAATTTAAACGGGCTCTTAGGTAGCCACCCTTTGACGATTGATTGAGATTAACTAAAACCTACTAATTGATTGAACTTTTCAAATAATTAAAAGAAGGTATGGTCGTAAGGTTCATAGCACTTGTAACTAGTTCGGATTAACCTGCTCTGTTTGAAGTTCTTAAAAACGTTTAATTTTAGATTGAACAAGATACCCCGCAAGATGCGACACCCTATGGTCGCCGTATACCCATGCGCAGCGAAGAATGAGTTTTGGACCCCCATTCTCCCGTTCACATGAGCTCCGACGATGCCCGGGTTCGTCCGCGGGAAGTATTTTCCAATCTAAAATCATTTTTTCATTGTTCGATAAAAGGAGCAGTGCCCGAACTAGCCACGGTGTGCTAATCACCCCGCGACTCTACCCGTACGACTACTCACTAATCATCATGCATAAAATAAAAGAAATCCTAATTTGAAACATGCTTTTACTGCTCGGAATATAGAATAAACACAGGATCTAAGTTAAACAATAACCAACGAACAATTTTGATAAAAAAAAGAAAAGAAAATCAATACGAGTTATCGGAGTGCGAACAATTGAACAAAACTTCTAATAACATGAAAGAATAAAAAGCTTGAAGAAAACTAAATAATATTCAAACCTAAAGAATTAATCAGGACAGCCCCGTTCGTTTCTATTCCGTTCGTGGTGACGACAGTAGCTTTTTCCTTCTTTTCCACGCAGCGTGATCCCAATAAGATATCACGGCAGCCTCCTTTCTTTGTTTTTTTCGTCCCAAAAGAGTAGTGCTTCGTCCGTCAGAGATATCAGTCTTCCTTCCGCAAAAGCTGCTGCTGCCGCCTCCTTTTTATAATATATTATAATAAAACCTATTCCGTTTCCTTTTTGTTCCAGCCGACTCCAATAATTTTCCATGGCCCACCATTTAATTGTTAACTAATAAACATTAGGCCCAGTCGATGAAATTGAAACCCGTGGACTAATCAGTAAACTCTTGACTCCATATAACCATTCAACGGTTCGCTTCAAACACCATTTAATATTTTAACTTTGTGCTTTTTGTATCAAATTCTTCAACTATCGGCTTCAAGGTCTCGCAATCCAATCTTGACGTAAAATCCATCTTATTCCTGCAAAACTTAACAAAAATCCAAAAACAAAACAAAACACGGCATCAAGTGGAACATGAGATAAAAACGCGCCTCTAACGCGCTAATTCACCCTACTTAGGCGCTCATATCTATGATATCACGCGCCTATCACACCCCCCAATTTGAGCGTTGCTAGTCCCTAGTAACGAACGAACGGAAAGATAACAAAAGGAATACTAACAAGACACAAACGAGGATATAGAGGTTATGCAAGCTGTATAATAACTAGGCGGGCAAGAGATTTTCCGCCTCCTCACTCACCTGCAACTCAAAAACATGCATGTCTTGGCAAAAAGATGAACAAAATTAGTGCCGAAACACATGCAGAGATAAATGCCCCCACGAAGGCAACGATACTACACTCGCTCACTAGAAACACTCAAACATCCCATGAAAAAGCGTTTGGCGAACTACGTGAGACCGAAACAAAGGCCTCCACGCGCCAATCAAAGACAACGCTCACAAAGAATAAAAGCACGATATAACAATCACGATTCCACAAAATGAGCAACATTAATATAAAACATGCATGAACGAGAGTTTAACAACGTGCACAAGATCCACTATGGACTTAATTAGGCTTATAATGACCGCGGTTTCAATTGAAAGGGAAACTACAAAATTAGGCGGCGGCCTATAATAGCGCAAGGTCATCTACCCAGACTGGCCGCCGCCTTACCCTTAGCTACCAACCATGCACCACTGGTGCCAACCAAACCATGTCTAACATGAAATAAAAAACAACATCCACCATAATTCTTATAGACCCACAAAAAATAACAAAAATAAAAAATAAAAAATAAAAAATAAAAAATCACCGACATTAAAGACTTGAAATGACACATAAAGTAACGATAACACCACCACTCTAGCTCCATGCATCACAGAAGTCCGAAATCAATCTGAACCGCTCTTGGCAAAGTCGTCATTAACCTCCAACTCTAGAAACTCGGGATTCTGACAGGAGGTCGAAGACTGTCTTGTAATACGACCATGCAACCACCTGTTCTGATGTGCCAGCATGTGTTGGACCCAACCAACTTGCCTCAACTCATTATCTATTCCACTTTTTTTTTCTTTTTCCTTCTTTTTTTTTTCTTTTCTTTTTCTTTACTTTTTTTTTCTTTTTTTTTTTTTTTTTTTTGAACTTAGCTTTATGCCTTGAAGGTTGGGTTTGGTTCCAAAACATGACACTCATCAAGACTTCTTCACATTCACTTTTGACGACAACGATGCTCCAAATCCAATGCAACAAGACACCCATGATGCACAAAGCTAGACCCCCCAACTACAATCCAACCCACACACCGGTTTCCTAGGCTAGACTCAGGAACTGACTCAAACTGGTTTAAGATTGGTCAATGGGACTCATTTATGGTCTAATCATGCAAAAATGCCTTGTCTCATCCCCTATGCACGTTACCAACTCTCACAAATGCATGCAAAACATCTTACTACTCAATTATGAAACAAAAGCCTACTATTTTTCACAAATGCGAGAAAAAGAAATCAAAGAATATGGAAATGTTTATCAGAATGTATTATTAACTACGTGGGGACACATACTCAACATTATTTATGGCACAAACATGTTCACAAAAGGCACCAAATATATGCATGAATTTAAATTAAACAGGCATAATAATTCGGCTAATTCTAACATGCTTGCCTAACAATACAATCAAGCATAACAACCGTATCCTCGAAAAATAAAAATTAAAAATTAAAAATTACCACCCTAGCAACGCACAAAAACATGTACAAAGTACACTCTCCCCCCAACTAGAAACATGCTATGTCCCCAGAGGATGGAGACACATCAAAAGAAAGCACAAGGGAGAAGAAATCGACCTACGGGTGGCAGCCAACCACCATGACCTCGGCCGATGTTCAAGAAATTTCCTGTCACCCGACCTCAGGGCCAATCACCATACCCTGCAAAAAACATTAGTACCGCCCGGTTCGTGGTATCCGGGCTCCCAAGACAAAAAGAAAAATAAAATACTCCACCAAATCGTCACGCGATCAACGTGTCATACTTTTCTCCCCATCCCTCGCCGGCGGGCAAGAAACGGGTGGCTATACAAGACCATGATGCTATTTTTTTTTTCCCAAGTTTTTAGTTTTTTTTTCTTTTTTTTATTATAAATGAGATAAACAAAAACAACTAAACAAGCGACAAGAACTAAAGAACTAAGAAATGAAAGACAATTATACATAGATTGTGCAAAAAATACCAGAACTTACTAAAATTCAATGTTACCAACACAAAATTGCCCTTACTAACCGGAGCTGGGCACACGATCCTTATTTTGATAGCGGCGTGCGAAGCTATAAAACCCAAGTCAATGATGGGTACCCCTATTACTAGGGGCCGGGTCCACTTCTCAATGAAGAGAGTGGTACGCAAAAGCTACCCGTCAAAACGTAGCCACAACGGCTACACAACAGGGTCATCCGAATAAACAGGATTGACCAACACCGCAACCGGTTCACCTACTTCACCCAGGATCGGCCAACACCTTCATCAAACTCCCTAATTCTGGAGAATCTAAGAATGACGCCTTCTTGGCTATCTCCAGAAGATCCTTATACAAAATATTATCGACATGCTCCTGCACCAGCGTGTCGATCAAACTCACCTCATCATCCTTGACTCGGCTATCCGCATTGAACACTTTCACCTCCATTTTCAAGTCTCCAAACGACAGTTGAACTTGTCCAGTTTTGCAATTCATGACAGCACTGGAGGTGGCTAGAAATGGACGGCCAAGGATGATAGGAGTCTTCTCAAAGACCTCCGGTATCGGACACGTATCCAAGACAATAAAGTCGACTGGAAAAAGGAACTCGCCCACCTGAATTAAAATATCTTCCACTACCCCCTTTGGAACTCTCACACTCCGGTCGGCCAATTGTAGCGTGACCGGTGTGGCTCTCAGATCGCTTAGGCCAAGCTTTAAGTACACCGAATAGGGGAGCAAGTTGACACTTGCTCCTAAATCCAGCAAAGCCTTATCGAATTTTTGGCCCGCGATAGCTATAGGGATGGTAGGACAACCAGGGTCCTTGCACTTGGTGGGGATCTCAACTTGGAGAATGGAGCTCATTTGCTCCGTCAGAAGCACTTTGTCCTGACTCTTGGTTCTCCGCTTTGACGTGCACAGATCTTTTAAAACCTTTGCAAACTGAGGAATTGCGTCAATGGCTTCCATCAAAGAGATAGGAAACTGAACTTTCTTGAATAATTCAAGCATTTGAAAGTTCACATTGACCTTAGGTTTCGCCACCAAGCGATTTGGATATGGAGCAACGGGTGGCGTTGGAGTCATGGGGGCCGCATGGGCAGACACCACCACTTCAGGAGACTCTGCCTCTTTCTCTACCTCAGGGACACTTCCCAAGTCTGGAATGACTGCTGGTGCAACCACCGGCACCAGGGGTGAAACCGATTTTTGCTTTGGAGGTAAGTCCTTATTGATCACCTTCCCACTTCTGAGAGTGGTGATCGTCTTAGCCTCTTCCAGACTGAGATTTGAATTGCTCGGGCCAGAAGAATTACCCACATAATGGGTACCAGCGACATTGACTAAAGGTTGAGAAGGAAACTTTCCCTTCTCTTGTTGAACTTGTCCAACTGCCGCCGTCAACTGGGTCAATTGGGTCCTAATGTCACCAATTGCCTGTTTGGTTTGTTCAGTAAAGCTTAATTGAGACTGCATGAGAGCCTTCATCATCTCATCAGTCTGCTTATCCCGCGGGGGATGGGTTATGCCTGGGGGTGGTCCAAAAGATGAAGGACTGAACCCCTGCTGCTGCTGAGGTGGGTAACGAAATTGGGTCATTTGGCCTTGAGGAGGCCGGAATTGCTGAACTTGTGGCTGAGGTGGTGCTTGGGGTTGCACCGGGGCGTTTTGATCCCTCCAACTCAAAAGTGGGTTTTGGGCCCACCCTGGATTGTAGGTATTTGAATAAGGATCCCAACGCTGGTTAAGTGCGTTCACCTCAGCCCGGTTACTATGGTATGCGTCTTTGACAATGGGAAATGTGGGGCAAGCAGTGACAAGATGCCCCGGACACTCACATAACGCACACACCTCTTCGACTCTCACCTCATTCGCCTGATGGACTTGCTTAAGCTTCAAGTCCTCTAATTGTTTAGCCATCTTGTCCAGCTGAGACTGGACATTGTGCTCTCGCACACTAGAAGGAAAAATGCCAGACCCACTAGGTCCTTGTGCAGCCATGGCCCTATCACCGAGGTCGGAAGGTTCCCAACTTCGGTGTTTCTCGGCCAACTCATCGAGAAAGTCCCACGCATCTTCCGGGGACTTATCTAGAAAATCCTCCTCTTTACAGAGGTACTCCATTTGTTGGACCGTAGCAACATTCAAGCCCAAATAGAAAAATGACACCAACTGGTGTTTCACGAAACCATGATGCGGTAAGGACAACAGCAAGTCCTTGAACCGCTCCCAGCACCTTAAAAATGACTCGCCCTCTTTCTGCTTATACGATTGGACTTGGCGAGTCAGGTATTTCGATTTACTTTCCGAGAAATAATTCTTGTAGAATAAATCTCGGACAGCAGCCCACGTCGTGAGAGATTGTGGCTTCTGCATCCGCAGCCACTTATCTGCATTGTCCCTGAGCGAGGCTGGGAAAAGCTTAAGGCAAGCATTCTCCCACTGAGTAGTGGTGGCCAGGGTGTGCACCAAGCCCTCGAAATGACGGACGTGCTCATACGGATCCTCATTCTCCTTCCCACAAAACAGGGGAAGGGCATTATGCGTACCAGGTTTAATGGTGAAAGCATTACGTGCTTCCACCGTCTCGGTTGGTAATACAATTGGACTGAGAGGAGTGGTCCTCTCAGGATGCATGTGTGCACGCATTGACATCGGTGGTTCTGCTATTGGTGGCTCAATTATTAAATCAACAAAAAGGGCACCGATATCAAAAGAATCACCACTAAAAGACTCTCCCTCCACGATTACTCTCGTCTCTCTCTCAATGGCTACGAGACGTCTGGTATTGTCTCGGTAGTACTTAGGCTTTAGAGGTGATTGCTTTCCTACGATGGAGGATTGCGCACCTCTACCTATGATGGCTTAAACAAAACTAAAAAGAAAAACAAAAATAAAACTAACTACCCGAATTCTTTAACACACGTTACCGTCCCCGGCAACGGCGCCAAAAATGCTTGACCGATTTCTAGACCTAAAATAATGGGTTGCCCCAAGCGTAAGGCTGAGACCGACGTAGCACAATATCCGGTAAGACCGGAGTCGAATCCACAAAGACGGTGATGTGTGCTGACTAAAAACTCGGGTTGTTAGAATTTAAACGGGCTCTTAGGTAGCCACCCTTTGACGATTGATTGAGATTAACTAAAACCTACTAATTGATTGAACTTTTCAAATAATTAAAAGAAGGTATGGTCGTAAGGTTCATAGCACTTGTAACTAGTTCGGATTAACCTGCTCTGTTTGAAGTTCTTAAAAACGTTTAATTTTAGATTGAACAAGATACCCCGCAAGATGCGACACCCTATGGTCGCCGTATACCCATGCGCAGCGAAGAATGAGTTTTGGACCCCCATTCTCCCGTTCACATGAGCTCCGACGATGCCCGGGTTCGTCCGCGGGAAGTATTTTCCAATCTAAAATCATTTTTTCATTGTTCGATAAAAGGAGCAGTGCCCGAACTAACCACGGTGTGCTAATCACCCCGCGACTCTACCCGTACGACTACTCACTAATCATCATGCATAAAATAAAAGAAATCCTAATTTGAAACATGCTTTTACTGCTCGGAATATAAAATAAACACAGGATCTAAGTTAAACAAGAACCAACGAACAATTTTGATAAAAAAAAGAAAAGAAAATCAATACGAGTTATCGGAGTGCGAACAATTGAACAAAACTTCTAATAACATGAAAGAATAAAAAGCTTGAAGAAAACTAAATAATATTCAAACCTAAAGAATTAATCAGGACAGCCCCGTTCGTTTCTATTCCGTTCGTGGTGACGACAGTAGCTTTTTCCTTCTTTTCCACGCAGCGTGATCCCAATAAGATATCACGGCAGCCTCCTTTCTTTGTTTTTTTCGTCCCAAAAGAGTAGTGCTTCGTCCGTCAGAGATATCAGTCTTCCTTCCGCAAAAGCTGCTGCTGCCGCCTCCTTTTTATAATATATTATAATAAAACCTATTCCGTTTCCTTTTTGTTCCAGCCGACTCCAATAATTTTCCATGGCCCACCATTTAATTGTTAACTAATAAACATTAGGCCCAGTCGATGAAATTGAAACCCGTGGACTAATCAGTAAACTCTTGACTCCATATAACCATTCAATGGTTCGCTTCAAACACCATTTAATATTTTAACTTTGTGCTTTTTGTATCAAATTCTTCAACTATCGGCTTCAAGGTCTTGCAATACAATCTTGACGTAAAATCCATCTTATTCCTGCAAAACTTAACAAAAATCCAAAAACAAAACAAAACACGGCATCAAGTGGAACATGAGATAAAAACGCGCCTCTAACGCGCTAATTCACCCTACTTAGGCGCTCATATCTATGATATCACGCGCCTATCAAGTAGTTCTAGGACCACACCTATTTTACACATACATCCAAATGCACACCCATACACACAAGTGTGTGGGCTCCACACACAATAGAGTGTCTAGTGTGTGTGGAGCCCACACACTTGTGTGTGTGGGTGTGCATTTGGGTGTGTAAAATGGGTGTGGTCCTAGAATTATTGCTTTCCAAAACAGAATCCTCCTTCCAATATTTCTAATATTGAAAGTTGTGTTATCTAGAAGGGGTGTTAATTTCCACCAATCTAAAAGCTGTGGACTATAATTTTTTTGTTTTGTTCTTATTCAATTTTTTTTGTTAGTTAATTTTGCGACAAACTTTTATGTATCATTGGTTCGTATCGATGAGAGGAATCGAACAAGTCCAAAATTATGTCTTTTACACGAGTTTTTTTTTTGGAAATATCCCAGAAAAAGTCCAAATAGTCAACATTTGGGCCTTTTCTTGGATATTTTCCAAAACAAAAAGGGTAAAAATCAGGATTTTTTTCTTTTTCCAATAATACATAAAATTTTTGAGGAAAACTAATAAATGCAATTTTTTTTATAAATAAAGAAAAAAGTTTACAACTTATGGATTAGCAAAAACGGGGCCAAACAAGTCGCTGCATGTCTCAATTTGATCTCCATCACTATCATTCCAAACTCTAGAAACCCCTTCTATATATTTAGGGAAATGATTTTCACATACTCTTTTTTTGATAACGGCACTCTATTTTTTTTGTCTTTTAGTAGAGATTTTGTGTGTATTTTTTCACTAAAAAACAAGAAAATGAGTTTATTTATCAACAAGCGAGTACTGGAGGCAGATGAAGAACATCTTCGTCCTCCAACTGTTGAGCAACAAGCGAGTCCAATCCTTTCGTGGCATTAGGGAAGAAGAGACGGCGATCATGATCGAGAAGATTTCAGATTTTGGTTCTGATGTGGTGAATTTGAGCAAACTGATTGTGGAGTTGACGGCGAACGTGGTGTGTAGGGAGGCGTTGGGGCGGAAATACGAAGGCATTGGGGGCAGAGGAGGAGGGGCGAGGAGGGGGTTTAAGGAGGCTTTGGGGGAGCTTGCAGAGTTATTGGGGGTTTTTGATATTGGAGATTTTGTACCATGGCTGAAGTGGGTGAATAGAGTAAATGGGGTGTACGGGAGAGCGGAGAGACTTGCTAAGGAGTTGGATGAGTTTTTGGAGGGTGTGGTGGAAGAGCATGAGGGTAGAGAGAGAAAGGTAGGAGAGGAGGGAGGGCAGGATTTTGTCGATGTTTTGCTTGAGATTCAGAGAGAAAATGTGGTTGGGATTCCTCTTCATAGAGATAGCGTCAAAGCTCTTATTTTGGTAAGGCCGGAATCTCTGTTCTTTACTGTTGTCTCATCGAAAAAATATTCAATGCTCTTGGAATAACGTTGAGCACGAATATCTTATTTTGTATTGACCAATTGTTTAGTAGCCTTGTTGTTTTATATCATACTTCAATTACTTTCTATTATTTCTGAACAAGGGTAACAAGTAACTTGGTGTCAAAGAGATTCTTCTTATCCATCCTTTATTTGTCCCCTTATCAAATAAACAAATAAAAATATTTACTAAATTGGAATTTTTCCCTTGCAGGATGTATTTGTTGCTGGAATTGATACTACATCCACAGCCCTAGAATGGGTAATGACAGAGCTCTTAAAGCATCCTCAAGCCATGAAAAAACTCCAAGCTGAAGTTCGACTTATAGCCCAACCCAACCAGCCTGTAACCGAGGACGATCTAGACCAGATGCCCTACCTAAAAGCTGTGATCAAAGAGACTCTACGCCTCCACCCTCCGGGTCCCCTTATTGTGCCCCGGGAGTCAACCAAAGATGTTCAAGTAATGGGTTACGACATTGCGGCCGGGACACGCGTGCTTGTCAACGCTTGGGCAATTGGACACGACCCAACGTTGTGGGACGAGCCTGAGGAGTTTAGGCCCCAGAGGTTTTTGAACTGTCCAGTTGATTTTAGAGGACACGATTTTGAGTTGATTCCGTTCGGAGCGGGGAGGAGGGGGTGCCTAGGGATTCGGTTCGCGATGGCGGTCGACGAGCTAGCCGTTGCAAATCTCGTGCACAAGTTTGATTTTGCACTGCCTGATGGGGTGGAGTTGGATGTGAGTGAAGCTGCTGGTATCAATGTTCACAAAAAGTTCCCTCTGCTTCTTGTTGCAACTCCTTGGTCTTGCTAATTAGTAGGTACAATTTTAGGTTCCGTTCCACTAAGAGAAATAAGTACTTATGTTTTGAATTTGAATGACCTATCTCATAAAACAAAAAATAAGTACACTATCAAATCTTTTGATCATTTGTCAACTAAAGCTAGAACCTTGCAAGTCTCTTCTTGTGTCTATGTTCGTTATATTGTCTTTGGTGCAGATGTTTTTTTGCATTGGAATGGAATCCTCTCCCGTCCCTTAAAGAGATTGAAGGTTGTCTTGAGTTCTTTATGGATCTTTCATTGTTACGTTAGTCGAAAACCGTTAATTGATTTATCACGACGAGGACATTGCCCACGTAGAAAAGAATTAGTAATACTATTTGTTGCTTGATTTGTTTTCAAAACAAATCTGTACGTGTTGACGGGATTTTTTTTTTTTTTTTAACACTTCATTGAAAGATAGATGTGTTCTATATATCCATTCAACATGATTTTTAGAGTGACTAATGTTCTTGATGAGCTCTAAAAATTATGAAAATAACAATTAACTGAGATTATTTCCCCCACACGCATCTTTCCATAACAGAATCCTCCTTCTAACATTTCTAGTATTGAAACTTACGTTGTCCAGAAGGGGTGTTAATTTCCACCAACCTAAAAGTTGTGGACTATAACTTTTTTGTTTCCTTCTTATTCAATATATTTTTTTTAGTTTTGTGACAAACTTTTATGTATCATAGGTTTGTATTGACGAGAAAAATCGAAAAAGTAAAAAATTATGTCTTTTACACAAATATTTTTGGAAATATCCTAGAAAAGTCCAAATAGTCAACATTTGGGCCTTTTCTTGGAAATTTTCCAAAACAAAAAATGTGAAAATCAAGATTTTTTTCTTTTTCCAATAATACATAAAAGTTTGGAGGGAAACTAATAAATGCAATTTTTTTTATAAATAAAGAAAAAAGTTGTAGTTTACAACTATGGATTAGCAAAAACGGGGCCAAACAAGTTGCTGCATGTCTCAATTTGATCTCCATCACTATCATTCCAAACTCTAGAAACCGCTCTTATATATTTAGGGAAATGATTTTCACATACTTTTTTGATAAAGGCACTCCTTTTTTTTTGTCTTTTAGTGAAGCTTTTGTGTGTATTTTTTTTTCACTAAATGACAAGAAAATGAGTTTTTTTATCAAAAAAAGATTGTCAAAATTACTATTACCCTATATTTAAATGCGTAGTTGGAAACCAACTTTCCTCTTCTACAAATTAATGATTCTTCTCCATAATGTTTGTTTAATTGTCTTTCCCAAATCTTTGATTGTCGGACAGTATATATGGCATAATAATGCTTTTGTTTGAGAAAGAACACTCTTCAAATTGCCACTGACGGACGGACGGACCCATATGGGTTTCGCTTCGCAGGGAAAAGGTCCCTTCTCGATTTTGTAAAATTATAGTAATTCTTACATACTCGTATTTTAGTTCTATTCAACATTTAGGATTGTGATTCAATAAAACTACTCTAGATTTCATTTATGAAGATTTTTGCCTGATCTGTTTCTTAGAGTGCTAAAATTTCACATCTTTCTGCACAAACGTCAGCCCCTTTTCTAATAATTACAAGATGAAGTTACATAAATTACCAACAATTTGTCATTTAGACCGTGTACACTCTTTTTCATTTTACTCCTGATCTAAATAATCCTATACTTTGATACTGTATCTATCATTTAGTAGCCTCTTAAGATACTTTTTCATCCATAATTGGACGTCAAACTCCAAGATGACATGCAAATATGAGTAATTTTTGACCATTATGCCCCATTTCACCAAAATATTAGTACAGAACATTTTTTGTCATCAATTATTGACATGTGCAAATCCAAAGTTTAAGGCCAAATTTGGACGGAAGAGGGAGGGGAGAAGTGAAGTGATCCTAAAGGATAAATTAATTAAGGGGAGGGGGGGTAAGTTGTAGAGCTTTTTAGATTACGGAGGTAAAATGGAAAGGGGTGACAACTTAAGGGGGTAATCTGCAATTAACCCAATGAAAATCAGTCGCCTAAATCTCTGCGTTTGACACATGTCTCAAAGTCACGACCACATTTTCAAAGAAATATTAGGATACATGATTATTGGTTCATGAAACTGAACATGAAAAAAAATGAATGGTCCAGATTGTACCAGAGCTCTTCATGTTAAGATTAAAAATATTTTAAAATACAAAATTGGTAAAATAAAAAGAATATAAAGGTTTAAAAAATGAAAGAAATAGTGGAGTAATTTAGAAAACACCAACAATAATCTAGAAAAGACAAGCACAAGCCAATTGGTCAAAAGTTTAAGGCGAAGTAAATGATTTAACAACAACAATAATTTAGAAAAGACAAGCACAAGCCAATTGGAAAAATGAAAGAAATAGTGGAGTAATTTAGAAAGGATGTGGCTTTCAGCCCTTATGGTGAGTACTGGAGGCAGATGAAGAGCATCTGCATCCTCCAACTGCTGAGTAACAAGCGAGTCCAATCCTTTCGCGATGTTAGGGAAGAAGAGACGGTGCTTATGATCGAGAAGATTTTGAATTCTGGTTCTGATGTGGTGAACTTGAGCGAATTGATTGCATGTGGAGTTGACGGGGGACGTGGTGTGTAAGGTGGCGTTGGGGTGGAAATATGGCGCCGTCGGGGGTAGAGGAGGAGGAGGAGGGGGCAGGAAGGGGTTTAAGGCGATTTTGGGGGAGTTTGTGGAGTTACTGGGGGGTTTTTTGACATTGGAGATTTTGTGCCATGGCTTAAGTGGGTGAATAGAGTAAATGGGGTGAGACTTGCTAAGGAGTTGGATGAGTTTTTGGAGGGTGTGGTGGAAGAGCATGAGGGTAGAGAGAGAAAGGGAGGAGAGAGAGAGAGAGAGAGAGAGAGAGAGAGAGAGAGAGAGAGAGAGAGAGAGAGAGAGAGAGAGAGAGAGAGAGAGAGAGACCAAGATTTTGTGGATGTGTTGCTTGAAGTCCAGAGAGAGAAAGCTGCGGGGATTCCTATTCATAGAGATAGCGTCAAAGCTTTTATTTTGGTAAGGCCTCAATCTCTCTTCTTTATGAACAATCGAGAAATTATTCAATACTCATGGGGTAATGTTAAGCACGAACCTAGACCATACATCGTGCTCAACGTTACTTCTTTCTTTCTTTTTGTGCCCTGTAGGATGTATTTATTGCTGGAACTGATACTACATCCACAACCCAAGAATGGGCGATGACAGAGCTCTTAAAATATCCTCAAGCCATGAAAAAACTCCAAGCCGAAGTCAGAAGAATAGCCCAACCCAACCAACCTATAATCGAGGACGATCTAGACCAGATGCCTTATCTAAAAGCTGTGATCAAGGAGACGCTACGCCTCCATCCTTCGGCTTCCATTATCCCGCCCCGGGAGTCGACCAAAGATGTCCAAGTATGGGCTACGACATCATGGCTGGGACACGCGTGCTCGTCAACGCTTAGGTGATCTGCGGGATCTAGTGTCGTGGGACGAGCCCGAGGAGTTTAGGCTTGAGAGGTTTTCGAACCGTCCGATCAATTTCAAAGGGCAAGATTTCGATTTGGTTCCGTTTGGAGCGGGGAGGAGGGGGTGCCCAGGGATTTAGTTTACGGAGGCGATCGATGAGCTGACCGTCGCAAATCTTGTGCAGAAGTTTGATTTTGCATTGCCTAATGGGGTGGAGTTGGATGTGAGTGAAGGTGGTGGTATGACTGTTCATAAAAAGTTCCCTCTACTTCTTGTTGCAACTCCTTGGTCTTGCTAATTGGAGTACCATGTGAAAATACTTAAGGCTCCTATTATTGTTAGTATGTATGAAACATATATCAACTTTAAATTCAAAAAGCTCATCTCCACCGTAGCAACTATGATTGGTATAGTTAATAAAATTCGATAAAGACATACCATTTAGAAACTACCATATTTCCAATAAGACCTTATAGAATCAAGGTTGTCAATTGATTATGTTACTTTTCACGGCAATATCATGGTTTCAAATATCTAAATTCTTGGAAAAACTCATCCTCATAAATATGACCATGTTGTTTGTATTCCAAGAATTTTTCTAATTTTTTTTCGATGAAAATAATGCATACTCCTAATTTACTTCATGTGTATCCATCCAAATACCTGGGCAAAATACCTTTCTTCGAAACAAACAGAGCCGCCTTGTTAATAATCTGCTGTTCTCCAACCCATTTCCTGCTAAATACCCACTCGTTTCGTGCCAACCATATATGCCTACCATTAACAACCAAAGAGACCCAGCAGTTATTTGCGCTTAGCCCCAGAGGCTGATTCCATTTACCCTAATCCACATTTCTCCCAACCGTGCCTCCACCATCTTCTCCGGTCTGTAGCGAAAACGGGGATAGTAACCACACTCTATGTTGAAAAATGTATGCATTATAATTTGTGAAAATTTATATGCATCTCTATTAATTATTTTGATGATTAATTCAATGATATTTTTATTCGGCAAATACAAAATTATCGAAAAGTCGATTCCCGAATTAAATATTTTCGTGACCTTGAAATATAGCATAAAGTCTCTTGGATTCATGATTTATATTTACAAAGACTTTATTGAGCTCAATACATGCTTTAACGGTTTATTTAGATGAAATTGTGAGCCACAGGTTGACGAACCGGCTGACAAGCCGGCTGTCTGAACAGAAAGCTGTGACAACCGGACGACCACCCGGATGACCACTCTATCAAACGGCTAGTTTCAAACGGCTAGTTTCCAACGGCTAGTTTCAAACGGCTAGTTTCCAACGGCTAGTTTCCAACGGCTAGTTTCAAACGGCTAGTTTCCAACGGCTAGTTCCAACGGCTAGTTTCCAACGGCTAGGAAGCATATGGATGGCTATATAAGGCATCAAGAACTCATTAATGAGTACACACACAAGCTACAACATTCCATATTATTGCAAGAGCAAATTCTCAAAAGATCAAAGCCAAAAATTCTCATTGTTCTTCCACTTTCATATTATTCTTGAGAGAAAATTTGTACAAGTTGTGAGCGATAATTTTCATACCTTCTTCACATACTTGTATTTCCTAAGTGAGTGTTTGAGTCAAACACTTGAAAGCTTAGAAGACCAAATTCGGGTTGGAATTTGGGTGTTATTGTTTTTGAGAAGTTTTCGGAGAAAATTCTTGCGGTTGTGCTAGCTCCTCGGGAAAGCTAGAGGCATTCGGTTCTTGTAAGCACCCGCAAAACTTACAAGTTGTAATCTTTTAAAGATTAGTCTAACCTTCAAGTAATTGCTTGAGGAGAAGTGGAGTAGGGCCGGACCGTGGACAAATCCGGACCGAACCACTATAAACGGGTTCTATCTCTCTATCTCTCTATTTTGATTGCATACTTATTGTTTGCATATATTGTTAGAGATAAATTTTTATTGGTAATTATTACTAGCAATCCTATTCACCCCCCCTCTAGGTTGCATAATTTGGGTAACAATTGGTATCAGAGCCTCGGCTCTTGTTTGTAGATTTAACCATCTAAGAGTTAAGATCCATGGCAACCACTAGTAATGTTTCTTGTATCGAAGGTCAATCGTCCAATAGACCTCCCTTGTTCACCGGAGAAAATTACTCTCATTGGAAAAATAGAATGATGATCTTTATTCAATCCACGGATTATGATCTATGGAAAATTATCAAAAATGGTCCCATTATTCCTACTAAGAAAGTTGGAGAAGAGACTATGCCTAAACCAGATTATGAGTGGAGTCATTTGGAAAAGGCTTCAATAGAAAAGAACTATAGAGCTATGAACCTTCTTTTTTGTGCTATTACTCCCAATGAATATGATTGTGTTTCCGCATGTGAATCGGCTAAAGAAATATGGGATAAGTTAGAAATGTCACATGAAGGAGATAGTCAAGTTAAGGAGTCCAAAATTGATATTCTTGTGCATAGCTATGAGCTCTTCAAAATGAAACCGGATGAATCTATATCTCAAATGTTTGCTAGATTTGCTAGTATTACTAACGGTTTAAAAGCTCTTGGAAAGATTTACAGTCAATCCGAAATGACAAGGAAGGTGCTCCGTTCCATGCCAACCAATTGGGACACTACCACCTCCATCATCCTACAATCCAAAGATTTCTCAACATACACGATGGACAAGCTCATGGGATCTCTCATGACGGAGGAAATGCATCACAACCTCAAGGGTGAAAAAGAGAAGAAAGTTAAGGATCTTGCCTTCAAAAGTACAACAAGCAAATCAAAAAGCAAGGAGGATTCAAGCAACGAAAGTGAGGATGATGAAATGGCGCTCATCACAAAAACGTTCAAGAAACTCCTCAAAAATAGAGCATCTCACAAAGGCAGAGGATTTTCAAGAAAAGATGGAGGCAAAGAAGAAAGTAGTAAAAAGGATCCAATCATTTGCTACGAGTGCAAGAAGCCCGGCCACATCAAAAGTGAATGTCCATATGCAAAAAAATATTCAAAGAAGGACAAAAAGAGAGCTATGATGGCCGCATGGGACAATAGTGACGATAGTAGCTCCGATGAGGACGATGAGCAACAAGAGGTCGCTAACTTGTGTTTCATGGCCATCGAAGAAAACGAGGTAGATCTCGACTCATCCTATTCCTTTGATGAATTATTTATTGCCTATAAAGAGTTGAAAGTAGAATTTGAAAAGGTTGTTTCTAAAAACAAATTTCTTAAAAAGGTTGCTAAAGATCTCTCACTAGAAATGGATGATTTAATTGAAGAGAAAGATATTTTGGAGGAAGAAAATGAAAGTTTAAGAACCTCTTTGGCAAAAGAAAAAGAGTATTTGAAGGATACTTCCAAAAACGAATCTTTAGAAAAACAAATTGATGATTTAACTAATTCTCTTTCAAAACTCACTAATGGAAAAGAAAGTTTAGACATTCTTCTTGGAAAACAAATGGTTTCTTTTCACAAGGCCGGAATTGGTTATAATCCCACTCAACACAAAAATCTTTTTGGAAAAGATGTTCCTCCTTCTAGCCATTCTAAATTGACATGTCATTATTGTGGTAAAATTGGTCATATTTCTCCTACTTGTCCTATGAAAGGATACTCATCTTCTAATGCAAAAAAGGTCTGGGTTCCTAAGAACCGTATCAATGCTAACCTTCAAGGACCCAAGATGATTTGGGTACCAAAAGTCAAGAATTGATGTGCTATTGTAGGTATGCTTCAAAAGTTCTCTCAAGGAAGGAAGTTGGTACCTTGATAGTGGATGTTCAAGACACATGACCGGTGACAAGAGGGCTTTCAATTCTCTTTCGTCTAAAGATGGTGGACATGTCACATTTGGAGACAACAACAAAGGTAAAATCATAGGAATCGGCAATATAGGTAATTCTCCTATTATTGAAGATGTTTTACTTGTTAATGGTTTAAAACACAATCTTCTTAGCATAAGTCAATTATGTGATAGAGGAAATCGTGTTATCTTTGAAAAATCCAAATGTATCATTGAAAATGACAAAAGCAACAAGACACTCTTCGTTGGACAAAGATTTGAAAATGTATATGTTTTTAATCTCAATGATTTAAGTAATTGTGATATAAAATGTTTTTCCGCTTTGAGTGAAAATAGTTGGCTTTGGCATAGGCGCCTAGGACATGCAAGTATGGATGCTATTTCAAAACTCTCTAGAAAAAATTTGGTAAAAGGTCTTCCTAAAATCAAATTTGAAAAAGATAGACTTTGTGGTCCTTGCCAACAAGGAAAACAAACCAATGTTTCTTTTAAGTCCAAAAATGTTGTTTCAACTACTAGACCTTTGCAATTACTTCATATGGATTTGTTTGGACCAACTCGCTCTCCAAGTCTTTGTGGAAACTATTATTGTCTTGTTGTTGTTGATGATTTCTCTAGATATACATGGGTGATGTTCCTAGCTCATAAGAATGAGGCTTATCCTAATTTCACTAAACTTTGTAGAAGAGTTCAAAATGAAAAAGGATTTGTTATTTCTAACATTCGTACGGATCATGGAAAAGAACTTGACAATTCTTTATATGAAAAGTTTTGTGATGAACATAGTATTGGTCATAACTTTTCCGTACCTCGTACTCCTCAACAAAATGGAGTAGTAGAGAGAAAAAATCGTACTCTGGAAGAAATGGCCCGCACTATGCTTTGTGAAAACTCTTTGCCAAAATATTTTTGGGCGGAAGCCGTTAATACCTCATGCTATATTTTGAATCGAGTTTTAATTAGGCCTATCCTCAAGAAAACTCCTTATGAGCTTTGGAATGGTAGAATACCCAACATTAATTACTTTCATGCCTTCGGTTGTAAATGTTATGTATTAAACAATGGAAAAGATAACTTGGGTAAATTTGATTCAAAATCGGATGAAGGCATCTTTATCGGTTACTCTCTTACTAGCAAAGCATATAGAATTTATAATAAGCGCACTAATCTTGTTGAAGAATCTATTCACGTTTCCTTTGATGAATCTAATCCTTGTGCTACTAAGGATGTTGTTGATAATGATGACTTAGAAATTACACATGAGATTCATGACTTGAAAATTCAAGAAAAAGTTGATGGTGATACTCAAGTAGAAAGCTCTCAAATCAAAGAAGATGAAGTTATTAATCAACCTCAAGATGCCATGGGAGACAACCAAGATCTTTCCAAGGATTGGAGATTCGTGCAAAACCATCCAAAGGACTTGATTCTTGGAGAAGTTTCGAAAGGGGTAACCACTCGCTCGTCTCATAGAAATTTTTGTGAAAATCAAGCTTTTGTTTCTCAAATTGAGCCTAAAAAACTTTCCGGAAGCTCAAGATGATGAAAATTGGATTTTGGCCATGCAAGATGAGTTAAATCAATTTGAAAGGAATAAAGTTTGGGCATTAGTACCTAAGCCTCTTGATCACACTATTATAGGTACTAAATGGGTTTTTCGTAACAAGCTAGATGAATCCGGAAATATTGTTAGGAATAAAGCTAGACTTGTTGCTCAAGGTTATAATCAAGAAGAAGGTATTGATTTTGAAGAAACTTTTGCACCGGTAGCTAGATTAGAGGCTATTCGCATATTACTTGCCTTTGCATCTTTCAAAAATTTCAAGCTTTATCAAATGGATGTGAAAAGTGCATTTTTGAATGGGTTCATAAATGAGGAAGTTTATGTCAAACAACCTCCCGGCTTTGAAGATCATGTATACCCCGATCATGTTTTTAAACTCTCAAAAGCTTTATATGGTTTGAAGCAAGCACCACGTGCATGGTATGATAGACTTAGTTCATTCTTGCTTGACAATGGCTTTACTCGTGGAAAAATTGATACTACTCTTTTCATTAAAGCCAAAGGTAAAGATATGCTCATTATTCAAATATATGTTGATGATATTGTCTTTGGTGCCACTAATGATAATATGTGCAAAGAGTTTGCTAAGTGTATGCAAGGTGAATTTGAAATGAGTATGATGGGGGAGCTTAACTTTTTCCTCGGACTTCAAATCAAGCAAACTAATGAGGGGATCCTAATCAACCAAGCCAAGTATGCGAAAGAACTTATTAAGAAGTTTGGCATGGAAGGATCAAAGCCAACGAGCACACCAATGAGCACATCAACTAAGCTAGACAAAGATGAGAATGGTAAGGCCGTCAATGAAAAGATGTATCGAGGTATGATCGGCTCATTACTTTATCTCACTGCAAGTAGACCGGATATAATGTTTAGTGTTTGCATGTGTGCTAGATTTCAATCATGTCCTAAAGAATCGCATTTAAAAGCTATTAAACGTATCTTTAAATATGTTGGCGGTTCTCATGACTTAGGATTGTTTTATCCACGTGGAGTTGCATTTGATTTAATTGGTTATTCGGATGCGGATTTTGGAGGTTTCAAAGTTGATCGTAAAAGTACAAGTGGGACTTGCCAATTTCTAGGGCACTCTCTAGTGTCTTGGCATAGCAAGAAACAAAATTCCGTAGCTCTATCTACCGCCGAGGCGGAATATGTAGCGGCCGGAAGTTGTTGTGCCCAAATATTGTGGATCAAACAACAAATGGAGGATTTCAATTTGCAATATGATCATATTCCTATTAAATGTGATAATACTAGTGCAATTAGCTTAACCAAGAATCCAATTCAACATTCTCGAACAAAACATATTGAGATTAGACATCATTTTATAAGAGATCATGTTCAAAAAGGGGATATTGAACTTAACTTTATTAGTACCGACAAGCAATTGGCGGACATTTTCACAAAACCCCTTGGTGAAGAACAATTTTGTTTCATTCGACGAGAACTCGGCATGTCTAATCATTTATGAAAAAGTTGTGTTCTTGATGTCAAAAGTTTTTTTTTGGATTCAATGTTGAGTTGATTGAATTCGTAAATATCATACTTGATGGAGAGTACAAATGATCTTGATAAAGAAATCACCCTCCAAACATTTTATCATATGATTCATTTTCCTGTGTTTGGTATGCAGAAAAACAGTTTTATGGTCTTTAATGCTACTCCTCTTAAACGTTTTCTGGACTTAACCTGCATTTGTCAGTGTAGAGACCCGTATTTTATTTCCATAATTCTTTATGTTTTATTAAGGCATGAGTTGTGATATAAAATGGAGAATGAGTTCGGATGTCGAATGTCGAATGTGCTAGAATTTAGAAGTTCGGGATGCAAGTGTAATATGCATGGGTGTATAAGTGAAGGTGTGTGTAGGGGATAATTCTCCCCCACATATATTTCTTTTCTTTTCCGGGCAGACACACACACGTTTCTCTCTCTCTACTCCCTCGACCGACTCTCTCTCTTTCTCACCTCTCGTCCAAACTTCTCTCTTCGATTTCATCGCCTTAGAATGAGATTTCGGAAAAATCCCAAGTACTAAAGTTGTTCTACGCGACGAGATCTTCCTATTGATCGAAGAAGAATCATGATCGGAGCACTTTGAGGTTTCCTCCATGTTCGGGCTTGCTTCTAACCCTCGAGGTAGGGATCTCCTACCTTCTTTACGTGTTTAAGTGTTGGTTAGATGTACAAGAATCAAGTTTGATCATTTATTTTGAGTCTTGAACAAATCTGTTATATGCTGATAATTTCGTGGGTTTTGGAAATCTGTCTTTTGGGAGCCCTCTGCTAGAAATCACTGGCATTTGTCATGATTAAGACCTCAAGGGGCGGGTCAGGGTCGTGACAGTCAGTCGGATGTCCAAGCGGATGTCCAACCGGACAACCGTGAGGATTGAGACTTATTCAAGCTTTTGCGTTGCTAACTCTGATTTATTAAGTCTGTTACACTTAGTTTGTATGAACTTCATGGCTTAGTGCTTAAATTGTCTCTTATATACTTCGCCGATATGAATTTCTTGTCTCTAAGCTTGCAGGGATAATCATTCTCGGTAATACCCCTCGCATTCTTTAAAAAGCTCTCTTTTAGGGGGAGCATGTATTAAGGGGACACAACAATAAACACCCGAACACAATTTTCTTCCCCTATTCTTGTTCTTTTCGGCGCCACCCCTATTCTTGTCCTATTCGGCGCCGCATCCCCTATCCTATCTCTATTCGGTGCCGCATCCCCTATTATCTCTCTTTCGGCGCAGCAATTCAATCAATTCGGCGCACCATTTCAAACAATTCGGCGCAGCATTTCAAACAATTCGGCAATCTCATACTCTATAAATTCAACAACACAATCTCTATCTCCTCATCTATCTATCTCTCCTTCTCTCTCGGCCTAAATCTCTCCAAATCTCTATCCTTCCAAATCGAGCAATGGCAAACATACCGCAAGGGTTACCGTTTGAGTTTTACGAAAGAGATGCCGAACGAGCAGAGTTCAGGTTGTTTATCCAAACCATTTGGATGCAACTCTTTATCTTCATTCTGCTGTGTGCGTTACTTACCATGAGAATACCACCATGGTTCGGATGGAATGTAAATGTGGATACTCTGTGGTATTGGATTGGCATTATAGCTGCCGTTGTAGCAGCCATTATTCGAGAATACGAAAATCAAGGACGCCAAGCTCTCAATGTACGAAGATAGAGTGCTACAGGCAAGAGCGGCATGGTGCTGGAACCATGGCCCTATTGTTTTTCTCTTTTAGTTTTTTTTTTATGATGTCACAGGGGGAGAAAAAGCCAAGTTTTAATTGATCTATCTTGCCATTTTGGGCAAATTTAAAAAATTGCTTGCTATGATCTGATGATTATTGCTATTACTCGTTGATCGTAGATAACTGCTTTGGTGCATGTATTAAGGGGGAGATTGGCATAACTCCTACTTGAATAAAAACTATCATTTTGTGTCATCATCAAAAAGGGGGAGATTGTTGAAAAATGTATGCATTATAATTTGTGAAAATTTATATGCATCTCTATTAATTATTTTGATGATTAATTCAATGATATTTTTATTCGGCAAATACAAAATTATCGAAAAGTCGATTCCCGAATTAAATATTTTCGTGACCTTGAAATATAGCATAAAGTCTCTTGGATTCATGATTTATATTTACAAAGACTTTATTGAGCTCAATACATGCTTTAACGGTTTATTTAGATGAAATTGTGAGCCACAGGTTGACGAACCGGCTGACAAGCCGGCTGTCTGAACAGAAAGCTGTGACAACCGGACGACCACCCGGATGACCACTCTATCAAACGGCTAGTTTCAAACGGCTAGTTTCCAACGGCTAGTTTCAAACGGCTAGTTTCCAACGGCTAGTTTCCAACGGCTAGTTTCAAACGGCTAGTTTCCAACGGCTAGTTCCAACGGCTAGTTTCCAACGGCTAGGAAGCATATGGATGGCTATATAAGGCATCAAGAACTCATTAATGAGTACACACACAAGCTACAACATTCCATATTATTGCAAGAGCAAATTCTCAAAAGATCAAAGCCAAAAATTCTCATTGTTCTTCCACTTTCATATTATTCTTGAGAGAAAATTTGTACAAGTTGTGAGCGATAATTTTCATACCTTCTTCACATACTTGTATTTCCTAAGTGAGTGTTTGAGTCAAACACTTGAAAGCTTAGAAGACCAAATTCGGGTTGGAATTTGGGTGTTATTGTTTTTGAGAAGTTTTCGGAGAAAATTCTTGCGGTTGTGCTAGCTCCTCGGGAAAGCTAGAGGCATTCGGTTCTTGTAAGCACCCGCAAAACTTACAAGTTGTAATCTTTTAAAGATTAGTCTAACCTTCAAGTAATTGCTTGAGGAGAAGTGGAGTAGGGCCGGACCGTGGACAAATCCGGACCGAACCACTATAAACGGGTTCTATCTCTCTATCTCTCTATTTTGATTGCATACTTATTGTTTGCATATATTGTTAGAGATAAATTTTTATTGGTAATTATTACTAGCAATCCTATTCACCCCCCCTCTAGGTTGCATAATTTGGGTAACACTCTACATGCCTATACAGCATGTGTGAGGTGGTTTCTGTTGAGATTTGTCCCACATCGGTTAATTATCTCTTCCAAAATTAGTATATGAGTCTGGGTGGCCTCTTCACTCTTTTGCAAATGGTTTAGAATTGGATACTTTAACATGGTATCAGAGCTAGAGTTTCTGAGAATTTCTTCCCCTTGTTTGTGCCATACGTTCAACGTTATTTGTTGTGATCCAAGTGTCATATGGATCCATTATTTATCTCCCCACGTACGAGTCGGAGGTCGCACGTGCGGGGGAATGTTGGGATTTGTCCCAAATCGGTTAATTATTTCCACCAAAACTTGTATATGAGTCGTGTGGCCTCTCCACTTTTTATCAACTGATTTAGAGTTGGATGCTTTAACAATTTCAACCTCCAACCCACAAACAGGACCGATCATCTCCGCTGGCACCTTAATTTCTCCGCATCGAAATAGCAATGACTAACCGAAGCGCATATCATTAAAACTGTGCAGTTCCAAATTTTATCGTCGCACTGACCCGTGGTACTAATTGGCTGGCAAAGAATCCTATCAGCATCTCCGTTATTAAAAACTGACCTCACTAGCTAGTGTCTCCCTCCTCCTTCCAAGTCTTCCCTTCATTATCAATAAGCCGTGTTTCCAACAAGGAAAAGCGGAAAAAAACGGAGGCTTTTTTTCAAGTCATCAACAAGTTTCAATATTTTATCATTTCGTTTACATTAACAAAAAAGTTGTTAGCAACAACTTCTTCAAAAAAAAAAATCACTCATATACCCATTAACAATTTATTCACTAGTGGAAACAATTTGACATTTCTTACTGACTTATTTACGATCGGAAAAAACAAACAGCTTTTCAACAACCAAAAAAAAAAATTCTCCAAAATTTTCCTTAATGAAAACACCCCGAAGGTCACTCACCATTTTACACTGCTCAATGTAGGTGTCTGTGTATGTGTTTGGTTTAAAAAAAAATTTATGAAGAATTTTGTTAGACCAATGTTACACATACAACTTAAAACACAACTTAGAAATACACAATCACATTCGGAATTTTTTTCAACGTACGTGAGTCCACATCCAACTAATGATTCGGACACGTGTCTTTTAAAGTTTTGTGCAAAAACACAATCTGAATTTGTCAGCCTCCTTTGTTTTTTCGCCTTTTATTTTGGACCGTACGTACACTTCCCACTCATTGTCTTTGTACTTGTCTCAAATTTAGATTACAATGAACAACAGCCATTCACATGCTCATCACAACTTCAATAATGTTCTATCCGCCCCACTCGTTGTCTTCTTTTTACTATTTTTATTGTTCTTCGGAAATTCCTCTCAACAATGTCGTGTGCACTCAAGAATATTAAAACACAAAATTGGTGAAATAAAAGAATAGCAAGGTTGGAAAAATGAAATAAATAGTGGAGTAATCTAGAAAACACCAACACTAAAGCACTAGCCAATTTGTCAAAAGTTACGCAAAGGAAAGAGAAATTTTTGGATACCGAGGTTACCACGTGGCTGTGCCCATGTGGTGCCCAAGCAGCCCATTCGGACTGTCAAAAAATGTGTTGGACAACCCAGATTGAAACATTCTCTCTCCTCTCATCCCACTACTCTCTCTCCACTTTCTCTCTCCTTTTTCCTTCTTCAAATTTGAGTCGTCCAAAACCGAAATGAACAGCCCGGATGTGCCGAGCAGACACCTCGTATTACCCACCCGACACTGAAAAATTCCTCCAAAAGAAATGATTGCTCTTTATAAAAATAAAAATAAAAAGCACGCTCCTTTTATTCATTGAGACTCATTTTTTGTCTTTATTCACCAGAAAGTACCAAATTGCTTTTTATAAAGAAAAAATAGCTCAAGAGACCAGAGTAATTTTTTAGATTTTCATGAATGAAAGACAAAAAAAATTCAATAAATAAAAAAAAATGTGAAAATCATTTCCGTCTCACAAAACCCGACCTGGTATAAAGTATAAACTGTTCCAATATTCATGCACCCACTGAGCCACACCACTAAGGCTGCAAACGAGCCGAGCCGAGCCGAGTTTTAGAGTGTTCGAGCTCGGCTCGGCAAAAATTTAGTTGGAGCTCGAGCTCGTGACGAGCTGCAGAACTTGAGCTCGAGCTCGGCTTGATAGGTATTTACGGAGCTCGAGCTCGGCTCGTTCGGCTCGTTTATGAAACAAATATATATAAATATATATATAAATAAATATAAATATGTAAATATATATATATATATATATATATATATATATATATATATATATATATATTATATAATCGAGCTCGCGAGCCAATTCGAGCCGAGTTTCGACTAGCTCGAGCTCGGCTCGTTTATGAAACGAGCCCAGGACTCGAGCTCGAGCTCGGCTCGTTTTTGTTTTGAACCGAGCCGAGCCGAGCCGTTATCGAGCCGAGCTCCGAGCCGCTCGTGAGCGGCTCGGATCGTTTGCAGCCCTACACACCACACATGCATATTGCATACAGCTTTTCAAAATTTGTTGCGGAGACTCATCAAACAACCAGCCATGCATTTCTCATTACACCCCTTCATCTTCTCTCTCCTTCCCCTGTTTTTCTTCCTAGTTTTCCTTCTCAAATGGCTCCCAATCACCGCCCCACCACCGCACAAAAACCAACCGCCGTCTCCCTGAAAGCTCCCCATGATTGAAAACCTCCACCAAATCGCCCCTTCCCCCACCTCTCCCAAGCCCACGGCCCCTTAATGCTCCTCCACTTCGCCGCCGCCCCCTCCTGATTGCCGCCTCCTCCTCCGCCGCCCATGACATCATGAAAACCCACGACCTTATCTTCTCCAACCGACCCAAATCGACCATTTGCGAGAAAATCATGTACGGATCGAAGGATGTGGCTTTCAGCCCTTATAACGAGTATTAGAGGCATATGAAGAGCATCTGCATCCTCCAACTACTAAGCAACAAGCGAGTCCAATCCTTTTGCGACGTTAGGGAAGAAGATACGGTGCTCATGATTGAGAAGATTTCGGGTTCTGGTTTTGATGTGGTGAATTTGAGTGAACTGATTGTGGAGTTGATGGGGGACGTGGTGTGTATGGTGGCGTTGGGCGAAAATGCGTTGGCATCGGGGGTGGCAGGAGGGGGTTTATGGAGGTTTTGGGGGAGTTACTGGGGTTTTTTTGATATTGGAGATTTTGCCCCATGGCTGAAGTGGTTGGATAGAGTAAATGGGGTCACTACAAGAAAAAGTATGTTTAGTGACGAAAAAGTGGCGACAAAATTTAATTTCGTCGCTAAATGAGTATATTTGGCGACAAAAAAATAAATTCGTCACTGTTTTGATAACTTCCTTGACGAAATTATTTTGTCACCAATTATAACTATTTAGCGACGAAAAAAATATTTTTGTCACCAAAGGCTCCTATTTGGCGACGAAATAAAATTTTCGTCGCCAAAAGAGTAAAAAAGGAGACGAAATTATTTTTTGTCGCCAAATATAACTATTCGGTGACGGAAAAAATATTTTGTCGCCAAATGAACCAATTTGGCGACGAAAAATGTTTTCGTCTTCTTTTTACGTTTTCAGTGACGAAAAATTTATCCTTTGGTGACGAAATTTATGAATTACGCTTTGTCACCAAGTATATTTCGGGCATAACTCTTTGCTCAGAACTCTGATTGAGATAATCTAAATTGGGTTTGAACAATAACATAAAGAGCTATGACTTTCATGTTTAATAAAATTGCTAATTTTAATGTTTAATAGTTCAAAATGGCGTTCAAAATATGTTTTAATGTTCAATGTATGTGTTATATATTAGATATTTCAAACATATGCTGAAAAGTTTGTGTGGTGTAGTTGGTTAAAGCTTGCATGCAAAACTTAGGAGACTCGGGTTCGAAACTCCGCAGGAGCAAGAAAGTGAGATTTTTTTCACATATAAGAATGTCTTTCGCGACGAAAATTTTCGTCACCGATGGGTCACCTTTGACGAGCCAAAGAGAATAATTTGTGACAAAATTTTTTGTCATAAAAAAAGCACAATAGGTGACGAAAAAATTTTCGTCACCAAGTCATTTTTCCATGACGAAATTTTTCGTCACCAAAAGGCACTATAGGTGACGAAATATAGATTTCGTCACCAGGTAGGAATCCTCGACAACCTTTAGTCGACAAATTTTTTTTCGTCACCTATATTATTTGTGACGAAAAACATACAATTTGCGACGATTTTCATTCGTCACCCAATGCAATTTTTCTTGTAGTGGGTGTATGGGAGAGTGGAGAGACTTTCTAAGGAGTTGGATGAGTTTTTGGAGGGTGTGGTGGAAGAGCATGAGAGAAGAGAGAGAAAGGGAGTAGAGAGAGAGCAGGATTTTGTGGATGTATTGCTTGAAGTACAGAGAGAGAACGTAGCTGGGATGCCTATTCATAGAGATAGCGTCAAAACTCTTATTATGGTAAGGCCTGAGTCTCTCCTTTATGATTGTCTACTCAAGAAATTATTCAATGCTCTTGGGCTAATATTAAACATGAATCTAGACCATACATCGTGTTCAATCTTAGTTTAATTTTATTTTTTTCACATGCTCAACCTTATTTTATTTTATTTTTTTTCACAATTTTTTTTTCTCATGCTCAACCTTATTTCAGAGTATTGGATATCTTATGTCTGAGTCCTCACGAACAGAAGACTGGCGCGCCTTTGAGATTGGACTCAGATCATCTTAAATTTGTATTGAGCAGTTGTTTAGTTGCCTTGTTACTTTATACTACGATTTCAATTACTAGTTCAATTATTTTTTACGATTTCTGAACAAAGGTTAAGGATTAGAGATATAAATTATACACGGACCCTCAGTGTAGAAGGACCAATAAAAAAGAAGACAACTCAGCGTGGGAATTTGGACACTGTCGAAAAATGTTCTTTTGAATCTTATGGAGCAAAAACTTGATTATAAGAGCTTTAAAGACAAATTTTAATGTGCAAAATACGAATTACCTCCTTGAGGTTTGTCCGTTTGGCACATGATCCTCCTGAGTTTTATTAAAGACTACATCGCCTACCTGTGATTTTGGAGTAAAGTGCAACTTCTAACTCCGTTAACGGCAAAAGTAAAAAGACCATGCTACCCTTTTCTTAAATAAATACTGTAGCTTTTACTATCCTTAACACGTTGAGAGAGAGAGAGAGAGAGAGAGAGAGAGAGAGAGAGAGAGATATGTGTGGAAATTTGGGGCAAATTGAGTCCGAGTGAAACATAGATAAGCCAAATCCAACTCAATTGATTGAAGAAGCATATCGTAAGCAAAATGGAGTTGCATTAAACCAGAAGATTGAACAGCCAAAGGATTTGAGTTTATAATGATTACTAGTTGTATCCTTTTTCTAGTGTATAGCTTTTTATAATCAATCAAAAACAGAACTGGTGGCTTATTTAGGGTTTGTTTGGATAGTTGAGAATTCTAAACAAAGGAATTTGACGTACGACACCGCCCTAGTACTGCCTCCGCCGCCGCCGACGAATGACGCCGCGCGAGTTGGCGGCGCTCGTGGCCCTGCTCTCCTTGCTCGACGGTGCTGGATTGGAGAACACGATCCTGTGGTTGGGTTTGCTGATGTCGATCTGAATCTCCGGCAGGCGGTGGTGGTGGTGGTAGTTGCGGAGGTTGAAGATGGAGGTGGATTTGGAGAGCTCCTTGTTCACGAAGATTGTGTGGTATATTGCTATCTTGGAGAGAGAGAGAGAGAGAGAGAGAGAGAGAGATGAGGGGTGAGTCAATTAGGGGAGCATTGGTGATGGAGTTTTGTTGTTTTTACAGTTGAGGAAAAGGAAGAAGACGAGGAAAAAGAAGAAGATGATAAAAGGATACTATTGTCATTTTATAGTTGATTTTGATGTTACTTTTTTTTTTTCTTACCTACTCTACTTTCTGTTAATTTAAACAGAAAATCTGTAGAGAGCTGTGTTAAATTTTTTTTTAAATTTCATAAATCGTTAGTAAAAGGAAAAAATGTAGGAAATACGAGGAATGACGTGATCATTTGATTTGAGGTTGATATGATAACTTTGTTTACAGGAGGGTGCAAGTGCAATATTTGCTTATGTTGGTATATATATTTGTGGGTGTATGTGTAGAGGAGTATTTTACTCCTCACATTCTCTCTCCATCCCCGATCTCCCCCCCTCTCTTGGCTCTCTCACTCTCTCCCACTCCATCACTCACAAATTCACTCCATCAAAACCCGTGACAAACAACCATCAATCCATCATCCAATCACGTTATTGAGCTTGAATCTCGGTGGGTTAAACTTGGAACGACGTATTTCGATTGATTCTTGGAAATTTGGGGATTCGAAGTTCTAGGACTTGATCGATCTCTTTGGGTTCGGCTTTGGTAAATGAGGTAGGGATTTCTTACTCTCTCTCTCTACATGTTTATGAGTTGATTATGTGCTTAAATCGTGCTCTAGTTGGTTAAAATTCGAAATTATGCTCTTTCTCGATTTTCTACAAATCGTGCATTGTAATGCAGTGGTACCGATACCTTGACTCTAATTGCTCACTGGATTGGTTTGGTACCGATACCTACTTTTTGAGGTATTGTTATCAATGACTCAGAAAACTGTTTTGAACTTTGTTAATCATTCGTCGATTGTGTTAATCCCCGATCACTTCTAACACTCTCCAATCACATTCTAATCATTTCTAAACTTGATTGCTCGCATTCCAGTGATTCGTTGCTTGTCACCACTCTTTCGGCTCTTGTTATAACAAAGAAAGTTGTAAAACTAGACGATTAAGGTACTTGTTCCCTTGCCTATGCATTTGGGTCATCATGTGAGCATTGTGATATGTTTTCATGAATGATATGAACTCGTAAATAACGTATGTGATGACAAGGTTGATCGTTGAATAAAACGGTGGGTGAATTGTGAGTGAAAGCGATAAGTTGACACGTGATGCCATATAGTACAAGGAATGAGTTTGGATAAGGAGTTTGGGATCGAAATGAAAATACGAGTTGGGACGTGAACCGTTTACTTAACATTAATGTCCCTCATTAACCACATTCTTGCAAACTAGAATCCTGAAAACACTTATGGTGGAATACAATACAAATGAATCGGAATCGAATGTACGGGGTCACAAGTGCCCGGAACTTGAATTGGATGTACGGGGTCACGAGTAATCGGAACTTGAATCGGATGTACGGGTCATGAGCACCCGAAATGTAAAATTGATATACGGGGTCACGAGCACCCGAAAATATTTTATGGGTATATGAGGTCCTAAGACCCGGAAGAATTTCTTAAGATCACTATTTGGTATGTTAATGGAAAAATAGCTACTTGATCGAGCTCATATCAAAGATCAATGGGAGATGTACGGGGTCCTTAAGACCCAAAATGTGAGACACTTAATGTAGAAGTGTGCGAAATGAAATCGAGAACACTTGACATAATGAAAGCGGAGAACTTAGAGATTGTTAAGCTTCTGGTATGAAAACGGCGTCGGTTATTATGTCATATCTTCTTGCTCCGGTTCATGTGGAAAATCTTATTGTTGCCATTGTTCTTTTCGGTGCATAACCATCTCATATGTATATAGTTTGAGCAAAAATTTCTCTACTGGGCTAGTGTAACTCAACCTATTATTATTTCAGGTACATTTCAAGGGCATTGATATGGAGTGCTTAATGTGCGTACGACTTCATCATTTTGAAAACTAACAAGGAAGAATTACTTTGACATCTTTGTAAAATTCTTTTGAGAGATGTAATTGTAATTTTGAACTAATCTTTTGACTTGAAAATCATGTAATCTCTAAACTTGCCGTCTTTTGCTTAACTATGAAATTTGGGGCCGGAGTGCCATTATTGTAAACTTTTAAACTTGATTGCTCTCTCGGATGAATTATGGGAAGCATTTTGGAGTATTATGATGTACTATTGCGAAAGATTTTTTATTGAAAATATTATTATTATTATTATTATTATTATTATTATTATTATTATTATGTTGAAAATCTAGAGCGTGACAAAATCTAACGGTTGCACTATACTTCAAAACCATAGGTGGGTGATGTGGTCATTAATAAAACTCATGGAGGTTATGTGGCAAATGAACAAACCTTAGGGAGATAATCCATACTTTGTCCAATTTTAATTATGACCCTTTAGAATAACATCATTAGAATAATAAGATCTTCGCACTGGTTCAAACGGATTAAATATTAGAGCACCTAATTTTTTAAGCATATTTTTTTAATATATAAACAGTTCAAAATTATTAAGCGCTTCAATTTTCAATCGTTTGAACCAGTGCGAAGATCTTTTTATTCTGATCATATTATTTTAAAGGGTCATAATTAAATTCTGTCTCTAAAGCTTTCATAATCAAGTTTCAGATCCATAAGATCCCAAAAAATTATTTTTTCAACATTGTTCCATTTTTGCCCCTTGTCCCACGTTGAGTTGTCTTCTTTTTATTGGGTTGGCGGACACTTCCTTCTACACGGATCCGTGTATAATTGGTGTCAAAGAGATTCTTAATTAATTTGGTGTCAAAGAGATTCTTCTTATCAAATAAACAAATAAGAAATGTATACTAAATAAAACTCATAGGAGTATGTTTTTTTGTTGTCCTGTAGAATGTATTTGCTGTTGGAACTAATACTACATCCACAGCCCTAGAATGGGCAATGACAAAGCTCTTAAAACAACTTCAAGCCATGAAAAAACTCTAAGCCGATGTCCGAAGAACAACTCAACCCAACCAGTCCATAATTGAGGACAATCTAGACGAGATGCCCTACCAAAAAGCCGCGATCAAGGAGACTCTATGCCTCCACCCTCCAGTTCCCCTTCTCGTGCCTCGGGAGTCGACCAAAGACATCCAAGTAATGGGCTACGACGTTGCGGTTGGGACGCGCGTGGTCTTCAACGCTTAGTCAATCGGGCGGGATCCGGAGTCGTGGGACGAGCCCGAGGAGTTTAGGCCTGAGATGTTTTTGAATGGTCTGGTCGATTTCAAAGGGAAGAATTTCGAGTTGATTCCGTTCGGAGCGGGGAAGAGGAGGTGCCCGGTAGGGTTGTTAGCCGAGACCGAAAAATCGACCAAAACCTGAAAAACCAGACCGGACCGAATTTTTTAAACCGATTGAATAATTTCGATCCGGCTCCGGTTTATAAAATTTTATAAACCGGAAAAATAATTTCTATCCGGTTTATGTGTTTTAAAAACCAATCGAAACCGGACCGGTTATATATATACACACACACACACACACACACATAGAGGAGGGGTTGAATTATGGGTTTTTGGTTTATATTTTGTGGTGTATATTTGTCTAATAAATATATTTATTATATAAAATCAATCATATATAAATATATATATATATATATATATATATATATATATAAAAACTGTTTTTATGGGCTTAATTATGTTTTTATGAGGGTTTTTTTTTTTTGGTATTGGGCTCAAAATTGATCATTTTTTGTTAGGCTCAAAAAAAGTGTTGAATTATGAATTTTTTGTTGATATTTTGTAGGTTGAATTGTAAATTTTTTGATGTGTCGAGCCCAAAATATGGCTCATGAATGAAAACTGGATAAACCGGACCGAAATTGGTTGAGCCGGTTGAAACTGGACCGATTTATCTCAACCAGTTTCGGTTTGTAAAAATCTCAAACTGGATAACCGGTTTCGACTGAAAAATACACCCAAGCCGGTCGAAACTGGACCGGTATCACTCTTAGTGCCTGGGGATTCAGTTCACGGCGGCGGTCGATGAGCTGGATGAGCTGGTTGTCGCAAATCTGGTGCCCAAGTTTGATTTTGCATTGCCTAATAAGGTGGAGTTGGATGTGAAAGAAGTTGCTGGTTTGACTGTCCATAAAAAGTTGCATCTGCTTCTTGTTGCAACTCCTTGGTTTTGTTAATTGGAGTACAATGTGAAAGTACTTAAAGCTCCTATTATTGCGCTTCCTTTGTCTATTTTAAATGCTCTTTGTATAAAGTCGTGTCATTTTGACTTTTAAAAAAATCATACTTTTTATAATCTTTTGTGGAACTTTTTTTTACCGTTTGAAAGTATTCATTGCGATCTTTGAATGGTGCGAAACAAAGTTAAAAATTAATTCCAAAAGCACTTTATTTTTTGAGGTCAAAGTTATACGGTCTCCTGTAGGGAGCATTTAAATTAATTGAGACGGAAGGAGTAATATGTATGAAATATGTATTTGTATTTTCATGAGTACATATTGGATATAATAGTAATACTGGCACATTTTGAGAGTTTTCTGTATAATTTTGATGATTCTTATATTGTTCTGGAAAGAAAAGAAAATTTGATAAACTTCACAATAATAAATAATAATTTAGAGAGAGATGAGGGTATGTGTACTCGAGTGTTCATGACACAAGAAATTAGTAAGAGTTTGGTCAATTGTTAACATAATTTTTTTATTTATTTATAGGCAGATTGACTGTAGTATTAGAGTTGATAAGTGTCAACTTACCACCAGAGGAGACAAATCTCCTCGTCCACATTGCCAATCTTTCCTCCACCCTATCTACCACAGTTTGCCAAGTTTGAATTTTTCTAAGATTAGCACCGAGTGGGAGCCCAAGGTAATTCAATGGAAGAGATCCCACACGACACTCCATCACCTGAGCTAATACTTCCACATCCTGTTCTAGACATTTCACCGGACAATTACAGGTAGCCCAAATAAAACTGAAGCAAAACACTGTATGAACTAACTCCAAATGAGTTACATGGTAGCTCCCGGAAGATTTCGAACAAAAAGCAGCATTTAGGGATGATTTATTGTGTAACAAAAAGCAAGCAACTGGGGCAAGTCTAGTCGTGCTATACATGGTCCCATCTGACTCGTTGATATCTACGAGATTCTTTTCTTTTGAAATTTTTTTGGGTGTCGGGTGGCTACTACGAGGTCGTACCAACATGGTCTCCGAGCAACGTATCTGGATCGTCCAAAGGATGTTGGACGGTCCATAATGAAACACTTTCTCTTCTCTCACTCCACCACGCTCTCTCATTTTTCTCTTTCCAAACCTGAGCCATGTAAAATCGAAATGGACGGCCTAGATGCACTCTTCGGGCACCATGTGGTGCCCATTTGGCACCCAAAAATTTCTCCATGCGAAAAAAATCAATCTACTTGGATATCTATAGGTACATGAATTCAGGGCCTCCAGGTCCAGGGCCATCACTTCTGTTGATCCATGTGTAATGCCTCTCCAGAAGACATCGACCACCTATTCAGGGGATGTGCCAAAGTCAGGGATTTATACGGGCTTGTTTCAAAAAGTTGCTGATGGTTGAGAAATAGCTTGGAATGCTCTTCTTTTTCTTTTTCTTTTTCAATCAAGGGCAAAGCCCTCCCCTAGCTTCCGCTGTCGCATAAAGGTAGTGAAAATCCTAGGGGGAGAGAGGGAAAGGAAGAGACGCGGCTAGGAAGAGACGCGTCTTCTTCTCTCTTTTTTTAAAAAGAAAGCAATTTCAAGCTCAATAATCATGTGTTTACGCAAATAATTTTTCTACCAATATAGATCTTGTTTGATAGATCTCATTGAGATCTTTTATACGGTGCAAAAAAAATGAAAAAATTATTTTTTATTTTCATTATATTTGAGTTTTAAAATTGAACAAAAGAACTTTCAGAAAAAGAAGATAAACCGGAACGGGGCCTAAATCGCATTCAGCGTGTTCTTTGGAATTAATGCTCTTTTTTTTATTTTATCCGCAATTAATGCTCCTTTGTTGACTGGATTTCGTCTAAATTTCTTGTATTGATTGTAACGTGCCTTGGAAAAATCCTACTTTGAATCATTCTCAGCTGGCAAATTTGAAAGGACCCACCTTTTGTTTGCGGGGTTAACCTCCTCACCATTACTCTACGAAGCTGGCTTCTCTACAGTCAGTCAATAGATTTGCGGGTGCGAAGTTGAATACCATAAAAAATTTAATTGAAGCGCTTCTTTACACCAATTGATTTTAGGAGAAATGCATGGTGGAAATACGGTCCTACAAAAAGAATCTCGTACATATCAAGGATAAAGGTATGAACTCTCCCCTTTGGGAGTGACATTATCAATTACCTTTTTTATACCACGGTCAGGTTTTGCTAGCACGGAAAATGATTTTCGCACCCCTTCTTTTATTCATTGATGATACTTTTTTTTTTTTTTTGGTCTCTTATTCATGTAAATTTACAAAATTGTCACTACCATGTCAATGAAGTAAATTCACAAAGGCTTTTTCTCTCTAGCTCGATCGTCTCGTCTTGGCCCATGTCAATGAAGGAAATTTCCCCATTTGGTTTTCTACTCTTTCATAATTTTCTCATAATTGGAAAATTATGTACCCCACTTTCTTATTCAGAATCTTACTAGTATTTCCTTTGCTTGTGTTTGACAAATTTGTACAACACTGTGTTTTTGTTGACTTTCCTATAAAAAAAAACTGTCCCAATATTCATGCACGGGCACCACACATGCATCGTTCAATAGATCCCATCGAATGAGATCAACAATAACCATATTGCATAAAAAATTTATTTTAGTAAGTCTATTATTTTTAACATTAAAAATTGCAAATAATTAGTATTACTTATTTTTTTAAGAAGGCTTAGCGGAACAATAAGAACAAACAATTTTACGAGGAACACTGCACAGAACCAAACAAAAAGATTACAAATAGAGGCTACTTAAGATTGAAAAATTTCATCATTGAGTTCTTCTTCATGTCAAGATCCCTAACAAATTCTGCAAGAATTTCTCACACGAAACTTGTACTAAAATCAACTCAACATTAGTTTTTCATCAATTGCAAACAAAGAAATTTCATTTTTTTTTTTTTTTTTTGTCTATGATGAATCGTCTTGAATTTCTTGTGCACTATCAAAGCTTTTGATCATTTGCTGTCTCTTCTTGTGTCTATGCTCGTCACATTGTCTTAGGTGACGATTTTTATAGCATAGGAATGGGATCCTCTCCCATCTCTTAAACAGATTGAATGTTCTTTTGAGTTCTTTTATGGATCTTTCCTGGGAACTTTAGTCGCAAACCCTTAATTGATTTATCACGGTGAGGACATTGCCTACGTATGAAAAAATAGTAGTAATACTGTATTATTGCTTGATTTGTTTTCAAAACAAATATGTGTTGAGGGGAAAATATATGTTTTTAACACTACACTGAAAGATAGATGTGACAGCCGCCTCCTCTTAGGGTTTTGAGAGTTCTAAGGCGATTTTTAGAAGTTACAGTCACCTTCTTTCTTCCCCCTCTTCCATATAGTTTTTTTCTTTTCGTTTTATCCTCCCTCAGATCTGACCCTTTCTGTTCGGCGGACTATGCCGTCACCAGAGTTGTTTGTCCGCATGTAATGCCGGAGCCCTTGTGGCAACAGTGGTGGAGGCAGTGAGGGTTGTGATCCGTTCGGCGGTTTTTAGGCGGCCGAATTTAGAGCAAGATCTGGGAGAGTTTGTAGACACCTCCCACGCGGGCATCGCCAAACAGATTGATCATTGTTGGTTACTTGTTTGGTTGTTTGCTTCATAAACCAAGATCGTGGATATTCTCATGGTTAGGAACATCGCCACACGATAGCAGTTGTCATCAAAACAGAGTCGCCACCTAATTTATGAAAACTAGGAAAAACAGATAGAGATTCCGGGTGCGGGAGCCAAAAGTACAATGAGGGAAAGGTGTGAGGCATCCCTCTTTGTCCAATCGTGACACTGACTCATAATTGTTCAACATATAATATTGAAACTTACATTCTCCAGAAGGGGTGTTAATTTTCAATAACCTAAAAGTTGTGGATTACAACTTTTTGTTTTGTTCTTATTCATTTTTTTTGTTTGCTAGTTTTTGCGCCAAATTTTTATCTATTATTGATTCGTCTCGACGAGAGGAATCGAAAAAGTAAATAATTATGTCTTTCACGAGAGTATTATTGGAAACATCCCAGAAGAAGTCCAAATAGTCAACATTTGGGACTTTTCTTGCATATTTTCCAAAAAAATGGGTAGAATTCAGGATCTTTTACTTTTTTGATTCCTTTCGTTGAGACGAATCAATAATACATAAAAGTTTGAAGGAAAACTAATAAATACAAAAAAAAAAAAAATTAAACAAAGAAATTTTTTTTTTTTTGAAAAAATGGATTAGTAGAAAACAGAGCCTAGATATAATAATAAACAAGTCTCTGCATGCATGTCTCAATCTGATCTCCTTCATCGTCATTCCAAACTCTAGAAACCTCTCCTATATATTTAGGGAAATGATTTTCACAATCTCTTTTTTGATAATGGCACTCTATTTTTTTTTTGTCTTTTAGTAGAGTTTTTGTGTGTATTTTTTTTTACTAAAAGACAAGAAAATGAGTTCATTTTGCAAAAAAAGAGTGCTTATGTCACAATTTCGCCTTCAAATATAAGGTTAGAAAACCCTAAACGTAGGGTTAGATCGTCGGTAGCATAATAAACCGGTAAGACCGGGATCGTACCACAGTGAATCAGAGATAACTTAATCGGATTGAAGGTTTAATATGGTGGATTTCGACGTTTAAGATGACCAACTTGGTTTTACTTTAAATGGTGGAAAATTATGGTGAAAAGACTAGAAAAGAGGTTTAAACTTAGATAAAATAGGCGGAAAGATATAGGGGATCAAAATGCCCGATGACTTAGCCGATTTAACCGTTTCTTCCTATCAACTCAAGCTCAAGAAATAGACAATCTTGAAACCAAAGCACTCAACGTTAAAAGCCAAGCATAATCATGGTTTAAGCTCGGAAATGACTTAATCTCGTTTAGAAGACATTTAACTCAAACGTTTGGAGCGTTAAAAGCCCCAAGCCCCGTGTGCAAAACGAAGGTTAAAACTCCAGGCAACACACGGTCAAAGAAGGTATTAGCCCTTTGGTTTGGCCGAAAATTAGAGATTATACCTCTTTCCTTACTAAAATCATGACCAGGTCATAGAAAAACCGTTAAAACTACTAAACCATGGGAGAGAGATCACCCCATGACCAAGCCTAGATGACTACTTAACCATGCTTAAAGGATTGAACACAATGCTAAAATCAACCAACATGATTAACCGATAGAAAAGTGAATAAAACTTAAGATTAAAGAGAATCTCGTCCGTATGAACAATTTTAATAAATGGGAAATTAACAAACAACAATTACCTTAAGATGTTCTTGAAGGAAAAGACTTGAAAAGCTTAAGAATAGTTATAGAGTTCCTAGAAAACAAGAAATAAGACTTAGGCCTAAGTCTAACTAATGTGGTCATCCTTTCCATAAATGGCATACAAGCCTATTTATAGGGCTTGCAAAATATCCTTACAAAAGACCAAAAGATCCCTAAAATATTCCTAAAATATTCCACAAGTGAAAACTTTCCATAAATAGAAAGTTAACAAAAATCTGCAGTTTTTTTCATGCAGTACCGGTACCCGCTTGACAGATTTTTTGGGCAACTTCGCGGGCTCGTTCCGAACACTCCAAACTTGGATTTGGGTGTTCTTTGGATCGTTGGAAAGCTTGTCAAGTCTACTTTCTAACTCAAGTGGTTTGGATCAAAAGTAATTTGTACATCAAAAGATATGACAATTCTACCCTCAATTGGTCGGAAGATGAGTAGCTTTGGTAAAAGCCTCACTTCTCCTTCAATTCCCTTGACTCTTGGGCGACCCGAGCAACCTCCAAACCATCTCTTCGAGCACCACAATGGGGTGGCACGTGGCCTTGAGTACTTGGTTGCACCCAGAGCATTCTTTGGCGTTTAAACGCGCCTTATTTATACAAATTACCTGAAATATACAAAAACCTACCTTACGTCAATATCGCATAAAAACGACAACATATATGTACAAACACAACGTACTAGAAGACTTAAGCACCAAGAATATACATTATTGGGTGCTTATCAAAGAGTGCGAAAATTATTTTCCTATATTTAAATGCGTAGTTGGAAACCAACTTTCCTCATCTACAAATTAATGATTCTTCTCCGTAATGTTTGCTTAATTTTCTTCCTCTATTTTTCCACATAGGTTATGATTTTTATCCGATCAACACCCTCCATTTTTCTTTCGATTCTTATCAAATTAAAATTAGGGCTGTTGTTGTTACTCCTTTTCTTGTTCACTTTTCAATCAATGAATCAAAAATTTCAAATCGTCTAACCAAATTAGAAGTGGAAACTGAAAATGACGGGAAGACTGAGATATTTTTGGTAGGTGAACATAGCTGCCCTGGTTGAGAGAATAGGTTTTTGGCTGAAATGACAACTGAAAACAAAGGATAAGATAGAGAATTTTTGGCTGTTCGGGTTCCGTCTTCTAAATCGTTTGAGCATCATTTTTTTGTTGTTGATATTTTTGAAAACAAAACTAAAAGTGGAGTATTATTAGCTAAAAAATCAGGACCCGGGCCTCCCACTGGGAACCATCATTTTTTTTTTTAGTGCGTGTGTGGGTGATGATCGAGGGAAAACAAATCTCATGACTATAAAGGACGGGTTATTGAAAGTGAAAGAAATCATCATTATGGAGGAAGAAAAACACCCATCAAGGGCAAAGCCCTCTCCTTCTGCTATCGCATAAAAGTAGTGAAAAAACCCTAGGGGTAGAGAGGGGAAGGAAGAGACCCGGCTAGGATTTTTTTAGAGAATGTGAACAATAAATCACATTCTGTTCTTTGGAATTAATGCTCCTTTGTTGACTGGATTTCTCATCTAAATTTCTGGTATAGATTGTAATGTACCATGGAAAAATCCTATTTTGAATCATTCTCTGCCAAATTTGAAAGGATCGTAATAGGAAGAGTTTCCGATTTTTTTAGAGAATGTGAACAATAAATCACATTCTGTTCTTTGGAATTAATGCTCCTTTGTTGACTGGATTTCTCATCTAAATTTCTGGTATAGATTGTAATGTACCATGGAAAAATCCTATTTTGAATCATTCTCTGCCAAATTTGAAAGGATCGTAATAGGAAGAGTTTCCTCACCGATGGCGTAAGTATAACTAGACTAATGTGCTGAGAATTTCCATGTACAGGTGATGTCAAAGTTAATACGGATGGCGGTTGGTATAATTTTAGCTAGTGACAAAGGAGGATTCAACGGCATTTTCAGAAACTCTACAGGAACTTTATCAATTTTCTGGCAAATTTAAAATTGCTAAAAGTAAAAGGAATTGTTCTCTATCAATTTTTTTTTGTTTTTTGAGTGGACGTGTGCGTGTGTGGGTGATGATCAGAATTGAAAGGACCCATTTTTTTTTTTTTTTGTTGCAAATATCCCAGAAGTGGAAACTGAAAACGACGGAAAGACTGAGATATTTTTGGTAGGTGAACAAAGCTGTCCTGGTTGAGAGAATTGGTTTTGGGCTGAAACGGCTACTAAAAACAAAGGAGAAGACAGAGAATTTCTGGCCGTTTGGGTTCCGTCTTCTAAATAGCGTCATTTGAGCATTTTTTTTGTGTGCATATTTTTGAAAACAAAACTTAAAATGGAGTGCCATTAGCTAAAAAATGAGGAGGTGGGCCTCCCATTAGAAACTATCATTTTTTTTTGAGTGGGTGTGCTTGTGTGTTTGGATTAATAAATTAGGTGACTTTTTTTTTTCTTTATTCAATTTTTTTTTGCATTTGTTAGTTTTACGTTAAACTTTTGTAACTTATTGATTCTTCTCGTCTAGAGGAATCGAAAAAGTAAAAAAAAATATGATCAAAACTCATAATTTTTTAAATAAGGACAAAAATAAGTCAATAAGTCAATTTTTTTTTTTTTACTTATTCTTGTCTTTTTGAAAAAACTTATGAGTTTCGATCAAAATTTTACTTTTCCGATTTCTCTTCCCGAGACGAATCAATAAATCACAAAAGTTTGATACAAAATTAAAAAATGTGAAAAAAGATAAATAAAGACAAAAAAAAAGTAAAAAATTGTCCAAATATTCATGCAACCCGACTTTTCTTGGCCTAACTTTAGACAAATTTGCTTGTGCTCGACTTTTCTTGAATAAGGACAAAGGGAGTGAGGTTATAAATTTCCTATAAAAAACTGTCCCAATATTCATGCAACCAGCACCACACATACATACAGCGTATTCGTACTTTCCAAATTTGTTGGAACCAGAGCCATGCATTTCTCACTATACCCCTTCATCTTCTCTCTCCTTCCCTTGTTTCTCTTCCTAGTTTTCCTTCTGAGATGGCTCTCCATCACCGCCCGACCACTGCACAAAAACCCACCGCCGTCTCCCCGAAAGCTCCCGTTGATCGGAAACCTCCACCAAATGGGCCCCTTCCCCCACCGCTCCCTTCACTCCCTCTCCCAAGCCCACGGCCCCTTAATGCTCCTCCACTTCACTACTGCCCCTGTCCTAGTTGTCTCCTCCACCGCCGCCGCCCGTGACATTTTGAAAACCCACGACCTTATCTTCTCCAACCGACCCAAATCGACCATTGGCAATATAATCTTGTACGGAGTGAAGGATGTGGTTTTCAGCCCTTACGGCGAGTATTGGAGGCAGATGAAGAGCATCTGCGTCCTCCAACTACTAAGCAACAAGCGAGTCCAATCCTTCCGCGACGTTAGGGAGGAAGAGACGGCACTTATGATCGAGAAGATTTCAAATTCTGGTTCTAATGTGGTGAATTTGAGCAAACTAATTGTGGAGTTGACAGCAAGCGTGGTGTGTAGGGCGGCATTAGGGCGGAAATACGACGGCGTTGGGGGCAGAGGAGGAGGGGCAAGAAGGGGGTTTAAAGAGGTTTTGGGGAAGGCTGCGGAGTTATTTGGGGTTTTGGATATTGGAGATTTTGTACCATGGCTTAAGTGGGTGAATAGAGTAAATGGGTTGTATGGGAGAGCGGAGAGACTTGCTAAGGAGTTGGATGAATTTTTTGAGGGTGTGGTGGAAGAGCATGAGGGTAGAGAGAGAAAGGGAGGGCAGGATTTTGTGGATGTTTTGCTTGAGATTCAGAGAGAAAATGTGGATGGGATTCCTCTTCAAAGAGATAGCATCAAAGCTCTTATTTTGGTATGATCTGAATCTCTGTTCTTTAGGAATTACAACTATCTAGTTAAGAAATTATTCAATGCTCTCGGGGTAATGTTGAGCACGAATTTCTTATTTTTGTATTGACCAATTATGTAGTAGCCTTGTTATTTTATAATTCAATTACTTTCAATGACTTCTGAACAAGGGGAAGGATTAACTTGGTGTCAAAGAGATTCTTATCTATCCTTTATTTGTCTCGATCCTTATCAAATACGTAATAAACAAATAAAAATATTTACTAAATTGTAATTTTTTTGGTCTTGCAGGATATATTTGTTGCTGGAACTGATACCTCATCCGCAACCATAGAATGGGTAATGACAAAGCTCTTAAAACATCCTCAAGCCATGAAAAAACTCCAAGCCGAAGTTCGACTTATAGCCCAACCCAATCAATTTGTAACCGAGGACGATCTAGACCAAATGCCTTACCTAAAAGCTGTGATCAAGGAGACTCTACGCCTCCACCCTCCGCTTCCCCTTCTCGTACCTCGGGAGTCGACCAAAGACATCCAAGTAATGGGCTACGATGTTACTGCCGAGACGCGCGTGATCGTCAACGCTTGGTCGATCGGGCGGGATCCGGCATCATGGGATGAGCCCGAGGAGTTTAGGCCCGAAAGGTTTTTGAACAACCATTCGATCGATTTTAGAGGACACGATTTCGAGTTGATTCCGTTTGGAGCGGGGAGGAGGGGATGCCCAGGGATTCAGTTTGCGGCGGTGGTCAATGAGCTGGCGGTTGCAAATCTTGTGCACAAGTTTGATTTTGCACTACCTGATGGGGTGGAGTTGGATGAGAGTGAAGTTTTTGGTTTGGCTGTTCATAAAAAGTTGCCACTGCTTCTTTTTGCAACTCCTTTGTCTTGTTAATTGAAGTACCATGTGAAAGTACTTCAAGCTCCTATTATGGTAGTATGCATGAAACAAATATCTGTATTTTCATAAAAAGTTTTGCCTCTGCTTCTTGTTGCAACTCCTTTGTCTTGCTAATTGGAGTACCATGTGAAAGTACTTCAAGCTCTTATTATGGTAGTATGCATGCATGAAACATATGTCTGTATTTTCATGAGTACGTATTGGATATTAATAATAGTGATACTGGGCCGACCCGAAACACATTTTCCAGCACAGGCAGCATTAGATGTTAGTAGACCAGTAGTTAAACTACAAGCGGACTGTAAATCCATCTATTTGAACCTGAGACTTTGCATAGGTGCAAAAGTGTATTGAGAAAAGGGTAACATATTAAATTTATGTGGATAAAGGCAAGATATTGTTTGGTCACGAAATGGCTCATGGACTGAGTGCGGGCGAGCCAAGACTTGTCGCGTCTAACGTAAGGACTGGATGTCCCTTTTCTGACTTTGTAACTGTAGCAGCAAAAGTGATGCGAACCTAAGGGTTAGATCACAGTGACGGTTTGTGGTTTTGCCACAACGAACGTGAACTTCATAAATTTTTTAACCGTGTAGGAAAGAGAGCAACGTAAAAAAAGGACTTTATTATATCAGAATAACAAAGTCAGGTACAAGGAAAGTAAAAACCCGAATTACTTGAAGAAGTAATTGAGTTGAATATAGAAAAAGTTAATATAGTTGCTTCGCTGAAAAAACTTTGGTTAAGCATTGGACTTGGTCGGTGTGGAAACCCTTTTTTTTTCCCTTCGGATCTTGTATTATAGGCCAAAAGCTTCCACGGTTCTGCATGTAAGGGTATCAGCTGGCTCCTCCCTGTGACACCATGTGTCCCATGATTGAGCTTTTCCCTCCTAAGCAGCGGTTATTGGAAGTTGGCAGGATATATATGGCACATGTTGTCAATCATGGGTAGTTTTCGTGAGACTGAAAGAGAATGGGTCATTTGACTGGGTGGTCAGTCAAATGGCCATGTGGCATAGCATATTCCTATTTTTGCTCGTGCAATTCCATCACGGGCTTCCACCTTCCAAGGCCAAACTTTGTATTCTCTGGGTTCCAATTTAAATAATATAACCCATAGCCCATAATTTCAGAATTTCAACAGTAACGGATTAAAACTAACTGGGCCCATTCAATACTATCTTGGCCCATTAATTTTAATCCAATACATCACTATTTTTCTGCTCAATTTAATCGAAATCCAATTAAATGGCCCTCCAACGCTAGTTTAGGATTGGGTGCCAAAAACGGGTATAAACAGATATGCAGTGTGGATTGTAAAAAAAAAGGAGTGTGAAAATCACTTCCCATAATAAATTATGTAAATTATTATTACAAAACTTTGTTTGTTTTGATTTGTGTGCTTCTAGTAAATATCTGCGAGAGGTTGAGCTTACCTAAAAAATAAGTATTTATTTACAATTTTCAAACTTAAAATAATGTATTTACGAAAATAATTTTTCAATTTTTTTTGTATCATTCAAAAGATCTCATCGAGATCTATCAAATAAATCCATATTGCATAAAAAAATTATTTTAGTAAGTCTATTATTTTTTAAGAATGCTTAGAGGGACAATAAGAACAAACAGTTTTACGAGGAACATTGCACAGAACCATACAAAAAGATTACAAATAGAGGCTACTTAGCTGATTGTGTTGAAGTCTTTTGAGGGAATTCCATGGCTTTTCTGGATTGCAACCGAACTTGCTTAAAAGTGCCATTTATTTTGCTGGTGTCTCTACCTCCAATAAGCATGCCTTCATTGACCTCTTGGGAATTACTGAAGAACAACTGCCAGTAAAGTATTTGGGGGTGCCATTGATTAGTACCATGTAACGCCCCAAAAAATTCGGAGACATTAATAAACATTTCAAAGATTATTTTCACAAAAGAATTTCATGGATTTACTATGTCACCATTTCAAAAGCATATGTTATTATATTACTCCCTCCGTCCCTTTTTAAGTGTCCTGCTTCGTAACTCTAACTTATTAAAAAGACATCATCATTACACATTTCACATCAACTTTTTCCTCCACTTTTCCTACTTACCCATCATCATTACACTTTTACTCACTAACTTTTCAAAATAAAATCTACTTTTAGGGACAAAATAGACAATACACCAACTTTTACCTCCCTAACTTTACAAAATGGACACTTATTAAGGGACAGCCCAAAATGGAATACTGGACAAAAAAAAAGGGACGGAGGGAGTACAACCGTTTCGAATAAATCAAAATACTACAATTTCCAAATAAACTTAGAAACTTCCAAAATAAAGTCGTCTTAAATTAATCAGAGCGACTATGCGCACGGAAACCAATTAATTCTTCCTTAATAGGATTGAACTCGATTGAATCGTACGACACTTCTGTTCCGTCTTCGGGACCTGGTGTTCGAGCTACCAGGGCAACATAGTACCATGAGCGATGTCGCTCAGCAGCCAAAACCCACCCGAACTCATAATTTACAAACAATAGGATATATAATTGAAATGCATTAAAATAACATAAAAAGAGAACAATTAATCATTTTATTACTATTCTTCACCCTATGTGAAATCTCGGATCTTATCCACAGATCCGTTCCTACCCATAACCTCTGGCACAAGACACTGGCGTGGTCCGACTCCCCTTTTTCAGATCCGGATGAAAAATACCTAAGTTATGTACTTGGGTATCCCATCCGTGACCATAAGTTCGGATAAAACTTCACCGGCAACGCTCAAGCGACGTCTAGCCTGAGTTGTGACACAAGCACAATGCCACTTTTATGTCTCGTCCCAACATCCGAGAGCCGATCACCACCATGCCGTACCCAGGGTTTCGTAAATCAACACTTTCAACAAATCATCACCAATCATCCACCAACAATTCAATCCCCGGATTCCTTGTCCGGAATCACAATCACAGTCTCTCACTTTATTTAATCTTCCATTAAGCCTATTTTCACGTCTAAGGTGATAAATCCATACTTTGTAACTAACCCAGGAACCTATTTGTCCAATTTATCAGTACAACAATGTTTCACACAAATTAATATTTCAACTAAAAATACTAACAAGTCAATAATACATAAGCATGCGATAAAACTAATCATATGATTAAAACAATTTACGTGATTTCTTTCATTTTCTCTCTTATTTTCCAAACCAAAGTCTACATTTAATCTACATCACCTCAAAGTGTTGACAATATTAGAACAATTTATTTTTGCAATAAATCTAGGATCGAACCGGAACTAATTAACTTTGAGGCTTTTAATGTTACATTGCAATACACTAGGGTTAGATTTATAGCTACACAAACTCGAGGGACCAAACTGTAATTAATCCATATATTTTTCCAAAAGCCAGCGACTACTGTATTCGGAAAAGAAAACCGGGGGGTTTGGCCGGACTCGACTGGCGACGTCGGGTTGGATTATAATCGTACCGAAATGCTAAAATCAATACAGAACATAACATATATTTAGGGAGGTGAGTACGGACTACCTCGCGTCCAGCGAAAGGTAGTCCGGCGAAAGGATTTACAGAAAGGTTCGGAGCGGCGACGGAGTTCGGTACGTGGCGGTGGAGCTACGTGGTGATGGTGACCCGGCTGGTGGATGTGGGTCTGGAATGACGGCGGAGCTCGGCTGGAGGAGGTGGGTCCGGTGGCTGCTACGGAGAAGGAGGAGCCCAGGGAGGTGGCGTTCCGCGGCTGGAGAGGAGGAGGTGGCTACCAGCGGTGGTGGACGGAGGTGGTGCCGAGAGATGGAGGAGGGACGGAGGAAGTACGGGGGAGGTGGTGGTTATGGAGGTGGTATATGGTGGAGGTGTGATGGCGACTGGATCGTCGGAGGAGGTGGCTGCTGGACCGGTGGGGGATGGCCGCCTCTTTCTCTCTCTCTCTCTCTCTCGCGGACAGATGGGGATGGGGAATGGGGAAAGTATGTTGTGTGTATTTATGTGTATATAATAAAGGGAAGAAGAGAGTGGGGAGATATAATAATGGGGTAGAATTGGATGGGATAGGAGGCAGGGGGGAGTGGGGCTGCCTAATCTGGCAGAGGGAGAGGGTGATGGAGTATCGGTTTGATAATAGTTTGGTTAGAATTCTAGTTTAGGATTTAATTAGGATAAAGTTTTGGTAAAATGATCCAGAACAAATGCATGCATATAATAAGAAATTAACTCGCCAAATACACGCGTGCACAGTCGATTATGGAATAAAATTTGGGGTGACGACATAAATAATTGTTTTCGCATTAAATAAACTAATGAACAAAATAATATCTTTGTTTTAGAAAATTATTATTATTTATTAAAAATACCAGGTCTTTAAATACAACTCACCTCACGAAATAATTTAGTTGTCCACGCCATATCATCACATGTACATTAGCTTAAAAAGAATACAAATGGTCTATTTTCATAATTAGTATTTTCTTTCAAGATTTCTCCTTTTTGATCACACAATAGGTGCATATGATATGCACCTTAAATGGGTGTGTATTGAAGATTTCTCCTTTTTTTTTTATACGTATCGGGAAATCATGTGATTACAACTATTAGATCAAATTGATTTTTCTATACTCTCTCAATGCACCCAAACCTCCAAAATAATCGAGTAATTTAGTTTTTAAGGTTTTTCTCATCATGATGAACTAGCAAAATTAAAGATTTTGTTGATTTTTGTGGGGCCCGTTACGTGTCCTAAAAAGATGATTTAAATTGCAAGTTATTCTTAAAATATTTTTTATGGTTTCTTGAAAAAATTTAGCTCAATCTGATATCGGTAACAACTGTTTCAGAATTCGTAGGGTGTTTTAGAATTCATAGGGCGCTCTACAAATTCTGAAACAATCTTACTAATATCGAGTTGAGCTAATTTTTTTAAGGAACCCATAGAAAATATTTTTAGAATAACTTGCGGTTTGAATCATTTTTTAAAACCTATAATGGATCCCACAAAAATAAAAAATAAAATAACAAGGGTGAAGGCCAACCAAACAAACGACCAGAATTAAAGCCAGCAGCCATCGTTTCGAATGGAGGCGTTTTTGCCGCTTGGCAGGGGACAAAAGGTGGCGTCCCCGGATCAGTATATGAACACGTGTAGAGTTGATTTTTTATTATTTATATAACTCATGTGTTTAAATCAGTTTATATGCAATTTGATTGATCTTGGGAGCCGATTTCACCGGATAGTACTTGCGGAAAGCCCAAGTAAAATCAAAGCAAAATACCGCATGAATTGACTCAAAATGAGTTGCTTGGTAGCTCCCGGAAGATTTCGAACATAAAACTTATAGGAGGAAGCATTTTGAGTTTATTTTTATAGTGGAACAAAAAGAGCGCAACTGGTGCAAGGCTCGTCGTGCTATGCATGGTCCCATCTGATTTCTTGATATCTAACAAGATTCTTTTCTATCTGAGGAATTTTTGGGTGCAGGGTGCGTATCTCATGGCCATGCTCATGTGGTGTCCGAACAGCGCATCATGGTCGTCCAAAAGTGTGTTGAACAGTTCATATTTAAACCCTCTCACCCCGCACTCTCTCTCCTCTCTCTCTCCTTTTTGTCTCTACAAATCTGAGCTCTCTAAACCAAAATAGATGGCCCGAATGCACTGCTTAGCCACCAAGTGATACCCGCTTGATGATAGGCCCGTAAATGTTCACATTAGCGCCCCCTAATTTATCTTTGTTAAGTCCTATTTATATTATTACTTTGAGATTTATGCTTAGCTTGTGTATTGTAGATATTTGGAGGATTTGGTACAAAAAGAGCGCAAAGTCGAAATATTAAATTGTGTTCGAAGTTGCTTCGTTTGGATTCAATCAAGTGGAGTGCCCGAATTGCAAGTCGAGAGTTTGGCACTGGATTTAATTAATCTATAATCGGAGACCCTTGTCTTTTAATGGGCCTGATAAGTATTTGTTATTGTGACCAATGGTAGGCCCAATGTTTATTGCTCCATGGTTGGTTAAAGACTTAAAGTGGTGGGGCCAAGTGAAAGAAGGAGAAAAACCAATTCTCAGCAGTTACCGTGGCCCAAGGCTCTCGGGCAACAAGGAATAGGGTTGTTATATTTTTACAAAAGTAAAGCTGAGAGCAGCAGCTTTTGCGGACGAAAAAAAAAAGGGAAACGCAGTAACGGACGACAGTGAAAAGAAGAAAAAGAAAAAAAGGCTGCGGCATCTGCACGGAGATCTGATCATCGGGGAGAAACGTTGCAGCAGTTTTTTCTAATTGCGTCGTTATTGGAGAGTCCCTTTTCCTTTCAAATTCTATTTGAAGTTTCGTTCGATTACTTGCATTCCGGTAATTTATTTTAATTTCTGTTTTTTATAAAAGTTATTCGTTGATTTTTTGTTTAACTTAGATCTTTTATTTATTTTTCATCTCGCGTTATAAAAGCATAATTAATTATAGGGTTTCTTCTATTTTTTATGCAATGATTAGTGAGTAGTCGTCGGGATAAGGTCGTGGAGTGATTAGTACACTGTAGCCGGATTGGATGCGTTCTGCTCCTATTTCGAAATAAAAAATGCAAGAAAAATAATTTTAGATGTGTAAAATACTTCCCGTGGACGAACCTGGGCATTGTCGGAGCCCATGTGAACAGGGGAATGGGGGTCCAAAACTCATTCTCCGCTGCGCATGGGTAAACGGCGACCATAAGGGTTTGCATTTTACGGGGTATCTTTTCAGTCTAAAATCAAACGTTTTAAAGAACACAGATTGGAGCAAATGAGTCTGGGCCAGTTGCGAGTACTATGAACCCTACGACCATACCTTCTTTTAATTATCTGAAAAGTTCAATCAATTTCTAGGTTTTAGTTAATCTCAATCAAAACGATAAGGGGTGGCTACCTAAGAGCCCGTTAAATTAGTAACAACCCGAGTTTTTAGTCAGCACACATCACCATCTTTGTGGATTCGACTCCGGTCTTATCGGATATTGTGCTACGTCGGTCTCCGCCCTACGCTTGGGGCAACCCATTAATTTAGGACTAGGAAATCGGTCAAGCACTTGACACCCAAAAATTTCTCGGTGCGAAAAAATGAATCTACTTGGATGTCTATAGGCACATGAATTCAGGGCTTCCAGGTCCAGGGCCTGAGACATCACTTCTGCAGCAGGGTCTCTTACAAAAATACTTCTGTTTATCCTTGTGTAATGCCTCTTTGCAAGGGGAAATTTTTCAGTGTCAGGTGGATATCACGTGATGTCCGCTCGGTGCATCTTAGTTGTCTATTGTATTTTTGGACGACTCGAATTTGAAGAGAGAAATATATTGACCACGTGTTCACGGGATGTGCCAAAGTCAGGGAGTTATGGGCTTGTTTCAAAAATTTGCAGATGGTTGAGAAAATAGCTTGGAATGCTCTTTTTTTCTTTTTCTTTTTCCCACCAAAATGAAATGGTAATAGCTTCATTAATAAGAAACTGAGATATACAAAATAATCAGTTGGGTTGACTGCTTTTCTGATAAAACTGTTGGGTTGATGATGTGCAATTATAAGAGTATCCACAATTCTATAATTAAAAGTAAAAAGGTTTTTAAAGTTAACAATGTTGGTGAAAAATATGCCTCGCAATAAAGGGTCATTATCGGACCAGTCCGCCAAGTCACTACGGAAGCTTGTTCGCAGGCTGGGCTTAGAGGGTTTTTATTTTTATGGGGACCGGGCTGTAAACTTAAAGTCTAGGCCCATCCACAGGCTTAGCCCAATCGACGGGCCCGCGTTTGGACGGATCAGCTCACAACGGTTAGAATTCAAAAATTGATTAAAATATGAAAAGCTATATGCACCCGCTACCTAAAATTGGAAAAGCCTAAAATTGGAAAAGCTGAGCACCCAAATTTGATTAGAATAAATTTGCTTCGTTTGAGCAATAGACTAAAATTAAAAACAAAAAAAACAAAACAACACACAATGATGGAATCTTTGCCTAAAAAGTGGGGGTTTTTTTACATGTACACATTGTTTGTGTATGGACAGTTTAAAAACTCCCCAAAGTTGGTTTCTTGGTCCCCAAATGGATAGACAACTTGAAAATAATAAATTATTTTTTTCAAAAAACAAGGAAATTTTAAGGCTTGCAGCGGGCTTGCGGGGCGGACCGACGGCAAACTGAGTAAAATTCATAGGCCCAAGCCACGCCCATAAAAACTTCGGGCTGGGCTAGCCCGCTCATTGGATAGGCTCCGGCCGAGCAATAGCCCAATGGGCTGGGCAGGCTTCGAGGGGTCGCGGGCCTTCGGGTTAAATGATGACCCTTACTCACAATGTTATAATCAAACTTAACAACCTCTTTTGAAATAATCAAATTTTGGGATTTGGATAACCGAAACTAGCAACATTTTGACAATAACCAAATTTTATAAACCCTACGTATTCTTAATCAAATACACCAATCATTATACAAAAATGTTATATCTCTCCTCTTTTCCTCTCTCTCTTTCTTTTCGAACAATATTTTTGAAAAAAAATATTTTTCTAATTTTTTTTTTTGTAGAAAACTGTTTTTTAAAAATAGTTTTTTTCAGAAAAAAATTTTAAAAACTATTTTCTATTTCTAGTAGTAAATAGTTTTTATTAGTTTCAAAACTATTTTCTACTGTTCACAGTTTTTAGTTTTTTATAGGTTGAAAAAATTATGTGACAAGTTTTGGTTATCCAATTTTGATTATGCTGTTGTAGACATCTACATTTTTAATCTTAGCAATCTCTTAAATGAATAATCAAAAGCTGATGTGATAACTTTTGGTTATCAATTTTTAATTATAGTATTGTGGATACCCTAACTCTAGTCATTTGGAAATGGATATATCCATCTTTATATCCATCAAATGCATTTTTCATACCCAATGGGGCCTTGATTTTTGCATTTGGGAATGAAAAATGATTATCCATTTCCCATTAGACTTGCTCTTGAAAGTAGCATCCGCCTTGAATCAAAGGACTAAAAATCTACAAACAAACCACGACTACCCCTACAAACAAACCATTGAATCAGTTTAAACTCCAAAAAAAAGTCATTATCAATCTCTTTGTGAATGTTAGACGATTGAAAAAAATAAATAAAAAATTGCTTTGTGAATGTTTATAAAAATATGGAACCGGTTAAATAACACAACATTTGAGACAAGGTGTGGGACCCATTGTGAAGTTTCTCGTGCCATTCAATTTATTTAAAACAAGTTTTTAAGATGTTTGTTCCTATATTTGACAGGATAAAAATTGAACAAATCGATCAAGTTCTAATTATTAAAAAAAATGTTTTAAACAAATTAAATGGCTCCGATTATTAGCGTGTGACTCCAAACAAGATTTGTGTCAAATTTTGTGTTAAAAACTGTCTGATTATTCATGTAACTTGCTTGTGTTTTTCCAAATGAGTTTGGTTTATTCCCCCCAAGAGAGAGAGAGTACTTAGAACCCGGATCCCCTGTTTGACTGCCCCTGTAGGACCCGCTTATCTCAACCCTCTCGGCCGTTGATCTTGCAAATTAACGGCTGAGATGAGCTGAGCACTTTTTTCTTAAAACAACGTTGTTTTGAAGCAAAACATGCTCGGCCTATCTGAGCCGTTAATTTGCGAGATCAACGGCTGAGAGGAATGGGACAAGTGGGTCGAACAAGGGATCTCAGTCGGAGTAATAAATGCTGTACAATACTCCTATTTCCCGCACTTTAGGCGGTTAATGTTATGCGAGCATGAAGCACCGAAGCTGTGAGCATAATTCAGATTCGTGGTGGGTGCTGCGCAACCTTGCCGACATCGGTCTGATGATCGGGGACGTTTACTGCGTAGTGCTCATCGAATACTACAAGTGTACCAAAATCAACTCGATCAAATATCGTTCTTGGACGTTGTTTTTTGATGGATCAAAGACTCAAGAAGTCTCAGGCTGTAGAGTAATTATCATTTCTTCCCAAAGCCTGAGGACTGAATTATCTTTTCAATTTGATTTCCCATGTACAAACAATCAAGCTGAATATAAACCAATTGTTATAGGCCTTGAAATCCTTAAGGATCTAAAGGCCAGAGAAGTAAAAATTATTGGAGATTCAAACCTTGTAATCAACCACTTGGCAGAGACATTCAAATGCTATAGTGAGAACTTAGCCTCTTATTATATGGCAGCCGTGCAATTAATTCAAGATTTTGACAATATAACTGTCAAACACGTTTCAAGTCTTCATCGGAACACATATAACTTGAAAAGAATTGATTCAGTGGTTTTGATCTAGTGTTTCGTATCCATTAGGATTCATTTTTTTTTCAAGTTATATATGTATTTCGATGAGGCACTTAACAATATTTGATTGAGTTAATTTTTGGTACACTTGACGAGTTCTACCCAGTGGACGTCTCCGATCGTCGGATCGATGCCGGAAAGGCTGCGCCGGCGACCGCGCAACACCCACCCCGAGTTCGCATATTTCCTATTAGAATAATATTAGGATATGTTACCAAGTTTTCTAGGATTTATTATTATGTTACCTGTTTAGGCCGATTGTTATTGTCAGTGGAGGTCTTTCAATTTTTGAGTTTTTAAGTCATAAGGTCCAAACATGTTCAGGCACTTTTATAGGGTTTTAATGGTTTAGGCGCTTTCATAGGGTACCTTAGGGTTTTAGGCACTTTCATATATATGGTACCATAGAATTTTTGACACTTTCATAAGGTACCCGTAGAGTTTTAGGCATTTTTATAAGGTATCCTAGGATTTTAGGCACTCTTATAGACACATTTGTCCTTATGTTTGATTGCAAAAGGTGCTTATCTTTGAGCTCAAAAAATGTAAATATTATGAATTTTTTGCTAAACCTCCCATTGTTATTTATGTCTCCTAATTAGTCTGGTTTCCTTGTTATGGGTATTTTCTTTATTCGTTAGTTTCTTAATCACCAAGTCCTATAGTCTATATAAAGGCATGTTAGGATTTTGTACACAATCAATAATACATCTTTACGCTTTTTTCTTCACATCTCCAAAAAACGACTTACGGAAATTTCGGAAGTAAAACATTTTGCATGTGTATCCATCCAAATACCTGGGCAAAATATTTTTCTTCGAAACAACCAGATCCGCGTTTCGTGCCAACCATATACGCCAACCAATAACAACAAAGAGATCCAGCAGTTCTTTGCGCTTAGCCCCAGAGGCTGATTCCGTTACCCTAATCCACATTTGTCCCAAGTTCCAACCGTACGTGCCTCCACCATTGCCTCCGGTCTGTACATAGCAAAATGGGGATAGTAACCACACTCTACACGCCCTATATATCACGGCTAAACAGCTTGCATGTGTGAGGTGGTTTCAACCTCCAACCCACAAATCGGACCGATCATCTTCACGGGCACCTATATATTAAAACTGAGAGGCCTGCGCCACATAAACATCTTCGTCTTCATGGCAGTCTGTTAAGAATACGTCGTCCCACATGACCACATCTTTAGCAGTCGCATAGGCTGATTTCACTAAGAACTTTCCATTGGACGTACGTGCAGTTCCAAATTTTATCATCGCAATGACCCGTGGTACTAATTGGCAGGCAAAGAATCCTATCAGCATCTCCGTTATTAAAAACTGACCTCACTAGTGTCTCCCTCCTCCTTCCAAGTCTTCCTTTCATTACCAATAAGCCGTATTTCCGGTAAGGAAAAGCGGAAAAAACATAGGCGATTTTTTCAAGTCAACAAGTTTTAACATTTTACTATCTCGTTCATACTAACAAAAAAGTTGTTAACAACAACTTCTTCAATAATTTTTTTCACTCATATACCCATCAACAGCTTATTCACTTGTGAAAATAACTTGACATTCTTACCAACTTATTTACAACCGGAAACAACAAATAACTTTTCAATAACAAAAAAAATTCTCCAAATTTTTCCTTTAATGAAAACACCCCAAAGGTCACTCACCATTTTACACTGCTCAATGTTGGGATTTGACCTCTCAAAGAAAATAGTAACTCTAAAGCAACACAAGTCATATTATATGAGTAGAGCGTGTAAGTGTTTGGTTTTAAAAAAATTTTACGAAGAATTTTGTTAGACCAGTGTTACACATACAACTGAAAACACAACTCAGAAATACACAATCATATTCATAATCATTTCAATACACACGCGTGAGTTCACATCTAACTAACGGTTCGGACACGTGTCTTTTAAAGTTTTGTGCAAAAACGCAATCTGAATTTGTCAGGCTCCTTCTTTGTTTTTTCGCCTTTTATTTTGGAACGTACGTATACTTCCCACTCGTTGTCTTTGTACTTATCTCAAATTTAGTTTACAATGAACAACAGCCATTCACATGCTCATCACAACTCCAATAATGTTCTATCCACCCCACTCGTTGTCTTCTTTTTACTATTTTTAGGGTTCTTCGGAAATTCATCTCAACAATGTCGTGTGCACTCAAGAATATTAAAACACAAAATTGGTAAAATAAAAGAATAGTATAAAAGTTGGAAAAATGAAATAAATAGTGGAGTAATCTAGAAAACACCAACACTAAAGCACTAGCCAATTGTCAAAAGTAACGCAAAGGAAAGAGAAATTTTTGGATACCGAGGGTACCACGTGGTTGTACTCACGTGGTGCCTGAGCAATCCATTCGGACCGTTCGAAAATGTGTTGGACGATTCAGATTAAAACATTCTCTCTCCTCTCACCCTACCGCTCTCTCTCCAAATTTGAGCCGTCCAAAACCGAAATGGACGGCCCGGATGTGCCGAGCGGACACCACGTGGTACCCACCCGACACTGAAAAATTCCTCCAAAGGAAATGATTGCTCTTTATAAAAATAAAAATAAAAAGCGCTCTCCTTTTATTCAGTGAGACTTCTTTCTTTTTTTGTCTTTATTCACTAGAAAGTACCAAATTTCTCTTTATAAAGAAAAAATAGTTCAAGTGATAAGAGTAATTTTTTAGATTTACATGAATGAAAGACAAAAAAAATTCAATAAATAAAAGAAGAGTGTGAAAATCATTTTCGTCTCGCAAAACCCGACCGTGGTATAAAGTATAAACTGTTCCAATATTCATGCACCCACTGACCCACACCACATATGCATATTGCATACAGCTTTTCAAAATTTGTTGCCGAGACTCATCAAACAACCAGCCAAATGCATTTCTCACTACACCCCTTCATCTTCTCTCTCCTTCCCCTGTTTTTCTTCCTAGTTTTCCTTCTCAAATGGCTCTCCATCACCGCCCGACCACCGCGCAAAAACCCACCGCCGTCTCCCCGAAAGCTCCCCATGATCGGAAACCTCCACCAAATTGGCCCCTTCCCCCACCTCTCCCTCCACTCCCTCTCCCAAGCCCACAGCGCCTTAATGCTCCTCCACTTCGCCGCTGCTCCCGTCTTGATCGCCTCCTCCGCTGCCGCCGCCTGTGACATCATGAAAACCCACGACCTTATCTTCTCCAACCAACCCAAATCGACCATTTGTGAAAAAATCATGTACGGAGAGAAGGATGTGGCTTTTAGCCATTACAGTGAGTATTGGAGGCAGATGAAGAGCATCTGCGTCCTCCAACTACTAAGCAACAAGCGAGTCCAGTCCTTTCGCGACGTTAGGGAAGAAGAGACAATGCACGTGATTGAGAAGATTTCAGATTCTGGTTCTGATGTGGTGAATTTGAGCAAATTGATTGTGGAGTTGACAGGGGACGTGGTGTGTAGGGTGGCGTTGGGGCGAAAATACGGCGGCGGCGGGGGTGGGGAAGGAGGAGGGGGCAGGAGGGGGTTTAAGGAGGTTTTGGGGGAGTTCGTGGAGTTACCGGGGTTTTTTGATATTTTGATATTGGAGATTTTGCCCCATGGCTGAAGTGGGTGAATAGAGTAAATGGGGTGTATGGGCGAGCGGAGAGACTTGCTAAGGAGTTGGATGAGTTTTTGGAGGGTGTGGTGGAAGAGCATGAGAGTAGAGAGAGACAGGGAGGAGAGAGAGAGAGAGCAGGATTTTGTGGATGTGTTGCTTGAAGTCCAGAGAGAGAACGTGGTTGGGATTCCTATTCATAGAGATAGCGTCAAAGCTCTTATTTTGGTAAGGCCTGAATCTCTCTTCTTCATGACTGTCTACTCAAGAAATTATTTATTGCTCTTGGGCTAATGTTGAGCACGAATCTAAATCATACATCGTGCTCAATCTTATTTTAATTTTATTTTTTTCACATGCTCGACCTTATTTCAGAGTATTGAATATCTTATGTCGAGTCCTCACGAACAGAAGACTGGCGCACCTTTGAGATTGGACTCCGATCATCTTAAATTTGTTTTGAGCAATTGTTTAGTTGCCTTGTTATTTTATATCCTAGTTCAATTACTTTCAACGATTTCTGAACCAGATTAAGGATTAGAAGACAACTCAGTGTGGGAATTGGGACACTGTTGAAAAATGTTTTTTATTTTTTTTATTTTATCTTATAGAGCAGAAACTTGATTATGATAATTTTAAAGATAAATATGACCCTTAAGAACAATGTCATCGGAATAATAAGATCTTCGCACTGGTTCAAACGGATTAAAGATTGGAACACTTAATTTTTTTAAGCATATTCTTTTAATATATAAACAGTTCAAAATTATTTAGCGCTCCAATTTTCAATATATTTGAACCAGTGCGAAGATCTTTATTATTCTAATTATATTATTCTAAAGAGTCAAAATTAAATTTTGTATCTAGTGCTCTCATAATCAAGTTTCTACTTTACAAGGTTTCAAATAAAGAATGGATACTTAATTATGAGAGCCTTAGAGACAAAATTAATTATGACACTTTAGAAATAACATGATCAGAATAATAAGATTTTCGTGCCAGTTTAAACGGATTCAAAATTGGAGCGCTTTATTTTTTTGAACGGTTTATATATTAGAAAATATGATTAAAAAATCAAGTGCTCCAATTTTTAATCTATTTAAATCAGTGCGAAGATCTTATTATTCTGATCATATTATTCTAAAGGGTAAAAAATGGGACAATGTTGAAAAAATGATTTTTTGGGATCCTATAGAACAAAAACTTGATTATGAGAGTTTTAAAGACAAAATTTAACTATGACATTTTAAAATAATATAATCAGAATAATAAGATCTTCGCACTAATTCAAATGGATTGAAAATTAAAGCGCTTAATATTTTTGAAATATTTATATAATAAAAAATAAGGTTAAAAAATTAAGCGTTCTTATTTTTAATCCGTTTGAATTACCAATGCGAATATCTTTTTATTCTGATCATATTATTCCAAAGGATCATAGTTAAATTTTGTCTCTATAACTCTCATAATCAAGTTTTGGATCCATAGAATCCCAAAAAACCATTTTTTCAACATTGTCCCATTTTTGCCGATTGTCCCGCGCTGAGTTGTCTTTTTTATTGGGTTGACGGATACTTCCTTCTACACAGAGGATCCGTGTATAATTGGTGTCAAAATTGGTGTCAAAAAGATTCTTAACTTGGTGTCAAAGAAATTCTTCTTATCAAATAAACAAACAAGAAATGTATACTAAATAAAACTCATAGGAGTATGTTTTTTTTTGTTGTCCTGTAGGATGTATTTGCTGGTGGAACTGATACTACATCCACAGCTCTAGAATGGGCAATGATAGAGCTCTTAAAAAATCCTCAAGCCATGAAAAAACTCCAAGCCGAAGTCTGAAGAACAACCCAACCCAACCAGCCCATAACCGAGGACGATCTAGACCAAATGCCCTACCTAAAAGCTGTGATCAAGGAGACTCTACGCCTCCACCCTCCGGTTCCCCTTCTCGTGCCTCGGAAGTCGACCAAAGAAGTCCAAGTAATGGGCTACGATGTTGCGGCCGGGACGTGCGTGGTTGTCAACGCTTGGTCGATTGGGCGGGATCCGGCGTCGTGGGACAAGCCCGAGGAGTTTAGGCCCGAGAGGTTTTTGAACCATCGGGTCGATTTCAGAGGGCAGGATTTCGAGTTGATTCCATTCGGAGCGGGGAGGAGGGGGTGTAACGCCCTGATTTTTCGGGAACAATATAAAATAATTTCTTAAGAAATTTTTGTTAAATAAATATAATTTTCCAAAATAAAGGTTTAGCTATTACAATCTCAAGAAAATTTACTAATTCAAAATACATTAACTTCAGAGCTGACTCTAGGCTTGACACGAATCCCGAGCATACTCGATCTCCGTTCCTGATATTCTTTCTGTGTCGAACTGCACCATCATTGAATCTCCTCCATTGAATCCTGCACCCTCTGGCAAATCGTTTGCTTCGCCGAAGCAAACGATTTGCCAAGATACAGACATATCCGTGAGTGATAAATCACCCAGTTGAATAATCCAACCGAATTACCCCTCTTACTTTACAGCTAGCAAGTAACAAGATAATAATGATGCGAAGAAGTAAACAGAGATTTTTCACATAAATCGGTTTATTACTATCCATTAACCCTATGTGAGATCAAAGATCTCATCTGCGAGATCCTTTCCTCCCATAACCACTAACTATGACCGTGTCTTAGAAAATCCCCCCATAACCACTAACTATGACCGTGTCTTGGAAAATCCCTCCTTGCTTGTCCTGCACATAGGGTTTTAAACGAATTCATCTAAGTTATGTACTTCGCATGAATTCATTTAAGACCATAGCAGGGGGCACGATTACCCTTTGGAACGTTCCATGGTGTACCATACATTAAGGTCGCCACCATACTTAAGCCACTAATTATGACCGTGTCATGGGACAATCCCCCTTGCTGGCCTTGCAAGGCACGATTACCCTTTGGAACTTCCCATGGCGTACCATACGTTAGGGTCACCACAATAACATCGCCGGGCCCCGTAGGTCACCCTTAGCCATGGCCAAATCATAATCCACAATCTCACAATTTCAACACTTTACCATTTTTCATTAACTTAGCATCGTCTAGGTTATTTCTATTCGCATACTACCCCATGTCTCTAGGGTCCAATCTAGCATTCAAATCAAGTATTGGAATAATACGCAATTAATCAAAATAGTAATTAAAATAATAACAAGCAATGCAATCACATAACTTTTTATGAATGGGCCATTACGCTTAGTCTTGTATGGCTAAAAAGTTAATACTCCCTCCGTCCCATAATATTTGTCCGGTCCGCAAAACGGAGACGTAAAAATAATACAATTTTTGTAAGAAAAATTGAAAAAAAATTCAACAATTTACTAAATCTTGACGAGTTCTTTTAACTTATGAAAAAAATTTGAATTTTTTCTTGAAAGAAATATATTATTTTATAGTCTCCGTTTTGCGGACCGAACAAATATTATGGGACGGAGGGAGTAATTAAGCAAGAAACTTTTATCTAATTATTAAAATAATAATAATAATAATTTTGGTCAAAAATTAGTAAGCCTAGACTTATACTAGTTTTATTTAAGAATTTAAAATAGATAAATAACCATGATAACTTAAACAAATAGATGATAGTATTGAGTGAAGTAACATGACCTTAAAACGAGTCCTACAGTCCTATGCAATATGTTTGAGTATCAAAAGTTGGATTCGAAGGGTCGTGGAAATATTTAAGAAAGGATATTAACGAAAGTTGCCGAAAGTAAAATAAATAGATAAAAAATAATCTAATAAATAAAATATGTTGAGATTAACAAAGTTTCATCTTAGAAGTGTAAAGAGTCAAAAGAAATTATTTGGGCAGTAATAACATAGTTTTATAAGGTTCTAAAGTAATTTTGATTGGAAACACTTTAAAATAATAATAAATAGCAAATTTAAATAAAAAAATATGCAATTAGCAAGATCTCATCTATGAGATGCGAGAAATCTAGGAAAAATAGTTTGGGTGGTAAAAACGTTCTTGGGAAGGTCGCAAAGATTTTTCGTTTGTAAACTTTGAATGAAAACAAGTAAAAAATATAATAAATAGGGAATAAAAAAAAATGATATTAAAAAGTTATGATCCTTGAGATGTGAAAAATCTAGGAAATATAGTTCGGGTGTCAAAAATTGGGTTTGGAAGGTCGCAAAATAGTTTCGAACCAAAACAGTACATACCGCAAGGTCTGACCGGGTTGACCTTGCGGCCCGCAAGGTTGGAGGGTCTGGTTCTTGCGGCAGCAGAATCCAAAGGTTGCGGCCGCAAGGTCCGCAACAGATTTCGTTTTTTCGTCTTTTCGTCATGGTTTCGATGCATGAGTTTGTTCAGGGCATGGAGTTAAACATATAAACACTTAATATACTTAGAGAAGCGGTTGGAATGAGTTATAATACATTGGGTTGGTAGAATTGGATCAAAAACCGAAAACTTTGAATTTGGAGAAGATGACTTTGGGTCTGGTCAAGGGGGGACCTTGGGGCCGAATTGGATGATGTTTAGGGATGCTTGGAGTTGTGAGAAGTGTTTGGAATGGTCAATTTGGGTTTCGGTTGGTTTTTGAACACAAATCCACTTTTCTCTCTCTTTCTTTCTCTCTCTAAAACTCCATAGATTGGAGCTTTGTTTTCATCTATTTTTCTCTTGGTTCTTTCTCAAAGGAGTGTGGAGGGTGTAGGGGTGATCTCATATGGTAGTGGGTAGGGGTTTATATAGGTGAATTTAGGAGAGGTTGGATAAGATTGTATTTATAGAAGTTGGGTTCGTTGAACTTGGATTGGACGAATTAGGGACAGGTTCGAAGTCAGAGAAGAAGCATGAGGTGGATAAGGATGAATTGAATTTCGAATTTTCTTGGGTATGAAGGATTTTTCCGTTTGGCGCGACGGGGATGAATATGGTTTTCTTGGAGGGAAAGAAATGGAGAGAGAGGGAGCTGTGGGCGATGGTGAGCTGTGGGAGGAAGAGAGAGAGGTTGCAGGAGAGAGTGAGGTGAGGGAGATGAGAGTATGTGCATGCATGTACGGGGAAGAAAAAAAGAAAAGAAAGAAAAATGCATGCATGTAGTATAAATGCATGCATATATGTGTTTTAGGGAAAAAAAAGTATTAAGAAAGTAATACTAGTAATAATATTATTAACACTATTAATAATATTAACACTATAAAAAGAGGATCGAAAATTCGGGTCGTTACAGGGGGTGCCCGGGGATTTAGTTCTCTGCTACGGTCGATGAGCTAGCCGTGGCAAATCTTGTGCACAAGTTTGATTTTGCATTGCCTGATGGGGTGGAGTTGGATGTGAGTGAAGTTGCTTGTAATATCCGTCCCGGATATTTAATATTTTGAATTCATATTTTAATTGAATTATATGTTTCTGGGGTTAACCGCATGTAGTAGAACCTCGAGGGCCTTGTATGTGATTTGTGGGTTGGAGTATAAGTTGTATATGGTTTCGCTTGCGTGGAATGATTTTCCCTGTGTTAACAAAATATCCTCGGGAGAAATATCTCCCCCTTGCCCTTATCATTTCACGTAGAGAGAGAGAGAGAGAGAGAGAGAGAGAGAGACGGCAGGAAGAGGGGAAGAAGAGGAAGGAAAGGGAATTGCTTGGGGATGATCATTTTGTCCTGGAATTGAAGTCCTAACATGGTAATTCATGCTTTCTTGTATTTGATTTCATGTTTATTATGTTTAGTTCATGTTTTGGGTCAAATTCGTGGGTTTTGGTAATCTGTCTTTTGGGGGCCCTTCTGCTAGGAATCAATTTTTGGTGTCTTCATAACTGTAAAAGTACGTTTCAATACGAAGATTTCGGTACCAAGATCATGCAAAACCGATAATCACACAATTAGTTATGAATTTTTGAATACTGGCTGTTTGCTGGATGTGCGATTCTGTGCGTGGCTGTCTTCTTTTAACTTTCTGGGTATGATGAACATTTTGGGTGGCTTTGGGTCTTTTACAGGAGCTGCATATTTAAGTTAAGAAGAGATTGGCGTTGGAATCAAGTAATTTGGTTAAGTATACAATTTTTGGTGAATTTCTAAAGCAGGGTTGGTTGACTGGGGCGAAAATGGATGCGAATCGGTTTTTCTTTTGATTGTTGGGTTAACCTCCTCTCGTTTCTGAACCTGGGATTTTAACTGAGTGTAGGGCTTGTAGTGGTGCAACTTTTGGTGTTGGTTTCAATATTTTTGGGTTTAAGATGAAAGAGTTATGATTTTTCAATCAATTTTACTTATTCCCGCGTAGAATCTGACAGCACCGACGGACTTTGGTATAATGGCCATAACTCCTAGCTCGGGACTCGAAATGACACACCGTTTGTTTTGTTAGAAACTAGACACATAGAGCTTTCCAACGACACATCCCATGCATCATGGGTATGTCCGAGCGATAACAGATTTGTATCTAAAGTTGACCTAAATTCTGCCTTTGCACCAGTTTTTACTGTTTTGTTGAGTTGGTCTGTTTGGTTGAGATTGTACACTTGTGGGTCTTTATATTTGATATTTTTGGGTGTGTTGGAGTACCTTGGAGTATGGAAGAGATGTGTGAGGTCTCCCTGGTACGTGGGTACTCCCGGACACCTCTAGAGATTTTGGTGACTTTGTGTAATGGTTGCCCCATTAGCTAGTGTAGAAGGCATGTTATGATTTGTTAGTCTAGCATTTGGTTTAACATTCCTAGATGTTCATATGCTAATATGGGTTAACTTGTGGCTAGGTAACGAGCCGGTCTTTTAGGAGGTGCCGAAACCGTAAATTTGGCATACTCCAGTCGAATGAAAGGTGAGTGTGTCTGATATGGTTCTTCTCAATAAGATATTGCTATGGTGGTATGTATATATCTTGCTAATGGTATTTTAGCTTTCAATATGATTATCGATATGTAAATAATGCGGTGGAGGTGATCATATATCAATGATATCATGCTAATCGAGGTTTAGCTATTGATATGGATATATGTAGTCGAAATTGTATATCATGCTATATATTGTTTTAGCTAATGGTATGCATGCTTGTTGTATGTTGATTGTACCCGCGAAAGGATTGTGGAGTGAGTCACGCCATGTCGTATGCCATTCCGTCTACTTAACGGAGGTTGGGAGCATGGTTTGCGGGACACAATGCCTTAGGTACATGGGAATGTGGCAGACGTGTCACTGCATGCTTGTGTGATTTATATTCATGCTGTCGTTGATTCAGTTATTACTATGTGGTTGTTTATTGGATAATATTGCTATGTTTGGCGGATGTGGTGGTTATAACTAATGTACTCATATGGGTATTGCAGTTACGTTGGTGGTGAATATTCTTATTGATATTCTTTTGGGTATTGTGACATTTTATTGAGCATTTCTATATCTCACACACTCTGGTTTTCCTTTTTGGACTGCCAGATAGCAGGTGGCTTAGAGTGGGTCCACTACTGGTCAACGCCTTGGAGAGTACTGAGACTCGTGTTGGGTGATGTCTTTGGTTAGATTGTTGTGTAGCTGATTCGTCTAGAAGTTAACCTACATGTTATGTAATTAATTGGAGAGAGGGATATTTATTATAACTTGTGAGTTGAGGTTTTGGTGTTGACTTGGTTGTATTTTAAGTGAGAAGTCTTCCGCTAAGTTGTATTCTGATTGGTTGTAGAGTGTGGTGTGGTCTTTTGTGTGGAATACCACGTGGCCGCGCTGACTCGGGCCCATTCTGGGTGCCGTTTGCGGGGCGGGGCGTGACATTGCTGGTATCACTGTTCACAAAAAGTTGCCTTTGCTTCTTGTGGCAACTCCTTGGTCTTGCTAATTGGAGTACCATGTGAACGTACTTAAAGCTCCTATTATTGCACTCCCTTCATCTATTTTAAATGCTTCCTGTGTAAAGTAGTGTCATTTTGACTTTTGAAAAAATCATATTTTTTATAATCTTTTTTGGAACTTTTTTTTACCGTTTGAAAGTATTCATTGAGCTCTTTTGAATGGTGCAAAACAAAGTTAAAAATTAATTTCAAAAGCACTTTATTTTTGAGGTTACAGTTATACGGTCTCCCATAGGAAGCATTTAAATTAATTGAGATGGAGGAAGTAATATGTGTGAAACATGTATCTGTATTTTCATGAGTACATATTGGATATAATAGTAATACTGGCACATTTTGAGAGTTTTCTGTATAATTTTGATGATTCTTATCTTGTTCCGGAAAGAAAAGAAAATGTTATAAATTGCACAATAATAATAATTTAGAGAGAGATGAGGGTACGTGTACCCGAGTGTTCATGAAACAAGAAATTGGTAAAAAGTTTGGTCAATTGTTAACATAAAAATTTATCTATTTATATGCAGATCGATTGTATTAGAGTTGATAAGTGTCAACTTACCACCAGAGGAGATAAATCTCCTCTTCCACATTGTCAATCTTTTCTCCGTCCTATCTACCGCAGGTTGCCAAGTTTAAATTTTTCTAAGATTAGCATCAAGTGGGAGCCCAAGGTAATTTAATGGGAGAGATCCCACACGACACTCCATCACATGAGCTAATACTTCCACATCTTGTTCTAGACATTTTACAGGACACTTGTAGGAAGCCTAAATAAAATTAGAGCAAAATACCGTATAAACTGACCCAAAATGAATTACATGGTAGCTCCTGAAAGATTTCGAACGTAAAACTTTTGGGAGGCAGCATTTAGAGTTGATTTATTGTGTAACAAAAAGCAAGCAAACTGAGGCAAGTATAGTCGTGCTATGCATATATGGTCCCATCTGACTCCTTGATATCTACGAGATTCTTTTCTTTTTGAGAAAATTTTAGGTGTCGGGTGGCTATTACGAGGTCGTACTCACATGGTCTTCGAGCAGCGTATCTTGACCGTCCAAAAGGATGTTGGACGGTCCAGATTGAAAGACTCTCTCTCCTCTTTCTTTCTGATAGGCGCGTAAATGTTCGCATAAGCGCCCCTTAATTTATCATTGCTAAATCTATTTATTTTATTACTTAGTGTTTTAATGCTTGATTTTTGTGTTGTAGGTATTTTGAAAAATAAATTGGAATACATTTCAAGTCATGGCTAGAGCTACAAAAATTGGGCTTAAAAATGTTCCAACTGTGCATGTGATCATAAAGGCATAATTGGTAGCAGAAGAATGGAAGTCATACATGTTTTTATGATGGGTCAAAGGCCTAGTATTCATTACATCTTATTTTGACTAGTCTTGGACTAAGTAAAAAATTTAGGCCTGGCCCACGATTTTGACGGCAGTAGAAGATTAGAGTTATTATATATATTTTAGAAAAGAAGACTGCAACAGGGAGGAGAACCACGGAAAAACAGAAGGAGGAGGCTGCCGAGACTTTTCTTCGGAATTTCTTTTTCCTTCAAATTTTATTGGAAGTTTTGTTTAATTACTTGCATTTCGATAACTCATTTTTAATTTTTGTTCTTTACAAAAGTTATTCGTTAGTTTTTAATTAGTTGATATTTCTTGTTTATTTATTTCCATCTTGCGAAATAGAAGTATGATTCAAATTAGGGTTTCTTTCATTTCTTATTTAATAATGAGTAAGTAGTCGTACAGATAGGGTCGCAGGGTGATTAGCACACCGTGACCAATTCAAACACTGCTCCTATTTCAAACAATAAAGAAAAGACAATTTTAGGTTAGTAAACAACATCCGTTAGACGAACCCGGGCATTATCGGAGCCCATGTGAATGAGGGAATGAGGGACCAAAACATATTCTCCTCTGTCATGGGTAAACGGTGACCATAAAAGTTCACATCTCTCGGGGTATCTTTTTCTCTCCAAAATCGAACGTTTTTAAGAACACTGAATGAAACAGGTTAATCCAGACTGGGTGCGAGTGCTAAGAATTCTATGACCGTACCTCCTTTTAATTATTTGAAAAAAAAGAACCAAACAATTTCGATCTTATGTTTTAATTAATATCAGCATCAAACGACAAGGGGTGACTACCTAAAAGCCAGTTCAAATTATAACAATCCGAGTTTTTTGTCAGCACTCATCACCGTATTTGTGGATTCGACTCCGGTCTTACCTGATATTGTACTACGTCGGTCTCCGATCTACACTTGGGACAACCCATTAATTTAGAATTAGGAAATCGTCAAGCACTCTCTTTTTTCTCTTTCCAAATCTGAGCCGTCTAAATTCGAAATGAACAGCCTAGATGCACTCTTCGGGCACCACGTGGTGCCCGCTTGGCACCCAAAAATTTCTCCATGCGAAAAAAATCAATCTACTTGGATATCTATAGGTACATGAATGAATTCAGGGCCTCGAGGTCGGGGGCCATCACTTCTAAATTAATGCCTCTTCGCAAGACATTGACCACCTGTTCAGGGGATGTGCCAAAGACAGGGATCTACTTGGAATGCTTTTTTGTTGACTGGATTTCGTCTAAATTTCAGGTGGTCAGGGGATGTGCCAAAGTCAGGGATCTACTTGGAATGCTCTTTTGTTGACTGGATTTTGTCTAAATTTCTGGTATTGAATTGTAACGTGCCATGGAAAAATCCTACTTTGAATCATTCTCAGCTGGCAAATTTGAAAGGATCGGAATAGGAAGGAGTACTTTTGAGAGCTAGTACGACAATTACACTCTATGCCAAGGAAATTGCATGTGGAAGCATTCGATGGCGCAAGCATTCACTTTTAAAAGGCTTTTTTCTCTCCTAGTGAAGATTTATTTGTATTGTATTGTATTTTTGGGTAAATATTCAACTGTTTTTTTTTTTTTTTGGTGTGTATGTGGGTGTGTGCGTGTGTGAGTGATGATTAGAATTGAAAGGACCCACCTTTTGTTTGTAGGGTTAACCTCCTCACCATTACTCAACGAATCCTCTGCGGTCAGTCAACTGCAGAGTAGGGCGAGCAGTTCTATTTGAATTGTTCATCTTAAAAATTAATGGTTCAGATTTATTGAATTTATTATCGATCTTAATCGTTTATTACCGGTCATAAATTTAAAACAAATCTGGACCCTTAAAAACATCATCCGATGACTGCGATCACTTGGACCGCACCAAAATATCCACATAAAATCAACTTCATTTTATATTCATAGTTATGTGAACAATTCGCATTATGTTTTATCAATGACCTTTTTTATACCACGGTCAAGTTTTGCTAGCATAGAAAATGATTTTCACACTCCTTTTATTCATTGATGATACTCTTTTTTTTTTTGTCTCTTATTCATGCAAATTTACAAAATTGTCACTACCATGTCAATGAAGTAAATTGACAAAGGCTTTTTCTCTCCAGCTCGGTCGTCTCGTCTTGGCCCATATGTCAATGAAGTAAATTTCCCCATTTGGTTTTCTACTCTTTTTTATAATTTTCTCATGGAAAATTATGTACCCCACTGTCTTATTCAGAATCTTACTATTTCCTTTGCTCGTGCTTGACAGATTTGCTTGTGCTTGACAAATTTGTACACCACTGTCTTTTTTCTTGACAGATTTCCTATAAAAAAACAGTCCCAATATTCATGCACGACACTACACATGCATCGTTCAAAAGATCTCATCGAGATCTATCAACAATATCCATATTGCATAAAAAAATTATTTTAGTAAGTCTATTATTTTTAACATTAAATATTACATATAAGTAGTACTACTTATTTTTTAAGAAAACTTAGCGGAACAATAAGAACAAACAGTTTTACGAGGAACACTGCATCGAACCAAACAAAAAGATTACAAACAGAGGCTACTTAAGATTGAAAAATTTCATCATTGAGTTCTTCTTCATGTCAGGATCCCTAACAAATTCTGCAAGAATTTCTCAGACGATCAAAACTTGTACTAAAATCAACTCAACATTCGTTTGTCATCAATTGCAAACAAAGAAATTTCAATATTTTTTGCTGTTGTCTGTGATGAATCGTCTTGAATTTCTTGCATGTGCACTATCAAAGCTTTTGATCATTTGCTGTCTCTTCTTGTGTCTATGTTCGTTACATTGTAAAGTCCAGAAAAAATAAATAATTATGTCTTTGACGCGAGTATTTTTGGAAATATCTCAGAAAAAGTCCAAATAGTCAACATTTGAGATTTTTCTTGACTATTTGGACTTTTTCTTGCATATTTTCCAAAAAAAAAGGGTAGAATTCAAGATTTTTTACTTTTTAAATTCCTTTCTTTATTTTCATGAGTACATATTAGATATAATAGTAATACTGGCACATTTTGAGAGTTTTCTATATAATTTTGATGATTCTTATCTTGTTCTGGAAAGAAAAGAAAATGTGATAAACTGCACAATAATAATAATTTAGAGAGAGATGACGGTACGTGTACCCGAGTGTTCATGACGCAAGAAATCAGACGGTCCAATCCAGAAGCGGACGGGAAAAGAACAACATCTTTAGAAACAGATAATTAAAATATAATCACTTGTCCGTGCGTTGCACAGGATGCCGCTTGTTATTGTTTTGATATTTTGAAAATGTTGGTTCTATTGATGCTAATTTGGTTATTGTTTGTGAAGATAGAAAACAACAAAGGGAAAAAAAAATGATGTGAAATTTCATGATTCTTGTGTTTTGGTGACTCATACGAATTTTGTGTAAATAATTTTAGTTTTTGTATACCCAAGATCCAAAACATACGTGATACGTGAAATGTCATTCTAGCTTACAGTAGCAAAGGGTTTGATTTTTTTTTTTTTTTTGATCGACAGAAGATATTTATTAAGAAGAACTCAATAGAGTACATCAGGTCAAAGAGGAGGGGCCGGGACATCTAACCAACGGTTGGATGAAGAAAAGAAACAGCATGAAAAAAGCCAAACAGCACAACCGAAAACAACATAGAAAACCATAGCCGAAAAGACAGCAGAAGATACGCCTCATAAAAGCACTCCAAAACCTCAGACAAACAACAGCCAAGCTCTGAAACAACCAAACCACCCCTTTAGGAAAGGCCCACCTCGACAGCAGAACCAATTAAAGATGGAAACGAAGGGCGTGTTTGATAGGAGGTTTGGGAGGGGAGGATTGGATTAATAATCCCATGGGGCTATTAATTCCTTGTTTGGTTAGGTTTTTGGAGGGGGGACTAGTTGTCCCATGGGATTGTTAATCTCCCAAAATGGGGGTATTAGCAATACCATGGGGGAGGTGTTACTAGTAATCCCATTCCCATGGGATTGAGCAATACATGTTTAAAAACACACTTCAATCCCAATCTCAATCCTAATCCTAACCAAAACAAACATGTTATTTACAATCCTTCTCATTCTCAATCCGAATCCCAATCCTAATCCCGTGCAAAACAAACATGAATAAATAATTCATCTTCTCATTAATAATCCCACCTCATTTTCAATTCCAATCCTAATCCCACGTCATTACGAATCCCCTCAAAACGAAATCTGCAATCAAACACGCCCGAAGGGTACTATAGCAAATGACAGAAGCTAGGGGGGGTCATGATTAGATATGGAGGGCTCCACCATAGTCCATATGGTACAACTCTTAAAAGTTCCCCTGTTCGCGGCTTCTCATTCAACCAAACTGTGGCCGCCAATGCTACGATGATGTGAAAACAAAAAGCTATGTGTAGTTCATTTTCAAAATATTGAAAAAAGCGCTATAGTTTATTATTAGGAGTTTTGAAAAGTATGTTATGTGGAAAATACCGACTGATCGGATATGAATATAGGCATTCGAAAAGAAGATTATGCCTTCAGTGATTCGACCAGGTGAGCACTGATTCCTTCCGTGACATCGGATGAAATTGAAACCAACTTTTCTCATCTACAAATTAATTAATGATTCTTCTCTGTAATGTTTGTTTAATTTTCTTCCTCTATTTTTCCACCTAGGTTATGATTTTCATTCAATCAACACCCTCCATTTTTCTTTCAGTTCTTGTCAAATTAAAAATAGGGCCGTTGTTACTCCTTTTCTTGTTCACTTTTCAATCTATGAAACAAAAATTTTAAATCGTCTAACCAAATTAGAGGTGGAAACTGAAAACCATGGGAAGACTGAGATATTTTTGGTAGATGAACATAGCTATCCTGGTTGAGAGAATAGGTTTTGGGTTGAAACGGCAACAGGAAACAAAGGAGAAGATAGAGAATTTCTGGCCGTTTGGATTCTGTCTTTTAAATGGCGTTTGAGCATCATTTTTTTGTTGTTGATATTTTTGAAAACAAAACAAAAAAGTGGAGTGTCATTAGGCAAAAAATGAGGAGGTGGGCCTCTCACTGGAAACCATCATCATTTTTTTTTTTGAGTGGGTGTGTACGTGTGTTTGGATTAATAAGTTAGGTGACATATTTTTTTGTCTTTATTCAATTTTTTTTGCATTTATTTGTTTTTCGTTAAATTTTTGTGACTTATTGATTTGTCTCGTCGAGAGAAATCGGAAAAGTAATAAAATATGATCAAAACTCATAATTTTAGAATAAAAATAAAAATAAATCAATAAGTCAGCTTTTTTTACTTATTCTTATCTTTCTGGAAAAAAAATTATGAGTTGCGATCAATATTTTTTAGTTTTTCGATTTCTCTTGTCAAGACGAATCAATAAGTCACAAAAGTTTGATACAAAACTAAGAAATGCGGAAAAAATAAGTAAAAAACTGTTCCAATATTCATGCAACCCGACTTTTCTTGGCCTAAGTTTTGACAAATTTGCTTGTGCTCTGACTTTTCTTGAATAAGGACAAAGGGAGTGAGGTTATAAATTTCCTATAAATAACTGTCCCAATATTCATGCAACCCGCACCACACATGCATACAGCGTATACGTATTTTCAAAATTTGTTGCAACCAGAGCCATGCATTTCTCTCTATACCCCTTCATCTTCTCTCTCCTTCCCTTGTTTCTCTTCCTAGTTTTCCTTCTCAAATGGCTCTCCATCACTGCCCGACCACCGCACAAAAACCCACCCCCGTCTCCCCGAAAGCTCCCTTTGATCGGAAACCTCCACCAAATGGGCCCCTTCCCCCACCGCTCTCTCCACTCCCTCTCCCAAGCCCACGGCCCCTTAATGCTCCTCCACTTCGCAGCCGCCCCTGTCCTAGTCGCCTCCTCCACTGCCGCCGCCCGTGACATCTTGAAAACCCACGACCTTATCTTCTCCACCCGACCCAAATCGACCATTTGCAATAAAATCTTTTACGGAGCGAATTTGGATGTGATTTTCAGCCCTTATGGCGAGTATTGGAGGCAGATGAAGAGCATCTTCGTCCTCCAACTACTAAGCAACAAGCGAGTCCAATCCTTCCACGACGTTAGGGAGGAAGAGACGGCGCTTATGATCGAGAAGATTTCAGATTCTGGTTCTAATGTGGTGAATTTGAGAAAACTGATTGTGGAGTTGACGGCGAACGTGGTGTGTAGGGCGGCGTTAGGGCGGAAATACGACGGTGTTGGGGGTAGAGGAGGAGGGGCGAGGAGGGGGTTTAAGGAGGTTTTGGGGGAGGTTGTGGAGTTAATGGGGGTTTTTGATATTGGAGATTTTATACCATGGTTGAAGTGGGTGAATAGAGTAAATGGGGTGTATGGGAGAGTGGAGAGACTTGCTAAGGAGTTGGATGGATTTTTAGAGGGTGTGGTGGAAGAGCATGAGGGTAGAGAGAGAAAGGAAGGGCAGGATTTTGTGGATGTTTTGCTTGAGATTCAAAGGGAAAATGTTGCGATTCCTCTTCAAAGAAATAGCATCAAAGCTCTTATTTTGGTATGACCTGAATCTCTGTTCTTTATGAATTACGACTGTCTAGTCAAGAAATTATTCAATGCTCTTGGGGTAATGTTGAGCAAGAATATCTTATTTTTGTACTGATCGACCAATTGTTTAGTAGCCTTGTAATTTTATAATTCAATTACTTTCAATGATTTCTGAACAAGGGTAAGAATTAACTTGGTGTCAAAGAGATTCTTATCTATCCTTTATTTGTCTCGATCCTTATCAAAAACGTAATAAACAAATAAAAATATTTACTAAATTGTAGTAATTTTTTTGGTCTTGCAGGATATATTTGCTGCTGGAACTGATACTTCATCCGCAACCATAGAATGGGTAATGACAGAGCTCTTAAAACATCCTCAAGCCATGAAAAAACTCCAAGCCGAAGTTCGACTTATAGCCCAACCCAACAAGGCTGTAACCGAGGACGATCTAGACCAGATGCCTTACCTAAAAGCCGTGATCAAAGAGACTCTACGCCTCCACCCTCCTGGTCCCCTTATCTTGCCCCGGGAGTCAACCAAAGACGTCCAAGTAATGGGCTACGACATTGCGGCCGGGACACGCGTGCTCGTCAACGCTTGGGCAATCATGCGGGATCCGGCGTCGTGGGATGTGCCCGAGGAGTTTAGGCCTGAAAGGTTTTTGAACGGCTGCTCGATTGATTTTAAAGGACACGATTTCGAGTTTATTCCGTTTGGAGCGGGGAGGAGGGGGTGCCCAGGGATTCAATTTGCCGACGTGATCAATGAGCTGGTGGTTGCAAATCTTGTGCACAAGTTTGATTTTGCACTGCCTGATGGGGTGGAGTTGGATGAGAGTGAAGCTTTTGGTTTGGTTGTTCATAAAAAGTTGCCTCTGCTTCTTGTTGCAACTCCTTTGTCTTGCTAATTGAAGTACCATGTGAAAGTACTTCAAGCTCCTATTATGGTAATATGCATGAAACATATGTCTGTATTTTAATAAAAAGTTGCCTCTGCTTCTTGTTGCAACTTCTTTGTCTTGCTAATTAGAGTACCATGTGAAAGTACTTCAAGCTCCTATTATGATAGTATGCATGAAACATATGTCTGTGTTAATTTCTTGAATTGAACCTATCCAAGAAGTTACTAACAAACTGATAACATAAATGGTACTAGTGGGGGATGGAGTAAGAGGAAGTTGAGTGGTATGGGAATTCTGTATTTGGCGCGTGGTTGAATTTTGTGATGGGGAAGAGATTGTGCGCTGGACAATGCCCCAAGGAGAGCATGGGGGTGGGACCACAAGTGGGGACCCAAGAATAGAATCACCAGAAAATGGGAAGGTATGCTCGTCAAAGCGGACATGACGGCGAGCAATGTATATACGACCAGTGCTACGATCATAGCAACGATATATTCCCATGATGAGAAGGACTATAACCGAGAAAAATACATGGAGCAGATCGAAATGACATTTTGTGGCTGTTATAGGGTCTCAAAAATGGGTAACACACACACACACATATATATATATATATATATATATATATATATATATATATATATATATATATGCACCCAAACACCTTTAAAAAATTATAATCAGGTTTCTTATTAAAGAGACATTCAAAAAGTGAGAGGTCATTGGAGACAAGTGAGGGAAGACAATTAATAAGAAAAACCGCAGTCTCAAAAGCGAAGTACCAAAATTTTTGTGGCATAGAAGCATGAGCAAGTAAAGCCAACCCAATTTTAACAACATGACGATTCCGTCGCTCAATTTTCCCATTCTATTCATGTGTGTGAGGACAAGGGAGAGGATGAATAATGCCATATTTTTTAAAGAATTTTGGCAGAGTGCGAAATTTCCCACCCCAATCCGTCTCTACCTGGTTGATAATGGTTGAAAATTGGTATTCAACCATTGCTTGAAAATGAAAAAAAACTTGGAACACATCAGATTTGAGTACAATTGGAAAACACCATAAATATTTGAAATAAACATCAAGAAAAAGAACAAAGGAACGATGTCCATTCAGTGAAGAAACAGGAGTGGGTCTCTCAAACATCACTAAAAATAAGATCTAGTGGAGCTTTACTAACAGGCTGCGTTACAGGTAATGACAAACGACACTACGTCCCCAACTAACAAGCATGACAAATATACTGCTGTTTATTTGACGAACATGGTAATTTATTTTGGACAAGAACTTGATGGAAAACACGATGATGAGGGTGGCCGAGACAACGATACGAGCACACAAAATCAACCCTTTCAGAGATATGAGCGGATGGAGTAATTGGTGTGGAGATGGAGAACTTGTAAAGTCCAGATTCAGTTTCCCCGCGAAACAACGTTTTCTTGGTGACCTGATCCTTGATTAAAAAATAAGAGGGATGAAATTCAAAGAAAACACCGTTATCCTTGGTAAATTGAGAAACCGAAAGAAGAGATTTAGTAAGTAAGGGAACATGAAGAATATTAAATAAGCGAAAGGAAGAAGCTGGGGTTTGAAGAGTACTGGTGGTACCAATTTTATGGATGGGTAACCCCTTACCATTCCCTACTTGAAGCTGATCACTGCCAAGGTAATTCTCATGATGAGAAAGAGACATAAGAGCATCCTCAATGGTAATAATCAAAATCAATAACCAAAATATGTCACGTCAGCATTTAATTATCCATTTAGACCACAATCAAACTTCAACAACAAAGCTGAGGATCGTAACCAAGTGGTAGAGCTAACCAAAACAAGGGCAACTTTATGGATCAAAGCCAAATTTGATATCAAGTTGTATACGGTGGAAGATATTAAAAGAAATCTTGATGGGGCTAGACGTCTCATTATTTAGGAGTATTTGGGTGTATTTTTCCTTTTATTTACCTTGTCTTTGTTTATCTTTGTAGGGTTGGGTTGAACTTTCTGGTTCTCCCTTCCCTTTTACTCAATGTACTCTCTTCGAGTTTAATAAAATTTTCTTTTGCCGATAAAACAAAAAACAAAAAAATAACTTCTACCTCCACGTAAGTTATTTTTGCATAGTTGCATCTCTAACCCCAAAAAAAAACCCTCCACAATACACGATGCATAATTATCCAATCGCAAATGAGTTCCAATCACGCACTCGATCACACCAAATTATTCGTCTCAATGAAACAATTCCAATGTGGGGTGTTTTTGAGTTTTTGAGTTTTGAGTTTGATTATTAAGTTTTGGTTATTTGTAAAAGTTGTTAAGTTTGATTATGGAATGGATGAAATTTGGTTATTTGCTAAAAGATTTGAAACTTTGCTTGTTACAATGTGGGATATTTTTTGAGCATTGTTGTTAAATTTTCTTATCTACACTTATTTGCTTAGTACAATAGAGATGCTCTAAGGTCTGGTGTAGCATGATGAGTTGCACTAGTGTCGGGGAACCAACCCGCAAAAGGGGCAGGAGCGAAATTGTGTGAAGCCAAGTGAGCAGAAGGCGGCGTGGTATGGTTGTAGCGCTGGTTGCATGAGAGGGCAATATGATTTGCACCATTGCAAATTTGGCACCGCTAGTGGGAATCAGTAGAGTGATAACTGCGAGACTCATGGGAAAAGTGACAAGCATCACCACGAGAATCATTGGGGCAGTAGCCTTGGTTACGACCGCAATAATTGCGACCACGTCCTCGATAGCCACCATTAGAAGAGGCATTGCGTTGCACAAAATTAGGCTGGGGAAATGCTTTGGTGCTATCGGAGACCGAAAGAGTGGCAAAGCCAATTGAGTCCATGAGCTTGTGACTAAGAAGCAAGCCATGCAATTCGGAGTAAGGAAGTGACGGATGATTTGCGAGTGTCGGAGAAGCAAGGGCGGAGTTGGAGTATTCGAGTGTTGAACGGAGAAGCAAGGGCGGACTCAAGTGTTGTCCAGATTTCCCAAGATGTCGTGGTACCGACAATAAGAGGAATAACATCCTCCGTCAGAGAGGAAATCAAGAGGCTCATTAGCAATTGATCTTGATCAAACCAAATTTGGAAATCAGGATTTGTAATAGCAGCACCATTGGACGAAATGGTGCGTGGTGGACACGGATTAATTGGTGCCGGCAGCATATATAGCCCAGCAAATGTTGTCCACGGAGATAAGGAGTGATTTGTGTCTTCATTTGTGTGAGTAAGTTTGAGGGAAAGAAAGTGATGACCATTTGGAAATAAGGAAGATTTGTTGGTAGCGGTAACTTCTCCAACAGTTTGAGAGGTAGAAGAAGAAGAAGAGGTAGCGGAAGTGATGATTGAGTGGTGCTCTGATACCAAGTTAAATCAACTGATTGGTTTGATAAAGATGGTTCTCACACTTGAACGTGAGAGAGGTTCTTCTATTTATATTGTGATTACAAGGATAGAACATAACAACATACAAGATAAGTATACATTTGAATTGAACCTATCCAAGAAGCTACTAACAAACTGATAACATAAATGGTTTTCCTAATACGTAGGAATGGAATCCTCTCCCGTCTCTTCAAGAGATTGAAGGTTCTTTTGAGTTCTTCATGAATCTTAATTTCATCGGAGCAGTAGTCACACGTTAATTGATTTATCACGACGAGGACATTGCTCATGTAGAAAAAAATAGCAATACTGTATTATTGCTTGATTTGTTTTCAAAACAAATCGGTGTTGAAGGGAAATTTTTTTTGTAACACTTCATTGAAAGATAGATGTGTTCGATATATCCATTCAACCTGATTTTTAAAGTGACTAATATTTTTGACAAGCTCTAAAAACCATGGAAATACAATTAACTGGGATTATTTCCCCCACACCAAGCATCTTTCCAAAACAGAATCCTCCTTCCAATATTTCAAATATTGAAACTTACGTTGTCCAGAAGGGGTGTTAATTTCCAATAACCTAAAAGTTGTAGACTACAATTTTTTTGTGTTGTTCTTATTAATTTTTGTTTTGTTTATTAGTTTTTGCTCAAAACTTTTATGTATTTCGTATCAACCAGAGGAATCGAAAAAGTAAAAAATTATATCTTTGACAAGAGTATTTTTGGAAATATCCCAGAAAAAGTCCAAATAGATAACATTTGGGCATTTTCTTGCATATTTTCCAAAAAAATGGGTAGAAATCAAGCTTGGCTTTGTTTGTCAAGACGAACAAATAATACATAAAAGTTTGGAGGAAAACTAATAAATGCAAAAAAAAAATTAAATAAAGAAAAAAGTTGTAGTTTAAGAAAATAGATTAGTAGAAAACGGAGCCTAAATATAATAATAAACAAGTCGCTGCATGTCTCAATTTGATCTCCGGCCATCACCGTCATTCCAAACTCTAGAAACCCCTCCTGTATCCACTGTCTTTTTTCAGAATCTTATCATTTCCTTTGCTCGTGCTAGACAATTTGTACACCACTGTCTTTTTTCTTGACAAATTTCCTATAAAAAACTATCCCAATATTCATGCACCGGCACCATGCATGCATCGTTCAAAAGATCTTAGTGAGATTTATCAACAACATCCATATTGCATAAAAAAAAAAATATTTTTGTAAGTCAATTATTTTTAACATTAAAAATTGCAAATAAATAGTACTACATATTTTTAAAAAAGGTTTAGCGGAACAATAAGAACAAACAGTTTTAAAAGAAACACTGCACAGAACCAAACAAAAAGATTACAAAAAGAGGCTACTTAAGGTTGAAAATTTTCATCATTGAGTTCTTCTTCATGTCAGGATCCCTAACAAATTCTGCAAGAATTTCTCACACGATCGAAACTTGTACTAAAATCAACTCAACATTCGTTTGTCATCAATTGCGAACAAAGAAATTTCAATATTTTTTGTTGTTGTCTGTGATGAATCGTCTTGAATTTCTTGTGCACTATCAAAGCTTTTGATCATTTGCTGTCTCTTCTTGTGTCTATGTTCGTTACGTTGTCTTAGGTGGCGATTTTTTTAGCATAGGAATGGGATCCTCTCCCGTCTCTTAAAGAGATTGAATGTTCTTTTGAGTTTTTTATGGATCTTTCATGGGAATATTAGTCTCAAACCATTAATTGGTTTATCACGATGAGGACATTGCCCACGTAGAAAAAAATAGTAATACTGTATTATTGCTCTCTTTGTTTCCGAATCTATGATTTCCGACCCAATATGAATACCTTTTAAAAGCATATTTGGAAGTGAAAATGTCACAAACTGTGAAAAAATTTACACTTTCGTCAATTCTAACTGAATAACAAACGGACTTGCTTTAGTCCATAGTACAAGGGTTGTAAGTGTTTAAAAATATAGTTGAGGAGATATCTCTGAAAATCACTTAAAGTACAAGGGGTGTAAGTGAAAATTTCCATCTTATCGTATTTATAGGAGACACATTTAATTATTTCTTTTATTACAAGCATACTGAGAAAGAAAAAAAAAACCCCTCGAAATAGTATTTACTCTTATTAGAATTTCAAGCCAGGATACTGTATGGGATTTACTTTGGCATCTTACAAAGGGCACGAAAGACCCTTCTAATTATTCTTAAGAATAAAATAAAGAGAGATGCTACATACACTACATAGTTACACTATATGTTTAAACTATATTTTATGTGTATTTTTTTGAATTTTTGAAAGACCTGAAATTGACTACACAAAAAAAAAAAATGTAGTGTAACTACGTATTATACCTATCATTCATTAGTAATAAAAATAACAAAGGTTTTGTCACAAGAATTAAAAAGTCTCCTGGAAGCACTTGGGTCATCCAATACATGCAGATGGACCCCTCCTCCTACTGGTAAGTGTGTAGTCAATGTTGATGGTGCTCGAAATCATGAAGGCATGGCCACATCAAGTGGTTTGTTTGATCAGAGAATATTCAAAGGTAATTAATTGGATTCATTATTGCTTTCAGACGGCATATTGGAACTGAGTCTAGTCTGGTGCAGAATTGTGGACTCTTCGGGACAGGATAAATTTAGCGGTGATAAAAGAAGCTTAAGATCTCGGATCCTCAAGTAGATATATATGGAAGTTAATTGGTTGTGTTATTGATTTTTTTTTTATTCTAAACCAAAAGGGTGCAGAAAGGGTCGACCGGGCATAGCAACCCTCCTTAGGGCATGAGCGGAGTGCGCATATATAGGAACCCCACATCAACGGCGGGCTCTGGTAATGGGCAAAGAGCCATATATAGCAACTATTGTCGCATATATATGAACTCCACATGAACGGCAGGCTCTGGTAATGGGCAAAGAGCCATATATAGCAACTACTGTCGCATATATACGAACTCCACATCAACGGCGGGCTCTGGTAATGGGCAAAGAGCCATATATAGCAACTACTGTCCTGTCAAGGACTAGTGGACCACAGTCGGGTTTCACTGGAGGACCAAGTTTGAGAGGGCATTGTTAGTACGAATCAAACCCAAATCCTATGGGAGTGAGCCATTGGTCCTTGATGATCCATTAATGCCATGTGCGGCCGATATACTAGTTGTGGAGGGAAGCCAGGCCAATAAAGGGCAGGGTAGATCGATTTGTTAGGATAAAACGCTTTCAATTTCACTAATCTTAGTTGTTAGGAGTATGTTTTAGTTGATCCTCCTCCATCCTTATATGTTGCAACAATTTCATGACAACGTTGTAGGTGAGATATTTTTGATAAGTGAACATAGCTGTCCTGGTTGAGAGAATAGGTCTTGGGCTGAAACGACAACTGAAAACAAAGGAGAAGACAAAGAATTTCTGGCCGTTTGGGTTCCGTCTTTTAAATGGCGTTGTTTGAGCATCAATTTTTTTGTTGTCGATATTTTTGAAAAATAAACAAAAAGTAGAGTGTCATTAGCTAAAAAATAGGAGAAACCATCATTTTTTTTTTGAGTGGGTGTGTGCGTGTATTTGGATTACTAATAAGTTAGGTGACTTAATTTTTTGTCTTTATTCAATTTATTTTGCATTTGTTTGTTTTGCGTTAAACTTTTGTGACTTATTGATTCGTCTCGTCGAGAAGAATCGAAAAAGGAAAAAAAATATGATCAAAACTCATAATTTTTTGAATAAAGACAAAAATAAGTCAATAAGTCAGCTTTTTTTACTTATTCTAATTTTTTTTTTAAATTATGAGTTTCGATCAAAAAAATTTCATTTTTAGATTCCTCTTGCCGAGACGAATCAATAAGTCACAAAAGTTTGATACAAAACAAAAAAAAAATAAGAAAAAAATTGTAAATAAAGACAAAATAAGTAAAAAACTGTCCCAATATTCATGCAACCCGACTTTTCTTGGCTTAACTTTTGACAAATTTGCTTGTGCTCGAGTTTTCTTGAATAAGGACAAGATCGAGTGAACTGAATTTCATGTTGCTGGGATGGTGGCGGGGTATGGCGGTGTGGGGTGGTGTTGATTTTGCAGGTGGGCGGCATCAATTTTGGGGTCTGGGAGGGTTCGGTGTTGGCAGTTTGGCGGTGGAGCACGGCGGTGGTTGTCGCTGGTGTTGAAGGCTGGATGTTTTGTGTGGATCGATGGGATTCGGTTGGGCTCCAGTGGAGGTGGCGGTTGGTAGTGGGCTGTGGTGATGGTAGTTTTGATCCATCGTTGAGGCAACAACAAGGGCTGGTTCCTCGGGTTTTGGTGGCGGTTTCGGACTATCTTGGCTCGGGTCTAGGGTCTGCGGCTCGGCAGCGGATGAAGGCGGCGTCTTGGGTTTGCTTCTGTTTGGGGGCTGTTTAGGCTAACCTATGTTGTCTATGGGTTAGTTTTTATTATGTTCGGGCTGGCCTATGTTGTTTATGGGCTAGTTCTCTGGGCTTGGACCTTGCTTTTTAGGCTTTTAATTGGGTCTCGTTTTGGATTTGATAGTTGTATTTGGGTTACAGGATTTTTGTGGGTCTTTATGTTATATTTCTACCTGTACAGACTCTTCAGGTGTTTTGGGCTAGGCCCACTGGATATTTTCTTTGTTGGCCCCTTGCCAACAAGGATTTCTCTTTTTTTGTACTCTTCCTTCTCTTCTTTTTAATAAAATTCTTCTTTGCCGTTCAAAAAAAAAGGACGAAGGGAGTGAGGTTATAAATTTCCTATAAAAAACAGTCCCAATATTCATGCAACCCGCACCACAAATGCATACAGCGTATGCGTATTTTCAAAAAAATTTGCAACCAGAGCCATGCATTTCTCACTTTACCCCTTCATCTTCTCTCTCCTTCCCTTGTTTCTCTTCCTAGTTTTCCTTCTCAAATGGCTCTCCATCACCGCCCGACCACCGCACAAAAACCCACCCCGTCTCCCCGAAAGCTCCCTTTGATCGGAAACCTCCACCAAATGGGCCCCTTCCCCCACCGCTCCCTCCACTCCCTCTCCCAAGCCCACGGCCCCTTAATGCTCCTCCACTTCGCAGCCGCCCCTGTCCTAGTCGCCTCCTCCACTGCCGCCGCCCGTGACATCTTGAAAACCCACGACCTTATCTTCGCCACCCGACCCAAATCGACCATTTGCAATAAAATCTTTTACGGAGCGAATTTGGATGTGATTTTCAGCCCTTCCGGCGAGTATTGGAGGCAAATGAAGAGCATCAGCGTCCTCCAACTACTAAGCAACAAGCGAGTCCAATCCTTCCACGACGTTAGGGAGGAAGAGACGACGCTTATGATCGAGAAGATTTCAGATTCTGGTTCTATGGGCTACCAGCCCGGAAAAATTCCCCGTCTCTCTTTTTGTATTTTTAGTGTCACAAAAAGGGGAATGTTGGTTCGTTTGAGAGTTGCCACCCGGGTTTTGAAAAGGATTCACCCCGAGAAACCGTTTATTTGAAAAATGTGACTCCTTTGGCTTTAAAAAGGTTTTGGTGTATTGAAAACAGAGAGTTTTAGGTTCGGGAGCCAGATTACAAAGGGGGAAGGTTTTGTTTAGAAAAGCACCCTCCTCGCCCGATAAAATTGGTCTCTACTAATATTTGTGGAATTTTGAAAAAATCATTTTATTACTTAACTTTTAATGCCACACAAACAGTTTATAGCACGTAAACAAAGGATATTAATAGGCATGCCAAAAATCAATTTAAACAACTTGCATCTAAAGAATAACAGTCATGCTTGCATATTGAAAATTAATTGCAGAAAATAACTAAAACAGTATTCTATTTCACGGAAACTCCACCGCACGGCAGAGGTATGTGCCGTACGGTACTGGTCCTCGTGGTTGAGATTTCAAAGCACATGTGAAAAGGGAACAAGCATGCATACTGATGCACTGGATGATTAATGTTCATTTCAAAGAATAAAAAAAAATGAAGCTAACATGCTTCGTAAGTTCTAAAACATTGTAGCATGGCATATATTATTCTAAGTAGAAAGTAGAACTTCATTGCATATTAATATTGTCATGAAAAGGAGAATGGATGAGATGGAAAACAGAACCTGTCCCCCTAAGAGTTTCTGCCGTACGACAGCAATATGCGCCGTGCAGTAGAGATATATGGGGTGTCGACTTTATTTTCTTGCGATTACTTAAGCCTTTTTAGCCCAAAATTGGTACGAGGAGCCAATTCTGAACTTAGTGGCTTCCCCTCAGATTACAGAGACAAGTATTGGATAAAAGATTTATACCTCTTGGAGCGAAACCTTCCTTTGGAAAAATGTGAAAATTGCAAAGTCTTTTGGCACGAGCGAAGCTTTGGTATACTGCGATGACAAAGTATGAGACTTGAGATTTTTTTTTTGGACAACTTTTGAAATGGTTTTGGACTTGGTTTTGAGGTGTTTCGGTGTTTCACGGCGACGGAGAGTGAAAAAATGGCTTGTGTTCCGAAATGGGAATAGGCAAGGGTATTTATAGAGTGAAAATGGCTTGAAAATGAAGCAAACTTGGTCTGCACGCATTTTTAACCGACTTTGTGTCCACCGTACGGCACATAAACTCTACCGTACGCTACTAGGGTTCCACCGTACGGCACATCCCAACCGACTTAAGTTTAGGCGGTTAAAAACTCTACCGTACGGTAGAAATAAGTCCACCGTACGGTACAGGTGACTGCTCAATAGGCCGAACTTCGCAAGGCCGCCCCAGACACTCCCGAACTCGGTTTTGGGTGTTCTTTGGACCGTTGGAAAGCTCATTAAGTCTACTTTCTAATCCAAGTGGTTTGGATAAAAAGTATTTTGTACATCAAAAGATATGACGATTTTACCCTCAGGTGGTCAAAAAAGAAGTTGTTTAGACAAAATCCTTGTATCTCCCTCATTTCAAATCGGATTAAGGCATATTATATATCGATAAAGAGGGTTTTGAATGTACTAGAAGATGGTGGATTCCAAACATAAAAATAAGGAAGTTTGGTTTATGAAAAATGGGCTGAAAGCAGACTAAACCGAAGACCGATAGTGCCACGATGGCCAAAACACGTACTCACTCATTTTAAGTGTCACTTGGCACGCTCATACCTAGTTCTAAGGTGTTTTCTCACTCCTTTGAGTACAAAGACCATTGTTTGAAGCTTTCAAGACACGTTTTCATTATTGGGAAGCTTATAGGCCATTTGTCCACGAATTTCGAAGATAGTACTCCAAAAGGTTTAGATCAATCCAAAAGTTTAAATCATGCTTTGTTTATCATCATTGGGGACTTAAAAGGTGTCCGGAATTTCCAAATTGGGGTGTCTACAGGTTCTGATGTGGTGAATTTGAGCAAACTCATTGTGGAGTTAACAGCGAACGTGGTGTGTAAGGCAGCATTGGGGCGGAAATACGCGGTGTTGAGGACAGAGGAGGAGGGGTGAAGAGGGCTTTTAAGGAGGTTTTGGGGGAGCTTGTGGAGTTATTGGGGGTTTTTGATATTGGAGATTTTGTACCCTAGCTGAAGTGGGTGAATAGAGTAAATGGGGTGTATGGGAGAGTGGAGAGACTTGCTAAGGAGTTGGATGGATTTTTGGAGGGTGTGGTGGAAGAGCATGAGGGTAGAGAGAGAAAGGAAGGGCAGGATTTTGTGGATATTTTGCTTGAGATTCAGAGAGAAAATGTGGTTGGGATTCCTCTTCAAAGAAATAGCATCAAAGCTCTTATTTTGGTATGACCTAAATCTCTATTCTTTATGAATTACGGCTGTCTAGTCAAGAAATTATTCAATGCTCTTGGGGTAATGTTAAGCAAGAATCTCTTATTTTTGTACTGACCAATTGTTCAGTAGCCTTGTAATTTTATAATTCAATTACTTTCAACGATTTCTGAACAAGGGTAAGGATTAACTTGGTGTCAAAGAGATTCTTATCTATCCTTTATTTTTCTCGATCCTTATCAAATACGTAATAAACAAATAAAAATATTTACTAAATTGTAGTATTTTTTTTGGTCTTGCAGGATATATTTGCTGCTGGAACTGATACTTCATCCACAATCATAGAATGGGTAATGACAGAGCTCTTAAAACATCCTCAAGTCATGAAAAAACTCCAAGCCGAAGTTCGACTTATAGCCCAACCCAACCAACCTGTAACCGAGGACGATCTAGACCAGATGCCCTACCTAAAAGCCATGATCAAAGAGAATCTATGCCTCCACCCTCCGGGTCCCCTTATCTTGCCCCGGGAGTCAACAAAGACGTCCAAGTAATGGGCTACGACATTGCGGCCGGGACACGCGTGCTTGTCAACGCTTGGGCAATCATGTGGGATCCGGCGTCGTGGGATGAGCACGAGGAGTTTTGGCCCATAAGGTTTTTGAACGGCCGTTCGATCGATTTTAAAGGACACGATTTCGAGTTGATTCCGTTTGGAGCGGGGAGGAGGGGGTGCCCAGGGATTCAGTTTGCCGAGGTGATCAATGAGCTGGCGGTTGCAAATCTTGTGCACAAGTTTGATTTTGCACTACCTGATGGGGTGGAGTTGGATGAGAGTGAAGCTGTTGGTTTGGTTGTTCATAAAAAGTTGCCTCTGCTTCTTGTTGCAACTCCTTTTGTCTTGCTAATTGAAGTACCATTTGAAAGTACTTCAAGCTCCTATTATGGTAATTAATATGCATGAAACAAATGTCTATATTTTCATAAAAAGGTTGCCTCTGCTTCTTGTTGCAACTCCCTTGTCTTGCTAATTAGAGTACCATGTGAAAGTACTTCAAACTCCTATATGGTAGTATGCATGAAACATATGTCTGTATTTTCTTGAATTGAACATATCCAAGAAGCTACTAACAAACTGATAACTGAAATGTGGGGGATGGAGTAAGAGGAAGTTGAGTGGTATTGGAATTCTGTAATGGGCACGTGGTTGAATTTTGTGATGCGGAAGAGATTGTGCGCTGGACAATGCCCCAAGTAGAGCATGGGGTGGGACCACAAGTGGGGACCCAAAAATAGAATCAACAGAAAATGGGAAGAAGGTATGCTCGCCAAAGCGGACATGACGCGTGATGTATATATGACTAGTGCTATGATCTTAGCAACAATATATACCCATGATGAGAAGGACTATAACCGAGAAAAATACATGGAGCAGATCGAAATGACATTTTGTGGCGATTATAGGGTCTCAAAATGGGTAACATATATAAACACCCAAATACCTTTAAAAAATTATAATCAGGTTTCTTATTAAGGCGACATTCAAAAGGTGAGAGGTAATTGGAGACAAGTGAGGGAAGACGATTAATAAGAAAAACTGCAGTCTCAGAAGCGAAGTGCCAAAATTTTTGTGGCACAGAAGCATGAGCAAGTAAAGCCAACCCGGTTTCAACAATATGACGATGTAGTCGCTCAATTTTCCCATTCTGTTCATGTGCGTGAGGACAAGGGAGACGATGAATAACGCCATATTTTTTTTTAAAGAATTTTGGCAGAGTGCGAAATTCCCCATCCTAGTCCGTCTGGACCTGTTTGATAGTGGTTGAAAATAAGCGTTCAACCAATGCTTGAAAATGAAGAAAAACTTGGAACACATCACATTTGAGTGCAATTGGAAAACACCATAAATATTTGGAATAAACATCAAGAAAAAGAACAAGTAACGATGTCCATTCAGTGAAGAAGCAGGAGCGGGTCCCAAACATCACTAAAAATAAGATCTAGTGGAGCTTTACTAACAGACTGCGTTACAGGTAATGACAAACAGCACGACTTCCATAACTGACAAGTATGACAAATATACTGCCGTTTATTTGACGAACACGGCAATTTATTTTGGACAAGAACTTGACGGAAAACACGATGATGAGGGTGCTTGATGAATTTCTAGTCCTAAAATAATGGGTTGTCCCAAGTATAGGGCTGAAACCGACGAAGCACAATATCCGGTAAGTCCGGAGTTGAATCCACAAAGACGGTGATGTGTGCTGACTTAAAAACTCGAGTTGTTTTAATTTAATCAGGTTCTTAGGTAGCCACTCCTTATCGATTGATTGAGATTAACTAAAATTTAGACATTGATTGTACTTTTCAAATAATTAAAAGAAAGGTACGGTCGTAGGGTTCATAGCACTCGCAACCGGCTCAGACTCATCTGCTCTAATCGGTGTTCTTTAAAACGTTTGATTTTAGACTGAAATAGATACCCCGCAAGATGCGAACCCTTATGGTCGCCATTTACCTATACACAGCGAAGAATGAGTTTTGGACCCCCATTCCCCCGTTCACATGGGCTCCCGACAATGCCCAGGTTTGTCTACGGGAAGTATTTCACCAATCTAAAATTATTTGTTCTTACATTTTTTTTATTTCAAAATACGAGCAGAACGAGTTCGAACCGGCCGTGGTGTGCTAATCACACCACGACCCTATCTATACGACTACTCACTAATTATATGCATGAAAAAAAAATCCTAATTTGAATCATGCTTCTATTACTCTATACAGAAAATAAATAAAAGATCCAAACCAAACAAACAACTTTTATTAAGAACAAAAATTTAATCGAGTCACCTCAGTGCGAATAATTAAACAAAATTTCCAATAACTTAAAAAAAAAAAAAAAAACTCAACAGAACAAAAGTCTCGATAGCCGGCAGCCTCGTTCTTCGTTTTCTGTTTCGTCTGTAAAGATCTTTTGCAGCCTAAAAGTTGCTTCTCCTTTTATAAGCCACGTCTGCCGTCACCCTTAAAACCCCATTGGCCCCCAATATTATTAGGCCTAATTCTCAATCCAGCCGTGTGTTCTCCAAGAGCAAAAGTCTTGCTCCTCTTGAATTTATTTCCTTTTTTTAATCACCGAGTTCCCGATATGACAATCTAATTTATTTCCCTTCAAAAGCTGTAATTGATTGGCCCACATTGGAATTAAAATTCCACTGCTTGATTTGGCTGATGATGAGCAACTTATAGCCTTGATAACAGTTAAATCCCACGGCTTTCAACTTGCTTTGAACGTGAACGTCAAGACTAGCATATACCAATTGAATTTGACAGCTTCAAACGGACCAATTTTGAACGCCATGTAATATTTTAATTATGCACTTTTTGTACCAAATATCTATAATACACAAATTAAACATAAATATCTAAGTAATAATATAAAAATAGACTTAGCAAGGATAAATTAAGGGGCGCGTATGTGAACATTTACGCGCCTATCAGAGTGTGGTCGAGACGACGATGCCAGCACACAGAATCAACTTTTTCAGAGATATGAGCAGATGGAGGAATTGGTGTGGAGGTGGAGAACTTGTAAAGTCCAGATTCAGTTTCCCCGCGGAACAACGTTTTCTTGGTGACCTGATCCTTGATTAAAAAATAAGAGGGATGAAATTCAAAGAAAACACCGTTATCCTTGGTAAATTGAGAAACCGAAAGAAGAGATTTAGTAAGTATAAGGTAACATGAAGAGTATTAGATAAGCGAAAGGAAAAAGATGGGGTTTGAAGAGTGGTGGTACCAATTTTATGGATGGGTAACCCCTTACCATTATCTACTTGAAGCTGATTACTGCCAAGGTATTCTCATGATGAGAAAGAGACATAAGAGCATCATCAATGATAATAATCAAAATCAATAACCAAAATATGTTACGTCAGTATTTGATTATCTATTTAGTTCATAATCAAACTTAATAACCTATACCTCCACATTGGTTATTTTTGCATCTCTAACAAAAAAAAAAACCCCCACAATACACAATGCACATTTGTCCAATCGCAAACGAGTTCCAATCACGCACCCGACCACACCAAATTATTCGTCTCGATGAGACGATTTCAATATGGGGTGTTTTTAAGTTATTGAGTTTTGAGTTTGGTTATTGAATTTTGGTTATTGGTAAAAGTTGCTAAGTTTGGTTATGGAATGAGTGAAATTTGGTTATTTACTAAAAGACTTATAACTTTGCTTATTACAATATGCGGTGTTTTTTGAGCATTGTTGTTAAATTTATTTATCCACACTCATTTGCTTATTACAATAGAGATGCTCTAAGGTCTGGTGGAGCATGATGAGTTGCACTAGTGTCGGGGAACCAATCTGCAAAAGGGGCAGGAGCGGAATTGTATGAAGCCAAGTGAGCAGAAGGCAGCGCAGTATGGTTGTAGCGCTAGTTGCATGAGAGGTCAGTATGATTTGCACCATTGCAAATTTGGCACCGCTAGTGGGAATCAGTAGAGTGATAACTGCGAGACTCATGGGAAAAGTGACGAGCATCACCACGAGAATCATTGGGGTGGTAGCTTTGGTTACGACCATGACCACGACTGCGATCATTGGGACCACGTCCTCGATGGTCACCATTAGAAGAGGCATTGCGTTGCACAAAATTAGCCTGGGAGATGCTTCGGTGCTATAGGAGACCGAAAGAGAGGCAAAGCCAATTGAGTGCATGAGCTCGTGACTAAGAAGCAAGCTATGCAATTCGGAGCAAGGAAGTGACGGATGATTTGCAAGTGTCGGGATCAGATTTTGGAATGTAGACTTGAGGCCTTTGAAAATGTAAAAGTTGAAGTCTTGTGAGGAGAGAGGACAACCCGCAACATTCAACTCATCATAAAGACCCTTGGCTTTTTGAAGATAATGGGTAATGGAGAGCCCGCCTTGCTTGATGTTCTGAAGATGAAGATGGAGTTGGAGTATTCGAGTGTTGGACGGAGAAGCAATGGCGGACTCAAGTGTTGTCCAGATTTCCCGAGATGTCATGGCACCGACAATAAGTGGAATAACATCCTCTGTCAGAGAGGAAATCAAGAGGCTCATTAGCAATTGATCTAGATCAAACCAGATTTGGAAATCAGGATTTGTAATAGCAGCATTATTGGACAAAATGGTGCGTGGTGGACACGGATTGGTACCGTCAGCATAGCCCAGCAAATGTTGTCCACGGAGATAAGGAGTAATTTGTGTCTTCCAGAACAAATAATTTGTGTGAGTAAGTTTGAGAGAAAGAAAGTGATGAACATTTAGAAATAAGGAAGATTTGTTGGTAGCGGTAACTTCTGCAACAGTCTGAGAGGTAGAAGAAGAAGAAGCGGAGGTAGCGGAAGTCATGATTGAGGGGTGCTCTGATACCAAGTGAAATCAACTGATTGGTTTGATAAAGATGGCTCTCACACTTAAACGTGAGAGAGGTTCTGATTAACATAGCTTAATAATGGAGTTATTACACCCTAGGTCCTTAGACTTTAGAACATGCTACAAGCTGGTCTCTAAACTTCTTAAAGTTTGCACTTTAACTCATTAAAATATAAAGCCTCCAAATATCTACAAACAAAAGAAATGCATCACTAATCTCCAAATAATAATATAAATGGACTTAAAAAGGCATAAATTAGAATGATTAAATGGATGCTTTTCAGCACCTATCACATACCCACATGGTCTCCGAGCAGCGTATCTGGACCGTCCAAAAGCCCCCCCACGGGGCAATCACTAACGGCACAAACGAGCAAAACTCAACCACACCTGCTTGACCTTGTAAACGCGACTCAGAAAAACCCAGCCGCACATGCCTCCAAATTGAGCCTCTATCTTCCAATGGGTACCTCTCACCCAACGCATCCCTCCCGAATACACAGGAAGATCTGCTCAAACTCCACACGGAGTTAATTACAGACTCCACCGCGGAGTTACTTACCGAACGAGTATACCGATAAATATAGTCTCCTCCTCAAACTCTTGACAAACTTTATACATCTCCTCCAACAAAAAAACCCTTGAATAATCCTTATTGAACAAACTTCTCAACTTTGTAACAAGTCACCATTGAAACGATCACCAATTGCACAGTCCACAGCGGAAAACGAAAGCCTCGAATTGAAAACCCGGAGCTTTGATACCAGTTTGTTGTGCCGAAAACGAAATTGAGAATATAAACAAAACAACAAGCGAAAATCAAGAACACAAGATTTACGTGGTTCCCCAAACTGGGTACGTCCATGGGAGAAGAGCAAGAGGATTCACTATAAACGGAGAGATAACACACAGAGCCGGCTATACCCGTAACTCTCGTTGAAGCATCTAATTACAGATATCTAGGGACAAATCTCTGGCAGAACCCGATAGGGATACTAAAACCCTAGGTGGAACCCAATAGAGCATAAACCAAAACCCTAATATCTAATCTTCAAACATGAGAGACCCCCTGGGGCCTCTTCAAAGGGATTCACTCAAGAAGTCCAAAACCTAATGAAGAGAATAAGGCTATATTTATAGCCACAGAGTCCTTTCTAAAACCAATACTTACCCAAACAAAATTTCTTGCACCCAAAGTCTAAACCAACAAGGAAACAAATCAGAATAGTTGTTCTCTTTACAATTCAAAAAGCATTTTTCAAAAAATTCTCCCTAGATTCCTTCTATTTTCAGCATTTCTCTCTCTATCTCTCTCCACTTATTACTTCTACTATTTTTTAAAAAACTTTTCAAAACACAAACCAAACACAATATTAGAAAGTCAAATATCTTTTCTACCATCCCAAATTCAAGGCATATTTCCAACATTCAGGGCCTCCAGGTCCAGGGCCATCACTTCTGCTGATCCCTGTGTAATGCCCCTCTTCGAAAGACATCGACCACCTGTTCTTTGGAATTAATGCTCCTTTGTTGACTGGATTTCATCTAGATTTCTGGTATTAATTGTAACGTGCCATGGAAAAATCCTACTTTGAATCATTCTCTGGAAATTGCTTGTGGAAGCACGCATTCACTTTTATCCGCACCGATGGCGTATGTATAACTAGATTGGGCCCCGTTTCGTAATGAGAAAAAAAATCCTCATATTTTAAGAATGCAATTTCAAATTAATAAATTTTAGATTTATTAAAATCTAAAAATATGCAATATGGATCTTATTTGAAAAATCTCGATAAGATCTTTTATACGATGCAAAAAAAATTAAAAATTTATTTTTCGTTTACATTATTTTGAGTTTGAAAATGTGAAATAAGCTGCTTATTTTTTAAGAAGGGTTTCTGGAACAGAACCTAATATGCTATGGGCAGGAGGCTAAGGCCCTATTTCCACCGACAAAAATAGCTAAAAACTTAAAAGACTTTTTTCTCATCTAGTGAAGATTTATTTGTATTGTATTGTATTTTTGTGTAAATATTCAACTGTTTTTAGAAAGGAAGGATTCGTCTACTCCTAAAAAAATATGAGGTGTGTGCGTGTGGTGATGATCAGAATTGAAAGGACCCACCTTTCGTTTGTGGGGTTTAACCTCCTCACCATTACTCTATGAACCCTACTTCTCTGCAATCAGTCAACTGTAGATAAGGATGTGCAGTTCTATCTGAATCGTTCATCTTAAAAATTAATGATTCAGATTTGTTCAATTTATTACCGGTCATAATCGTTTATTACCGGTCATAAATTTAAAACAAATCTGTACTCTAGAACATAATCCGATAACTGCGATCACTTGGACCACACCTGTGGCAACTCCGCAGCCAAGCCAAATTCTACTCTATTCTCCATAGTACTCTTCAAAACTTTTTTCGTGGGCTGGGTTCACGAGAATGATTCAAAAAAATTTACCTCCAGGATATTCACAAAGAAAATATCCACATAAAATCAACTTCATTTTATATTCATAGTTATGTGAACAATTCGCATTCTGTTTTATAAAACGGACAAGTACAATTTGAACCGTAAATTGTCTATATCATACGAATTGTTCATGTATTAATTTGTAGATACCCAACTAGATTGATTTTTTTGCATGTATCTCTTTCACACTGTATCCCCACTAAATGGACGGATTGAATTATTGTGATAGGCTCAGAACATGACTAAAGAAAAGTGTTGGGCCGGAGTGTCCTAGCTATGGATTTGGTTACACAGTGTCACTCCCTGCGACCATTCTAAAAACAGATTTGCGGATGCGATATTGAATGCCATAAAAGATTTAACTGAAACGCTCCCTTACACCAATTGGTTTTAGGAGAGATACATGGTGGAAAAAAAGGTCCGATAAAAAGAATCTCGTACATATCAAGGATAAAGGTACGAACATGTCTCCCCTTTGGGAGTGACATTATCAATGACCTTTTTTATACCACGGTCAGGTTTTGCTGGTGCGTAAAATGATTTTCACACCCCTTCTTTTATTCATTGATGATAACTTCTTTTTTTTTGGTCTCTTATTCATGTAAATTTACAAAATTGTCACTACCATGTCAATGAAGTAAATTCACAAAGGCTTTTTCTCTCTAGGTCGGTCGTCTCCTCTTGGCCCATATGTCAATGAAGTAAATTTCCCCATTTGGTTTTCTACCCTTTCATAATTTTCTCATGGAAAATAATGTACCCCACTGTCTTATTCAGAATCTTACCATTTCCTTTGCTCGTGCTAGACAAATTTGTACACCACTGTCCTTTTTCTTGACAAATTTCCTATAAAAAAAACTGTCTCAATATTCATGCACTGGCACCACGCATGCATCTTTCAAAAGATCTCGTCGAGATCTATCAACAATTTCCATATTAAAAAATTATTTTTGTAAGTCTATTATTTTTAACATTAAAAATTACAAATAAGTAGTACTACTTATTTTTTAAGAAAGCTTAGCGAAACAATAAGAACAAACAGTTTTACGAGGAACACTGCACAGAACCTAACAAAAAGATTACAAAAAGAGGCTACTTAAGATTGAAAATTTTCATCATTGAGTTCTTCTTCATGTCAGGATCCCTAACAAATTCTGCAAGAATTTCTCACACGATCGAAACTTGTACTAAAATCAACTCAACATTCGTTTGTCATCAATTGCAAACAAAGAAATTTCATATTTTTTGTTGTTGTCTGTGATTAATCGTCTTGAATTTCTTGTGCACTATCAAAGCTTTTGATCATTTGCTGTCTCTTCTTGTGTCTATGTTCGTTACATTGTCTTAGGTGACTGATTTTTTAGCATAGGAATGGGATCCTCTCCCGTCTCTTAAAGAGATTGAATGTTCTTTTGAGGTTTTTTTGGATCTTTCATGGGAATATTACTCTCAAACCGTTAATTGATTTATCATGATGAGGACATTGTCCACGTAGAAAAAAAATAGTAATACTATATTGTTGCTCTCTTTGTTTCCCAATCTATGATTTCCGACCCAATATGAATGCCCTTTAAAGTATATTTGGAAGTGAAAATGTCACAAACCGTGAAAAAATTTCTGGAGGGAAGCCAGGCCAATAGAGGGCAGGGTAGATCGATTTGTTAGAATAAAACGCTTTCAATTTCACTGATCTTAGTTGTTAGGAGTATGTTTTAGTTGATCCTCCTCGATCCTTATATGTTGCAACAATTTCATGACAACGTTGTTGGTGAGATATTTTTGGGAGGTGAACATAGCTGTTCTGGTTGAGAGAATAGGTCTTGGGCTCAAACGGCAAATGAAAACAAAGGAGAAGACAAAGAATTTCTGGCCGTTTGGGTTCTGTCTTCTAAATGGCGTCGTTTGAGCATCAAATTTTTTTTATATATTTTTGAAAACAAAACTAAAAGTGGAATGTCATTAGCTAAAAAATGAGGAGGTGGGCCTCCCACTGGAAACCATATATATATATATATATATATATATATATATATATATATATATATATATATATATTTGAGTGGTTGTGTGCGTGTATTTGGATTAATAAGTTAGGTGACTTATTTTTTTGTCTTTATTCAAATTTTTTTTCATTTGTTTGTTTTGCGTCAAATTGTTATAACTTATTGATTCGTCTCGTAGAGAGGAATCGAAATAGGAAAAAAATATAATTAAAACTCATATTTGAATAAAGACAAAAATAAGTCAATAAGTCAGTTTTTTTTCCTTATTCTTGTCTTTTTGAAAAAAATTATGAGTTTCGATTAAAATTTTTTACTTTTTCAATTCATCTTGCCGAGACGAATTAATAAGTCACAAAAGTTTGATATAAAACTAAAAAATGCAGAAAAAATGTAAATAAAGACAAAAAAAAAAGAAGTAAAAAACTGTCCCAATATTCATGCAACCCGGCTTTTCTTTGCCTAACTTTTGACAAATTTGCCTGTGCTCGACTTTTCTTGAATATGACAAAGGGAGTGAGGTTATAAATTTCCTATAAATAACTGTCCCAATATTCATGCAACCCGCACCACACATGCATACAGCAGTATACGTACTTTCCAAATTTGTTGGAACCAGAGCCATGCATTTCTCACTATACCCCTTCATCTTCTCTCTCCTTCCCTTGTTTCTCTTCCTAGTTTTCCTTCTCAAATGGCTCTCCATCACCGCCCGACCACCGCACAAAAACCCACCCCCGTCTCCCCGAAAGCTCCCTTTGATCGGAAACCTCCACCAAGTGGGCCACCTCCCCCACCGCTCCCTCCACTCCCTCTCCCAAGCCCATGGCCCCTTAATGCTCCTCCACTTCGCCGCCGCCCCCGTCCTAGTTGTCTCCTCCGCCGGCGCCGCCCGTGACATCTTTAAAACCCACGACCTTATCTTCTCCAACCGACCCAAATCGACCATTTCTGAGAAAATTGCTTACGGAGCGAAGGATGTGGTTTTCAGCCCTTATGGCGATTACTGGAGGCAGATGAGGAGCATATGTGTCCTCCGACTGCTAAGCAACAAGCAAGTCCAATCCTTTCGTGACGTTAGGGAAGAAGAGACGGCGCTCATGATCAAGAAGATTTCGGATTCTGGTTCTGAGGTGGTGAATTTGAGCAAACTGATTGTGGAGTTGACGGCGAACGTGGTGTGTAGGGCGGCATTTGGGCGGAAATACGACGGCGTTGGAGGCAGAGGAGGAGGGCCGAGGAGGGGGTTTAAGGAGGTTTTGGAGGAGGTTATGGAGTTAATAGGGTTTTTTGATATTGGAGATTTTGTACCATGGCTGAAGTGGGTGAATAGAGTAAATGGGGTGTATGGGAGAGTGGAGAGAATCACTAAGGAGTTGGATGAGTTTATGGAGGGTGTGGTGGAAGAGCATGAGGATAGAGAGAGAAAGGGAGGGCAGGATTTTGTGGATGTTCTGCTTGAGATTCAAAGAGAAAATGTTGGGATTCCTCTTCAAAGAAATAGCATCAAAGCTCTTATTTTGGTATGACCTGAATCCCTGTTCTTTATGTATTATGACTATCTAGTCAAGAAATGATTCAATGCTCTTGGGGTAATGTTGAGCACGAATCTCTTATTTTTGTATTGACCAATTGTTTAGTAGCCTTGTTATTTTATAATTCAATTACTTTCAACGATTTCTGAACAAGGGTAAAGATTAACTTGGTGTCAAAGAGATTCTTATCTATCCTTTATTTGTCTCCTTATCAAATACGTAATAAACAAAAAAAAATATTTACTAAATTGTAATTTTTTTTGGTCTTGCAGGATATACTTGCTGGTGGAACTGATACTACATCTGCAACCATAGAATGGGTAATGACAGAGCTCTCAAAACATCCTCAAGCCATGAAAAAACTCCAAGCCGAAGTTCGACTGATAGCCCAACCCAACCAGCTTGTAACCGAGGACAATCTAGACCAGATGCCCTACCTAAAAGCCGTGATCAAAGAGACTCTACGCCTCCACCCTCCAATTCCCATTATCCTGCCCCGGGAGTCAACCAAAGACGTGCAAGTAAAGGGCTACGACATTGCGGCCGGGACACGCGTGCTTGTCAACGCTTGGGCGATCGGACAGGATCCGACATCGTGGGATGAGCCCAAGGAGTTTAGACCTGAAAGGTTTTTGAACGACCGTTCGATCGATTTTAGAGGACACGATTTTGAGTTGATTCCGTTTGGAGCGGGGAGGAGGGGGTGCCCAGGGATTCAGTTCGCAGCGGTGGTCGATGAGCTGGCGATTGCAAATCTTGTGCACAAGTTTGATTTTGCATTGCCTGATGGGGTGGAGTTGGATGTGAGTGAAGCTGCTGCTATCACTGTTCACAAAAAGTTCCCTCTGCTTCTTGTTGCAACTCCTTGGTCTTGCTAATCCGAAGTACCATGTGAAAGTACTTCAAGCTCCTATTATGATAGTATGCATGAAACATATGTCTGTATTTTCATAAAAAGTTGCCTCTGCTTCTTGTTGCAACTCCTTTGTCTTGCTAATTGGAGCACCATGTGAAAGTACTTCGATCAAGCTCCTATTATGGTAGTATGCATGAAACATATGTCTGTATTTTCATGAGTACGTATTGGATATTAATAATAGCAATACTGGGTTGACCCGAAACACATTTAATTTCCCTCACAAGCAGCATTTGATGTTAATAGACCAGTAGTTAAACTACAACGCAGGTGGACTGTAAATCCATCTATCTGAACCTGAGACTTTGCATAGGTGTAAAAGTGTATTAAGAAAAGGGTAATATAGTAAATTTATGTTGATAAAGGCAAGATATGGAGTGTGGATTGTAAAAAAAGGGAAGTGTGAAAATCACTTCCCATAATAAATTATGTAAATTATTATTACAAAACTTTGTTTGTTTTGATTTGTGTGCTTCGGGTAGATATCTACAAAAGGTTGAGCCTCTTCGTTGAAAGAATTAACTAACCCATTCCGCTAAACCTACCTAAAAAATAAGCACTTATTTACAATTTTCAAACTTAAAAATAATGTATTTACGAAAATAATTTTTCAATTTTTTTTGCATCGTTCAAAAGATCACTTCGAGATCTATCAAAAAGATCCATATTGCATAAAAAAATTATTTTAGTAAGTCTATTATTTTTACATTAAAAATTGCATAGATGTACTTATTATTTTTTTAAAAGGCTTAGCGGAACAATAAAAACAAACAGTTTCCCAAGGAACACTGCACAAAACCAAACAAAAAGAATACAAACAGAGGCTACTTAAGATTGAAAAATGTCATCGTTGTGTTCTTCTTAATGTCTGGATCCCTAACCAAATCAGCAAGAACTTCTCACACGAAACTTGTATTAAAATCAACTCAACATTCGTTTGTTATCAACAAAAGAAATTTCAATATTTGTTGCCGTACGTCTATGTTCATTATATTGTCTTAATTGGGTTCCGTCGTTTTTTGCGTAGGAATGGAATCCTCTCCCTTCTTTTCAAGAGATTCAAGGTTCTTTTGAGTTCTTCATGGATCTTTCACGGGAACAGTAGTCGCAAGCCATTAATTGATTTATCACGATGAGGACATTGCCCACATAGAAAAAATAACAATACTGTATTATTGCTTGATTTGTTTTCAAATCAAATCGGTGTTGAGGGGAAATTTTTTTTGTAACACTTCATTGAAAGATAGATGTGTTCGATTTGAAAGATAGATGTGTTCGATATATCCATTCAACATGATTTTTAAAGTAACTAATGTTTTTGACAAGCTCTAAAAACCATGGAAATAACAATTAACTGGGATTATTTCCTCCATACCAAGCATCTTTCCAAAACAGAATCCTCCTTCCAATATTTCTAATATTGAAACTTACGTTGTCCAGAAAGGGTGTTAATTTCCAATAACCTAAAAGTTGTAGACTACAACTTTTTTGTTTTGTTCTTATTATTTTTTTTTTGTTTGTTAGGTTTTTGCGTCAAATTTTTATGTATTTTGTATCGACAAGAGGAATCAAAAAAGTAAAAAATTATGTCTTTGACAATAGTATTTTTGGAAATATCCCAGAAAAAGTCCAAATAGACAACATTTGGGCCTTTTCTTGCATATTTTCCAAAAAAATGGGTAGAAATCAAGATTTTTTACCTTTTCGATTTATTTCGTCAAAACGAACCAATAATACATAAAAGTTTGGAGGAAAACTAATAAACGCAACCTAGGTTATGATTTTCATCCGATCAACACCCTTCATTTTTCTTTCAGTTCTTGCCAAATTAAAATTAGGTTTGTTGTTATTACTCCTTTTCTTGTTCACTTTTCAATCTACGAATCAAAAATTTCAAATCGTCTAACCAAATCAGAAGTAGAAACTGAAAACGACGGGAAGACTGAGAATATTTTTGGAATTTTTGGTAGATGGACATAGCTGTCCTCGTTGAGTCTTGAGAAGAGTTTTCGGGTTGAAACGGCAACTGAAAACAAAGTAGATGACGGAGAATTTCTGGCCGTTTGGGTTCCGTCTTCTAAATGGCGTCATTTGGCTGTTCATTGATGTACAGACTGGGTGTTCAAAAGTTTGTGAATTGGGTGTTTATTGATGTATGGACTGGGTGTTCAAACTACTTCAAAGCATGAGCAATCCTAAAATTTTTACATATATTATAGCAAATTATTTTTTTTGGGTGGTCATGTGACCATGGTGCTCTTTATGTGGAGCCGCCACTGAATTTAGGGCCTCCAGGTCTAGGGCCAGGGGCATCACTTCTGCAGCGGCACCCTTGCCAAGCGGGTGCCGAGCGGCCAATCCGGCCGTTCATCTCGGAATCAACGATCCGGATCGAAACATCTTTTTCCTTTTCCTATCTTTTTTTTTAAATCCGTTCGGTACCTTTACATCTGAGCCGTCCAAAACACTTTTGGACGGCCGAGATGTGTTCGACACCCTTGCCAAGCACCCCTGCTTGGCATGGTCTCCAGGTCCATCGGAATAGGAAGAGTTTTGAGAGCAACATGGCAATTAATTACACTCTATGCTGGGGAATTTCCATGTGCAGGTGATGTCAAACTTAATATGGATGGCTATTGGTATAATACTGAGATCTTTTTGGAATTATTGGTAGATGTACGTAGCTGTCCTGATTGAGAATAGGTTTTGGGCTAAAACTGAAAACAAAGGAGAAGACGGAGAATTTCTGGCCGTTTGGGTTTTGTCTTCTAAAGAGCATCATTTGAGCATTTTTTTTTTTTTGATATTTTTTAAAATAAAACTAAAACTGGAGTGTCATTAGCTAAAAAATCAGGAGATGGGCCTCCCACTGGGAACCATCAATTTTTTTTTTTTTTTTAATGTGGGGTGTGTGTGGGTGATGATAAGAATTGAAAGGACCCCACCTTTTGTTTGAGGGGTTAACCTCCTCACCATTACTCTATTTTCCATATATAGTACGTACTCTTCAAAACTTTTTTCGTGGGCTCTATTTCGGGTTCACAATAATGATTCAAATTATTTTAAAAATTTTATCTCCTGAATATTGATCTTTTGATCATTATCTCCTGGATATTCACATAGAAGATATTCATATAAAATCAGACCGATTGATTTTTTTTGCATGTATGTCTTTCTCACTGTATCCACTAAATGGACGGATTGAATTATTGTGATAGGCTCTGAACAGGACTAAAGAAAAGAATCTCGTACATATTAAGGATAAAGGTATAACGAACATGAAATTGTCTCCCTTTTGGGATTTGACATTATAAATTTTGGGAGTGACATTATCAATGGCCTTTTTAATACAACGGTTAGGTTTTGCTAGCAAAAAAAGAATTTTCACAGCCCTTCTTTTATTTAATGATGATACCTTTTTTTGTCTCTTATTCATGTAAATTTACAAAATTGTCATTACCTCTTGAGTTACTTTTTCTTTATAAAAAGCAATTTGATAATTTCGTGTGAATAAAGACCAAAAAAACAAAAGTCTCAATAAATAAAAGAATAGTACTCCCTCCGTCCCAAATTATTTGTCCGGTCCGCAAAATAATAACTTAAAAATAATGCAATTTATTAAAGAAAAAATTCAAACTTTTTCACAAATTAATAGAACTCATTGATATCTAGTAAGTTGTTAAAAACTTTTGAATTTTTCTTGCAAAAATCGTATTATTTTTAAGACTTCGTTTTGTGGACCGGATAAACATTTCAAGACGGATCAAAACTTTTTCCGTGGGCTCTATTTCGGGTTCACTAGAATGATTCAAAAGTTGTATCTCCTGGATATTCACAAAGTAGATATTCATATACAATCAGACTGATTGATTTTTTTGCGTGTATGTCTTTCACACTGTATCCACCAAATGGACGGATTGAATTATTATGAATTAGACGTCAAGTAATGGGCTACGACATTGCGGCCGGGACACGCGTGGTCGTCAACGCTTGGGCAATCGGGCAGGATCCGGCATCGTGGGATGAGCCCGAGGAGTTTAGGCCCGAGAGGTTTTTTGAACGGCCGTTCGATCGATTTTAGAGGGCAGGATTTCGGGTTGATTCCGTTTGGAGCGGGGAGGAGGGAGGTGCCCGGGGATTCAGTTTGCGGTGGCGATGGATGAGCTCGCCGTTGCAAATCTGGTGCACAAGTTTGATTTTGCACTGCCTGATGGGGTGGAGCTGGATGTGAGTGAAGATGTTGGTATCAATGTTCATAAAAAGTTGCCTCTGCTTCTTGTCGCAACTCCTTGGCCTTGCTAATCCAGAGTACCATGTGAAAGTACTTCAAGCTCCTATTATGATAGCATGCATGAAACATAAGTCTGTTTGGAAATTAGTTATTTTCACAACATGGGTATTTTGGTAACTAATTAAGCAAGAGGGACTCAAGATGGGATTGCTAATACCTGGTCCATGGTGGGATTCCTAATGCACCCATTTTGCTGGATTGATAGTCCCATGGGTTTCATAATCCGATCAACAAATGCAAAACCAAACGCAGGCTTTGGCGGCCCCACGGGATTACTTATCACATCCCATGTTTGTTTGTTTTTCTTGTATTACTGCATACACCTTTTCTTTTAACCTGTACACTTCTCGCCTCCACCCGAAATCGCCATGAAATTGCCATAACATTGCTCAAATCGCAGACCTTTGGAATGCTACCTTTAAAATCTGAACCCTTTAAAATTTCGGATACACTAGATGCATAAGCATCTGCCTAGAAAGAAGAATTTTTCGCCCCTCGATAGGTGTTATTAGGTGTTGCCATATAGGCTGGTCCTGATCGAACCTGGTGTTCGGTCAGAAAATAGTAATGTTAAATTTAAATTCAACTGAGCACTCTTCCATGTCAAAGTATCGTATTAGGTTACGTGTGGAGTGGCATCGAACCAACTCGTTCTATGGAGTCGGGTAGCCTTGATCTTTGTAATAAGGGTTTTTGGTTGCCTTTGTTTTTTTTTTTTTTTTATTTTTGAAAATTAATAAAATTCCTTTTATCGATTAAAAAAAAAACCTCGTTCTGTGAAGCCCCTTCGATGTTATCATGGATGGCAAAGTAGCATGCTTTTCGGAGCACGATTATGTCGACTTGGGCTGATTTCAAAACCTTATAATGCACAATTGGGTATAATAATTTTCGGGTAGATTACGTACACAAACCTCCTTTGAGGTTTCTGACAAATGCAGATACGTAGCTCCGCCGAGATTTCCGTTCCGAGCATTTGGTCAAAGTTTAAATCCTATATCAACTAGATGCCATTTTTCTAGCTCTTCCTATTTCACGATCAGACAGATACATACGTATGTTTATTGGTATATTCTCTTTTGTATATATGCCTGATTTGTTCTTTAGTTCTAAGAAAAGTAGTTCTGAAATCTGAACGGATCATATTTGTCTTGAGGAGATAAACGGTCGTGATTTTGACCAACGTGAGGTTCAACGACGTGATTTACACCTTCAAACTTGCAAAATATGGAACTTCGATTGTAAAAATGAGCGTGTGGTGGGCTTGATGGGCTTGTCGCCCAATGACACTTCACCTTTTCCACATAGAAGGTGATTATTCGATTCTCAACAAGAACGCAAGTGTTTGATATTGTGGTTGATGCCTTTTGGACTTGTCCCACCCGTAATGCCACTTAACGGTACCCCTTCCACATCCCCTTACGAATAGACTAGACATCTAGTGAGTGGGAAAAAAAAAAAATTCTCCCACTCCCTATCCTGACTCCCTCTTTAAATATACAAGCAAGTGGCCCATTTTACGTGTAGATATATAAACTACTCCATAATATATATATAAAAATAGAGGGTGGCGGAGAGAATAAAGAAAGAACAAAACAGTAATGGGGTCTGATCAAATAAGTTAAATAAAATTCATGTTTTTACGAATTTTTAAACAAGTCATTTTTTTTATATACATCAACTAAAATATTACTACTACGTAGTATTACTTAGCAAAAACAACTAGACTATTGCTAGTTACCTATAGTCCATTTAGGCCCCATTCCGCTAAGGGAAACCATTCTACTAATGTTCAAATAAGTACTTATTTTTAAATTAGTGAAACACATCCTAAAATTTAAAAAAACGATTATCGTTACATAAAATACCCAAGCAAGTGGTACATTTTAATGTAAAATATATATACACTATAGTATAGAAGGTGCTAGATTAGGAGAGTTTGGGTGAAGGTGACGATGCTGAAGCTTGAAATTCAGAGTAAATAGACGGTTAGGTTCCTGTCACTTAAAAGAAGGAATAAAGAAAGAAGAAGAAAAAAATACGATGATTGGGAGGAGATTTTAATGAAGAGGAACTCCCCTGTCCCATGGTGTATGGGGGGAGATTTTAATGAAATTACCTCTATCAGTGAAAGGAAAGGGTGCCAGCGGTTGGAGAGAGGAATGAAGGATTTTGTGGATTTTTGTAATTCTATGGAGCTAATAGACATACCGATGATTGGGAGGAAGTTTACTTGGACCAACTATCAAGATCATGCCATCCTTAGTCGTTTGGACAGATTTTTGCTCTCTCAACAATGGCTGGACAGATTCAAAGTTCTTCAATGGGGGCTTCACAGGCCCATATCTGATCATTGTCCTATTATGCTGCTAGATGACGGAAGAGATTGGGGCCCTAGACCATTTAAATTCATGGATATTTGGCTTTCAAACCCGAAGTGTATGGCTATTGCTAAGGAAACATGGGAGAATACACTAGTAAATGGATGGGCTGGCTATATTATTTTGCAGAAACTGAGAGCAATCAAAGAAAAGCTCAAGGTATGGAACAAAGAGGAATTTGGGGATGTCAACGCAGCTTTACAAGATAAGGAAGCAGAAATTCATCGTTTTGATCTTTTGGTGGAGGAGAGAATGCTCAATTATGAGGAGAATGCCTTGAGATGTAAGGCTAAAACAGAATTTTGGAGGCTATCTAGATTGGCTGAAACTTTGTGGAGACAAAAATCAAGGTTGACTTGGATGAAATTGGGGGATAAAAACACAAGATATTTCCAAGCCATTGCAAATAATAGGTTTCGGAGGAATATGGTGGGATCGGTAAAGGTGAATGATAGAGTGCTTGAGGATCCCTTGGAAATAAAGGCTGCTGCCGTTGAATACTTCAGAGAGAACTTTAATGAGGAGAGAAAGCTCAGACCAATGTTCGGGGGTGTGCTCCCTAGAGTTCTAAATCCGGACAATTCCAGTCAGCTAGATAAAGCTTTTGAGGAGGGGGAAATCTTTGCGGCTTTGAAGGACTGCAGCAGCATCAAGGCTCCGGGTCCGGATGGCTTCAACTTCTCGTTTGTTAAAAAAGGGTGGGATTTTATGAAGGATCTGTTGGTGCAATTCTTCTCTGAATTCCACTCTAATTGCAAGCTCGCAAGAGGTATCAACTCAACTTTTGTAACTTTAATTCCGAAGGTTGATTGCCCCAGGTCCTTTAAAGAATTCCGACCCATAAGTATGGTAGGTTGGATTTATAAGGTGCTTGCTAAAGTTCTAGCTAATAGACTCAAATGCCATCTACCTCCTCTTATTGGTGAATCCCAAGCTGCGTTTATTGAGGGCAAACAGATATTGGATGGTATTCTTATCGCAAACGAGGTTATTCATGGGTGGAAAAACAGCTCCCAAGGAGGTTTGATCCTGAAAATTGATTTCGAGAGAGCCTATGATTGTGTCAATTGGGGATTTTTACTTAACTTATCCACAAAATTGGGCTTCGGGGAGAAGTGGTGTGCTTGGATTAAGGAGTGTTTGTCCTCGGTGTCTATGTCCGTACTGATAAACGGTTCTGCATCTAAGGAATTCCAAATTCAAAAGGGCATCCGACAAGGGGATCCTCTATCTCCCTTTCTATTCAATATTGTGGTTGAAGGGCTCAATATTCTGCTAGAAAGGGCAAGGGAGCTGAATTTCATTAGAGGGACTAGAATTGGACCGATTGGAGCAAATGGGATTGTGGTTTCTCACCTCCAATTTGCTGACGACACGATTATTTTCTGCAATAATGATGTGGAGGAGTTGGCTAATATCAAAAGAATTCTGCGATGTTTTCAACTTATGTCAGGATTAAAGATAAATTATTCCAAAAGTTCTTTGTGTGGGATTAAGGTGATCCACCAGGATGTCACTGCCCTTGCTATGGTTATGGGATGCAAAATTGATCATTTGCCAATCAAGTACTTGGGGTTGCCATTGGGAGCTAATCCAAATAGAATCAAAACATGGGATCCGGTGATCGAAAGAATGGAAAAAAGGCTAAGTGTATGGCGTAGGAGATTCAACACTTCTGGGGGTAGACTTACTTTAATGAATTCATCCCTTGGAAGTTTGCCTATATACTTCATGTCTTTATTCAAAATGCCGATGTCAGTTGCCAAGGCTTTAGCTAAAATTCAGAGACAATTTTTTTGGGGTGATACGGTGGATAAGAGAAAGTTACACTTGGTCAAATGGGATGTGATTTCCAAAAAGAAAGAGTATGGAGGGTTAGGGGTCAAGAATCTGATGATCCAAAACCAAGCTCTTCTGGCCAAGTGGTGGTGGAGATTTTACAAGGACAGCGATTCTCTCTGGGTAAAGGTGATCAAATGCAAATACAAGTTGGAGCCAAGATGTTGGTTACCTCGGTTGCCCTCTTCTGGTAAAGCATCTAATATTTGGAAGGACATCTGCTCGGTAGGGGAGACCAATTCTTGTATTGGATCCATTCTCCAGGAGGGTTTTAAATTAGAAGTTCACTCGGGACAGGAAATATCCTTTTGGAACCAAGTTTGGCTAGGGGACTCAACCCTTAAAGAGGAGTTTCCTCGCCTCTATCTCATCTCTACTCAAAAAGAGATGGTGATTAGTGATCTTAAAGTTGATAGATGGAACTTACTATTCCAGAGAGGGCTACGGGATTGGGAAATTCCGCAATTTGAGGATCTGCTTTTGAGACTTCAACCGGTGCATCTGGATCCAACCAAGGGTGATCTGTTGAGGTGGAAATGGGCTCCTGATAATTGCTTTTCGGTAAAATCTGTATATAATAGATGGGAACAGGTGGGCTTCTCAACGAATCGGGTGTTGGGTTCGATCTGGAAGAACATTTCCCCTCCTAAAGTGGAAATTTTTTCTTGGATGGCACTTCAGGACAAAGTGGCTACGAAGTCAGCTCTACTCTATCGAAATTTGTTACCTGAAGGCCATTCGGTGATGTGCCCTTTTTGCTCGTTGATCGTAGAAACTCCGGAGCACCTCTTTCTCCATTGTTTATTTGCGTGGAATGTTTGGTCATTAATTCTAGACTGGTGGCATGTCAGTTGGGTTTGTCCGGCCACCTTGGTAGACCTCTTTACATGGTGGTTAGATTTTGGTTTCAAAAATCTGGAGAAATTCTTGTGGGAAACAACCTTTCATGCTACAATTTGGTCCGTATGGCTGGTAAGAAACGATATTGTCTTCAACAATGCTTCTTGGCGAGTGGAGGACCTTGGGGATCTTATTAAAACCAGAGTTGCTATGTGGATCAAAGTGAAGTTCGATATTAAGGTGCACTCGGTGGAGGATTTTAAGGGTTACCTTGATGGTATGAGGAAGGTCATAGTGTAAGCTCCTTTTTCGTGAGGATAGATGCGATCCAATCTTCTGTTGGATGGTCATTCCCATCTTTCTTTTGTTTTATGTTGTATCTGATGCTCATTAAGCGTTTTGTTGCTTATTGAGTACTCTCTCGATGTTCCCTTTTCGAGCCAATAAAGTTTTCGTTTTGCCGAGCAAAAAAAAAAAAAAAAGAAAAAAATACGAAACAGGGGAGAGAGAGAGAGGCATAGGATCGATGCATTTTTTTTTTGTTGTAATCATTGAAAGGGTGGGAGGAGTGAACAACGTAGAAATTCCCCTTGAGCGTAACCATATGAGCTCCCTATCTGTCAGTGAAATATCTAATTTGAGCCATAACTATTGTCCGTGAAGACAGACCGTCACCACGGCACCACCTAAGTACAAGATTGCTTAGACTCCACCCCCATCATCGGTGAGACTCGAACCCGAGTCTCCGCTAGGGGGTGAGCTGAGCCATCCAGACTACCATCAAAGAGAAAAACATATTTACGAAGGCTCCGTAAATAAGTGTTTATAGTGCTCAATCTCGCGCGTCCAAAAGTTTTTTGGATGATTCGGATTAAAAACAAACAATTACTGGTCAGAGATATTTATTCCCAGTCAAAATTTAACATATCGATCTCAATCATTAATTGCCAAGACGGACGGATAGAATTCCGCGCCTCTGTAAATAATTTATTCACGGCTCCTTTGTGAAGAAGTTATTCTCTTGTTCAAATAATTCATGTACTACGGATTTTTTAGCTTCCAATTTAAGGATAAGTTTGATATAAATAATTTGTGACCCTACGACCACATATAACAAAAGACATTCAATATAAGAACAATAAAGGACGTAACAAATCTAAATTAAACGGCCTAAAGCTAAATCTATTTACATTTCAACACATATAGAGAACTTTTACTAATTTCAATCCTCATTTAAACGCTCACTAGCAGGGATCCATTTAAACTTCGAGCATGGCTGCTTTATATAGACAGGCCCTTAAGATTTAATAGTACCAGAAAAGTTTCAAACGAGAGACCTTCGGAGAATCAGACAATAGCAAAATTATAAATGGACTGTAAATGCGATCACGTTAGTGTTAGTCTAGAGAGATGATAAATTCACAGAAAAATGGGAATTCAATACAACTACGCTTTCATATATGAAAATTTAAACAAGTAAAATGGGTCCTAAGAATGAACACAAAAAAGAGAGTGTAGATAAATATAGGCGTGTAAATATCACACTCGAGACCTAAGTCACGTATTCAATAAACATGCGCTCCAACGCGAGTGTAAAAGAGTTTTTGAAACACATCCTAACCTATTAAAATCTACGAGACCGAAGATTGAAAGCGCGAGCACAGTGCAAAGATTGATGGTGGAAACGTGGGGCATTTTGAAAAATTATATAACTAAGCTCCAGACAAATTGAAATTATAATAATCGAATGAAGTGGCTCAACCCAGACATTAGGCTTTCCAATAGAATATTTGAGAATTGATTTTCGCCTGTACTTTTTAGTAACGTATGAAATCCTTATAAATAAAAAGAAAATAATATAAATTTGCATTAGCAAAACTAAAAATTATGTGAAATATAAAATAAGAAAGGGTAAAAAACACTTATATATTTGACATATTGAAACAGAAAAACTTATTCACGAAGGAGCAGTGAATAAGTTGTTCTCAAAAGCGCTCAATCTCAACCGTTCAAAATATTTTCTGTGAATAACTCATTCATTACTCCTCCATAAATAAATTATTTTCGATTAGAAAAAGACGCATAGCATTTGGAGATGATACTATAATACTATAAATTATTCCAATAAGACTTTGCCCACATTCCATGCATCTCAATTTCTATTGGATCTTTTCCAATAGAAAGCAATGATGCAGCTCTCACTCCACCCCTTCCTCCTCTCTCTCCTCCCCTTGTTTCTCACTCTAGTTTTCCTTCTCAAATGGCTCTTCTCCACCGCCACCGCCACCCGACCGCCGCCGTCTCCCAGCAAGCTCCCGATTATCGGAAACCTCCACCAAATCGGCCGCTTCCCTCACCTCTCCCTCCACTCCCTCTCTCAAGCCCATGGCCCCTTAATGCTCCTCCACTTCGCCGCCGCCCCCGTCCTCGTCGTCTCCTCCGCCGCTGCAGCCTGAGAAGTCATGAAAACCCACGACCTAATCTTCTCGAACCGACCCAAGTCGACGATAACGACCAAATTCTTGTACGCATCCAAGGACCTTGCCTCCAGCCCTTACGGCGAGTATTGGAGGCAGATGAGGAGCATTTGCGTCCTCCACTTACTGAGTAACAGACGAGTCCAATCGTTCCGCGACGTGAGGGAAGAAGAGACGGCAGTTATGATCGAGAAGATTAGGAGTTCTGGTTCTGACGTGGTGAACTTGAGCGAGCTGATGGTGGAGTTGACGGGGGACGTGGTGTGTAGGGCGGCGTTGGGGCGGAAATACGGCGGCGTTGGGGGCGGAGGAGGGAGGAGGGGGTTTAAGGAGGTTTTGGGGGAGTTTGCGGAGTTACTGGGGGTTTTTGATGTTGGTGACTTTGTGCCATGGCTGAAGTGGGTGAATAGAGTGAATGGGGTGTATGGGAGGGTGGAGAGAGTTGCAAAGGAATTGGATGATTTTTTGGAGAGTGTGGTGGAAGAGCACAGGGGAAGAGAGAGAAAGGGAGGAGAGAGAGAGAGCACGATTTTGTGAATGTGTTACTTGAAGTACAGAGAGAGAACATGGCCGGAATTCCTATTCACGGTGACAGTGTCAAAGCTCTCATATTGGTAAGGCTTTCATTCACTTAATTTGCATATGCACGAGCGTAAGCATGAACGTATTTCGAAAAAAAATTCAATTCTCAAAATTTTCGAGAGCGATAATTTAGAGTAGAAGCTTAGAGCGAGAATTGAGAGTAGTAGAAAAGAGTTTTACTAAAGGGATCGCCTTCATAATTAGAGTTTGATCATTTATTTTTGGATATCGATCACTATGATTTCAGAACAAGTTTACTTCAAAATTTAATTTGGAACATCGAACCGAAACTCATTTTTCTTAAGAGAAACGTGGGCAATCATGCGTCAAATTGATATCAACTGCACGTGATTCACAACGTGATTGATGTTCCCAACTAGTTAAAAAATGAATATTCTTGGTCATCAAAGTGAGCCCAATTTGAACAACCAAAAAAAAATCAAACAGAAAATGGGACCGGAAAACTTAAATTTTTTTTCTAGTAGTACAAAACATTGAGATTGGCCTATTTGATCATAATTCATCAGTTTTCTTCTTTTTGCCTTGTAGGATGTTTTTGCTGGTGGAACTGACACTACATCCACATCTCTAGAATGGGCAATGGCAGAGCTCTTAAATAACCCTCAAGTTAGGAAAAAACTCGAAACTGAAGTTCGACTTATAGCTCAACCCAACCAACCTATAACCGAGGACGATCTAGACCAAATGCCCTACCTAAAAGCCGTGATCAAGGAGACTCTACGCCTCCACCCTCCGATTCCCATTCTAGTACCCCGGGAGTCAACTAAAGACGTCCGAGTAATGGGTTACGACATCGCGGCTGGGACACGGGTGATAACCAACTCCTGGGCTATCGGGCGAGACCCTTCGTCGTGGGACGAGCCCGAAGAGTTTAGGCCAGAGAGGTTTTTGAACAGCTCAGTAGATTTCCGAGGACACGATTTCGAGTTGATTCCATTTGGAGCGGGGAGGAGGGGGTGCCCGGGCATTCAATTCGCCGCAGTGGTTAACGAGCTGGCATTGGCAAATCTTGTGCATAAGTTTGATTTTGCAGTACCTGATGGGGTGGAGTTCGATATGAGTGAAGCTGCTGGTTTTTCTGTTCGTAAATTGTATCCTCTACTTGTTGTTGCGACTCCCCATACTTGTTAGTTTTCTAGGTTAAAACGACCTCAGTAATGGTGCAGTATGAATCATGTACCTATTTTTCGTAACAGCTATATATGCCCACCGCACGGTTTCGCCACTATCTCAGTCTCACCATCTGCCTCGACAATTAATGGTACGGATTTTTAAAAAACTCAATGAGATAAGAGCGGTGGGGAAAGCAATAAAAAGTGAGCGGTGAGTGTAGACTTTTCGTTTTTGGTATATCCTGTACCTATTCATAACAATCAGGAACACACTTTAAGATCGAGTTTTGCCTAGATACTGTCACAAAGGATCCTCAATACAACCCAGGGCACAACAAAGGTTGATCACCATGCAGTTGCACTGAAGATTTGCAAACACTATCCCCTGCAACAACCAAAGTGATTAAAGAAAAGCGCGGCGCTAATTTAGATCATGGATATGAGGATCGTTATATCTAATCCTCAATGGTGTGCTTTCGTATGTGTTTTGTCCGAGTAGGGCTTCTGATCATCTTGGAATCCTTGTGTTCTAATTTTGTAACTAGGCAAAATCAAGTTAATTAATCACCAAATGGTCTCATTTCTTGTAAACTTCCTTTTCCCCGAGAAGACACAAGTAAATGATTGGGGGGGTTTGGGCTTGAAGCGCAATCGGAACACAAGGTAATCACCTCCGCCGAAAGGCAATGGTATTGTTGGCGTGTTGTCTCATGCTGTAGTAACATCATAGGCGTAACCAAAACAAACATGCCAGTAGCATCCTAATACCAACTTTATCGATCGTAGAAAAAGAAGTAAAAATAGAATGAGAAGAGTCCGACTTCGAGGGGAGACTTCCAATTACCTGTGAACTTATGTCTTTCACAAGTGGGAAGACTTTTTTCCACTTGCCTTCATTCATTCACAGACCTTATATTCATACAAGACGAGAAAAGATGACATTCCGGTGGAATGATTCCACCAACTCATTATCCTAAAAAATAGGAAAACTATTTTTTCTTTGTTGCCTTTACAACTAACCCAAATAGAAAAACTAACCTATCCCACCAACTATTAACTCCTACGTACGTACCATTACTTTATTTCTAATATCTAATAAACTAAATAGAAATAATTGGAAATAAAATATGTACATAACACATAATGCAAAGAAAAAGTAGAAGTAATAACCAATTAATAACTATAAAGTATCATGGGCAATTACGTCAACAGTCCCTTTCTTCTTCTTTTTGCCAATATTGTATAATTAGCGAGGATTAGCGGGATGTGTCAGGTTAGCACTCGGAGGTGCAGGGAACCTATCCCACCAACTATTAACTCCTACGTACCATTACTTTATTTCTAATATCTAATAAACTAAATAGAAATAATTGGAAATAAAATATGTACATAACAGATAATGCAAAGAAAAAGTCGAAGTAATAAGCAATAACTATAAAGTATCTTGGGCAATTACGTCAACAGTCACTTTCTTCTTCTTTTTGCCAATATTGTATAATTAGCGAGGGTTAGCGGGATGTGTTAGGTTAGCACTCGGAGGTACAGGGATTATCCATAGTCCTGACCCCAAATTTGCCCACGCCGGGGCTCGAACCTCCGCCTCTTGTGTGGAGGGGAGGGTAAGAAGCAACTGCACAAGCCAGCCGTTCTTACGTCACGGTCGTTTGCTACCAGCCAAATGGGGAGATGAGCAGGAAGAGAAGAGGACAAGAACCCAAGTCGTGAAATGGCTGGACAAAATTGGTTACAAAAGCACATCACAAACAGAAAGTTCAACAATGCTGCACCTCATATTTGACTAAACTGGATAAGATAAGTCTTCTCAAAGGAAGATGATAATGTAGAATTGAAATGACAACCACAAGCTATGGTTTGTGTGGAAATTGGGGCAAGTTGTGAGTCTTGTGACAAGCATGCAACATTATTACATAGACTGTTTTAGTTTTCTTAGTACCGTCTCCGAATTGGATATGACAAGAGTAACGGTGGCGCATGTGAGTCGGACCTAGGGCTGCAACGAATCAAGCTGCTCGCGAGCAGCACATGGCTCAGTTCGTTAAAGCTCGGCTCGTTTAGTAATCAAGCCGGGCCCGAGTTTTTGGTTTATTTAGTAAACTAGCTGAGTTCAATACTTAAAAGCTCAGCTCGTTTGTATGGGCTAGACTCGTCTAAAGAGACTTGTTAAGTAAATTGATCTGGCTTGGCTCATTATAAACGAGTCGAGATCGAGTTCGAATTTATGGCTTGTTGAGTAAACAAGCCTCAACAAGCAGAGCCAAGCTCGAATACTATGAGGCTCGGCCCGGCTCTTTAGTAGGACCCATGCTGAAATTTGAGACTTGTGTGCGTAGTTTTAATTTTTATGCTACAAGCTCAGATCAGATGAGCTAGAATCTGCATTTGGGAAACATCACATCCCCATTCCTAAAACATCACGTCACATCCCCATCCCCTCGGACTTCTCTCGTTGTGTGGAGTGGATGAGAGAGGAAGGAATTACAAGAGAACAAGATTTTCTGGACGAAGGATTCCGCGCAAAACACCGAATTCCAAAACCAAGTCAGGCAAAGTAACTCTATGATTGGCTTAATGTGTAATGACAGCCAAAGCCAGGAAGGAATTTATGGCTAAGGTTAGATACGTAACATAATAAGCTGTCTAAAGATTCCTTAGAAGTCTTTGTCCTTGGGTAAACAGCTCAGAAAAGAAAGCCACAGCCAACCCAGTCAAGTACTGTAGCAAGAATTTTGACAATTCAATAATAGTACCCTCCTTGTTGGCAAGGGACTCATTTAATTGGGTCCAAAATGTTATGGGGTAATTTTGCTATTCTTGAAATTGCAAAGGAGAATCTTGTAATTTCTCAATGAAATTACAAATGAAATCAGGAGAGACTTTTTACTGTAGTGGCTATTGCCGTGTCACTTTTTCGAGAGATATAGAGAGCTTCTAAAAATCACGAACAAGAGTGAGGGTTTTGCTCCTTAGTTCAAGCCAAGATCAGACCATTGTTGCTACTCTGATTTTGATGGGTTTTTTAGTACAATCCATAGTTCGACGAGCTCTACATGATTATCGGAGCGGATTGGCAAGGTTCTCTCAGGATCTAGGAGTTTGGGATATTCACTTTTAGTGAGACCAAAACTTGTATCTAGTTGTTTTGTTGAAATCTATCTTTGGGTAATGTTTATATGCCTCTAATAGCTTGCTGGGAACTCTTGTAACCCCATTATTATTATAGTGGAAGATTTGGTAGCGATTATGCTCCCGTGGACGTGCCTCTAATTTAGGAGGAATCACGTATAAATTCTGGTGTCTTGCGGTTTGCTTGTTGCTATTTACTTTTCGACTCTTAGATTTGTTTGTTGTTGGTTATTGTGGTTTGCAATATTTAGCCTATTTCCTATTTGCACAAAGGAAAAATATTTGTGGTGTTTCGGGCAGTTTTTTCCTAACATTTAGGGCTGTTACTCGAAACCGAAAAATCGATCAAAATCGGAAAAATCGGATCGGACCGAATTTTTTATACCGGTTGAATAATTTCGATCCGGTTCCGGTTTATAAAATTTTATAAACCGAAAAAATAATTTCAATCCGATTTATGTGTTTTAAAAACCGGTTGAAACCGGACCGGTTATATATATGTATAATATATACATATATATAAACATAGTGGAGGGGTTGAATTATGGGTTTTTGGTTGATATTTTGTAGTGTATATTGGTCTAATAAATATATTTATTATATAAAAACTATTTTTATGGGCTTAATTATGTTTTTATGGGTTTTTTTTTATGTATTGGGCTCAAAATTAATCTTTTTTTGTTGGGCCCAAAAAAAAAGGTTGAACTATAGATTTTTTGTTGATATTTTATGGGTTGAATTGTGAATTTTTTGATGTGTTGGGCCAAAAATATGGCCTATGAATGAAAACCGAACCGAAACCGGTTGAGCCGGTCGAAACCGGTTGAGCCGGTCGAAACCGGACCGGTTTATCTCAACCGGTTCCGGTTTCTAAAAGTCTCAAACCGAATAACCGGTTTCGACCGAAAAATACACCCAAACCGGTCGAAACCGCACCGGTATCACCCCTGAGTAACACTCCTTGAGTTTGTAAATGGATGGCATTACCAAAGAAACTGGTGCCAACTGTAAAGAGAACACATTAGTTAGGTGTTTGTTAAAATGTAATTAGTCGAGTTGTTAGTTTGGTTAAGATGGTTTAGTGGGTACTTAGTTGGGCCAGCTGTCAGGACAGCTATACTTGTAACTAATTCTGATGAGATCGTGTCGTGCAAATACATAAGCACTCATCTCAGCATTGTAACACAACGAACAACAGATTACAATTGAGTTTTCAGATTTGTTCTCTTTTCTCTCTCTCTCTCTTCTTCTTGTAATTCATTTGTTCATTTCTTGAGTTTTCCATACCAACTACTCACCTCCAATGGCCATCCTTCAATGGCTGAGAGATAGTCTCCTGCCCTCCTTTATTTTTGCATCAACTTTGCTAGTAGTGGTGATTCTGATTCTGAAGCTTCTCTCAAAGGAGAAATCAAGGACAAGAAATCTCAACCTCCCACCAAGCCCTCCAAAGCTACCCATAATTGGGAATCTCCACCAGCTAGGGGGCATGCCCCACCTCTCTCTCCGCCGCCTCACGGACAAATTCGGTCCCATCGTTCACTTGCAACTGGGTGAGATTCCGACGGTCGTGGTTTCATCGGCTAAACTGGCCAAGGAAGTGATGAAAACTCACGACCTCGCCCTCTCGAGCCGCCCCCAGATCTTCTCGGCCAAACACCTTTTCTACGACTGCACCGATGTCGTATTCTCGCCGTACGGCGCTTACTGGCGGCACATACGTAAGATTTGCATACTTGAGCTGCTAAGCGCGAAGCGGGTCCAATCGTACAGCTTTGTGAGAGAAGAAGAGGTTGCTCGTTTGGTTCATAGGATTGCCGAATCCTGTCCCGACGCCGCGGACTTAACCAAGCTCCTCGGACTGTACGCAAACGACGTCCTTTGCAGAGTTGCGTTGGGGAGGGATTTCACAGAGGGCGGGGACTACGATCGCCACGGGTTCCAAAAGATGCTCGAGGAGTACCAGGTGCTGCTCGGAGGATTCAGCGTGGGAGATTTCTTCCCGTCCATGGAGTTCATACATACTCTGACTGGCATGAAATCGAGACTCCAGAACACTTTTCGACGTTTTGACCGGTTTTTCGACGAGGTGATAGAGGAGCATCTCAATCCCGAGAGAGAAAAGGAAGAGCACAAGGACCTTGTGGATGTCTTGCTTGAGATTCAGGAAAAAGGGGATTCTGAAATGACTCTCACCATGGACAACGTCAAGGCCATCATTCTGGTAAGTTTTTTCACCAAATCCATGTATGGTTAAAGATTTATACTTCCGAGTACAACGGTTTTCAAGTAACAATAAAACGCTTTGAGAAGCCCACATACGACAAATGCTAACATGAGTAACGAGAAATTCTGTGAAAAACACGATCACCTGCCAGTGAAAGGTTTTCTGCATTCAGTCAATCTACGCAGAGTGAATCGGTCCCTAAGGAACTTTCCAAAAGACCAAACCCACATGGTTTCACAAAGTCATGTTCATTAAACTTGTGTTGAAGTTGTGTCTTCAAGTAGGTTTACAATGTCACTCTGGTAGTAGCTAGTGACAGGATTTACTGTTGCCCATTGCAGGACATGTTTGCAGCAGGAACCGACACAACCTTCATAACTTTAGACTGGGGAATGACGGAGCTAATTATGAACCCCAAGGTCATGAAAACAGCACAAGCTGAAGTAAGAAGTGTTGTTGGAGAGAGAAAAACCTTGTTAGAAACCGACCTGCCGCAGCTGCACTACCTGAAAGCCGTTGTCAAAGAGATCTTTCGGTTACATCCCCCTGCACCGGTGCTAGTCCCAAGAGAGTCTATGGAAGAAGTAACCATTGATGGGTACAACATTCCTGCTAAAACAAGGTTCTTTGTCAATGCATGGGCTATAGGGAGGGACCCAGAGAGTTGGGAAAATCCAGAAGTATTTGAACCAGATCGATTCATGGGTAGCGCTATCGATTTCAAAGGGCAGGATTTTGAGTTGATACCTTTTGGTGCTGGCAGAAGAAGCTGCCCCGCGATTACGTTTGGGACAGCGACCGTTGAGTTGGCTCTGGCTCAACTTCTCCACAGCTTTGATTGGGAGCTTCCCCCTGGAATTCAGACCAGTGATTTGGACATGACTGAAGTTTTCGGCATCACAATGCATAGGGTATCTCATCTCGTCGTGGTGGCTAAACCACGCTTTGTTTGAGCCAGAACTTCATAGGTAGAAATTAAATAACACTTGAGGAATCGACTCCAAAATGATCCTCAATCCAATATCATGAAGAAGTACCACTTCATCGTATCAACAAAAAGATGAGAAACAATGAGAACCCTGTTCTGGCAAAGAGAAAATTATTATGAATCATGTGCTTATAGAGTATTGAGTCAAACCTTATAGCAAACAAATGACTAAATGTGATCCTTATGCTTGGCACACAGCCAAATACTTACGTGTAGTCCCAAGTCACAGTAACAGGATTTAACATCCTTTTGTTTCCATTAAATGTTGAGCATGGCATTTGAGATTTGTACTTTCAACAATGGTATGCTGTGCTAATAAAGTATTTCTCAAGACAACAGCCTCTCGAAGTAGTAATCATCTGGAGATTACTAAACTAGGAGGAAGTTTCCTACTCATGGAGCATATCGTGAGGCCTCCCGCATTTAACAGACGCGCGGTTCAGCAAAACAACGTCAAGCGGGGTTGCATTGGGAAACTCGCCTCATTCAGACTTCGCATGTCTTTCAAAACGACGTCGCAACAGTTCAAGGCTCCCATTTTGGGAACTGCAACGTTTTAACTGCTCAATTGTAAACTCGCGCGATTTTCATTCTACGATGGGAACTGTTCAAGTCGCAGAGCTTGTCAAGGACTCAAGAGGATTAATAATGTTAAAGATCATATCAATCGAGTATCGAGTAATGATTGATATGTAATCGAAGATGATTGAAGTGAAATTCATTTTATGAAAATAGAAAACATCCAAAGCGTGTCGTGTTCTTCGTAGGGAAAGGGAAAAAGGACTTGTTCTTGATCAATGAAAGAATCTGGGCAAATAGTGAACAAAACATCCAGAGTGTGTCGGACATAGATACACAAGGCCATAGACATGTCCGTGCTTCTTGGAGTAGATGCATGCGTTGTGCTTAATTTTGCATCCAAGATATTTTTTCAGAACGTGCTTTGTAATTTTCAGCTCTAAACTCTTTTGTTATTGCCTTGTATCCATGTGCAAATAAGTGCTTATTTTTTGAATTAAATATGATGTATTGTGATAGAATAACTTGTCTCATAAAACAAGAAATAAATACTTTAAAAAATAAGAACCTTAGCAGAACAGGCGATATCCTTATCAGAGTAGTAGCCTGTGTTATTTTCAGTTCACATCATGGAGTTACATTTTCATTTTGAAGGATCGTACCTCTGGGTTTTAAGTAGGGCTGTGATAGGTGCGTAAATATGCCTATTTACACCCCATAATTTAAGCTTGTTATGTCCATTTAGCACGCTACTTGAGATTTCTTACTTGTTAATTGCGTTTTAGGATTCTCGGAGCCGATGGTTAACATTTGGAGCTAAAAGCAAAAAAATCATATTTAAAGCAAAACCGGTGCCGCTAAAATTAATGAAGATATGGGATTGAGTGTAGACTAGATTAACGAAAGACGGAAGCAGTGGATTAAACTCTTAGCAACAATGGAAATTGGCAGCATAGTCTTGCACGTGGTTTTGTGGCTGGGAATTGGGCCATATATTTGCCATGATTTGTGACAAAACGGGGGAGTTTTGGAAAATGTGGGCCCATTAATTATGATTTGTAGAAGGACTTGGGCTGGAAAAAAGACAATTCTCGGTGCAGCGGCAACATTATTAAAGAAGAGAAAAAGGGTTTTGTGGGGACCTCTGATTTCCCACGACAGAAACAGAATGGGGCTGCCGTCAAGCTTCTTTTCCACGCGGACCACGCACGAACAAAGAGCACGGCAATTCGACGACACCACGGTGCTCACGGCTGAAACAGGAAAGGACGAAAGGCTTTGGGGTTTAATCTCTTACTGTTATTTCAATGGAGTCTTACACATGCATGATTATTTGTTCTAACTCCATGAGTGGCTAAATCCCTTGATTAGGGTGATGAGGAGGTCTCTTCAAATAGCGTAGTTGTTAGATTTCTAGGGTTTTATATTCGACTGGATTGTATGACTTGGTCAATTCATAACTTTTTATGAGAGTTTATATTTTTTCTGATATTCGAATGTGTTTATATTCATGGTTTCAAGCACTGTCATACAATGATTTTGAATGTTTCGAGATAGGCTTTGAGATAGATTATACGACGTGAGACGGATCGTGCCGTGGTTAAATCCAATGAGACGATCCGTGCCTATACGGAGTACGAATCTTGATTATATTTTTTGGGGATTATCGATAGGAATTGCTACCCTACGGTAATCTGGTTGAATGTTGAATGTGAACCCTAAGTTTTGAAATAAATGCGTTACAAGGGGAGACTGAATCAGAAACCCTAGTCCTTTCTCTCATTTGTTTCAAAATCCTTTAATTGCTTTCTAGTTTAATTTTAGTTTAAGTAAATCCAAATCAAAATCCAACTTCTTTTAGTTTCAGAATTAAATTAGAAATTAATTGAAAGTACCGTAACTCAGCTTTTTACTCCCTGCGGACGATCCTGGACTTAACCACTATTCTTCAGAATACTAGTTAATTCCTTGGTTTTATAAATTATATTTTTGGTACGAAAACGACAGACCAGGCTGCTCAAAAAATCCGGTGAACAGCGAAACCGGTCCGGACCGAACCGAACCGATCTGTACCTTTTGAATTTTGTCCGTGGATTAATGGTCCGGACACGGATTTTCATTACGAAACCGTGGATTAACCGAATCGGACCGTGAAATATTTATTTTATATAAATAATATATATATGTGTATTTATATAATTAATAGTGAGGAATGTTAAAACTTTTTTCCACCAATTTTAGTATTTTAATGTTAAACTATTGTCGTTTGTTGTGCATTGCATTTGGATGGAAGATACAATTCCACCTCTTTGGTGTTATAGTTGTCTCCCTTTGATGTTTTTTTTTTTGGTTTTATGTTATGTACTATAATGATACATTCTACTAGTTTTTAGATTCTTTTGAATCTGATTTATGAAGCAGGTCTTTGGTAGTTTATGTAACAAATACTTTATGGTGGTATTAAACTTAATTCTGAGTATAACCTTCTATCATTTTAGTGTGGGATATTTGCTTGAGCTTTACTTTTGCTAAAATTCGTGGACAAAACCGTAACCGATCCGTGAGTCACGGATTGGATTGAAACCGGCCGTAGAACTTTTGGTCCGGACATGAATTTCATTTTGTAAAAACCGTGACTAGCGGTTCGGTCTTCGGATTCCTAGAAATCCGAACCAAACCGGACCGCGAGCAGCCCTAGTTTTAAGTGCTCCCAAGAATCACATTTTTGGCACAGAATTGATAGGATCAAAATTTGTTTCCACAAAAGCTTGAATATTTGAAAACTTCCCTATTCCTGTATCAACCAAACAACGAAACTTGTGAATGTTCCGGTATGTGGAGCTCAAGTCCTTCCTTTTTCAGTTTTAAAATTTTAACAGCATAGGGAGCCTAGTTTCAACTTTTAACTAAACAGAGAAGCACGTTTACAACCAAACAGGAGCCTTTCCAGTTATTTTTTTTCTGCGTTTCTAGTTCTAAGGGGTTCCTTAAGGCCACATTTTGCTAATGTCATTTCTAATTGCCAGGACTAGGTCCATTTTGATTTTGCCATGTTGATTTAATGGGGCTATGCACGGTAGTAGCTAGAGGGGCCGGGCGATGATAATTGAGAGGTCACGAATAAATCGAGAGGGGTCCAAAATGGTTTTTAACTCGTATTTTCATACTCACCTTTTCTCTGTTACTAAAACAGAAAGAAAAGCGCAACAGATTCTAGTGAGGTTTATGGTTGGAGTATACTGCTTCCAAGACTTTTAGCCAGAAGAGCCCTTCAAAACACTCTTGTGAAAGAGCAAGGAAATCTGTGAAGTACAAGAAAATGCACTGCTGCAATCACTCGATGTCTGAACAAATGAATGAAAGAAGGAAAGTGAGAAGAAGTTGTGAGCTTTGAAGAAGTCTCAAGCTTCAGCTGCTTCACATATGTCCTAGTCCCAGCTGTGTTCTATTCTGTAAGTAATTGAAGTTGGCCTCCTATCTGCGTTTGAATGCTGTGGTCCGTGTATATACGCGCTTTTCACCTTTCAAGTAATGCGTATTTCCTAAACCAGATCTTCCTTCCACAGAATATGTCGAGAGATCAGCTTCGCTATGGGGTTTATATCCCTTCGTATCTGAGAAGCTGTAATCTGCAACTTCATTATACTTCTTTTCTGAACCCGGGCCATGGTTCTCCAACCATGGCATGCTGTTTTGATTCTTCCCAGTCTCCTCGTCACTTTGGTCAAGATCTATTTCCTCATCGCTCGGAGATGCAGTCCGATCTAGATCATATGCTGTCCAGGTTACATCATACAGATCCTCAGCATCTGTGTTCAAACTTGAACTGGAGAAACTTCTCTCTAGTCCTCCTTTCTCGTATACGCCTGCCTTGGTATCATTCAACTTAGCAGCTTCACTAGGCTTAAGCTGCTCATCATTTTCATTCATGTCTTGTTTCTCCTGCAATCACAAAAAGACCGAATTAGATATTCATTTTTAGGTTGACAAATCGTTGTTGCATGTTTTCAATCACCGTTATTGTCAGGGATATAGTTCCCTTACCACTGCAGTCGTATAATCATTGTCGTCAAGATGGAGATTGATCCCGTTATAAGCAATTTGCTTCAGCAATTTTTTCCTTGTTTCCAAGCTTGCTTGTCTCTTTGAAAGCTTCTGTATCATCTAGAGATAAAACACAGGATAATTATTTCGAGTACAAAACCTTCCGCGCGCTATTGTGATCCATGAACATTAATCTGTCCTTACCTCAAGATTCACTCTGAAATTGTTTCTCAGTTCAATAGCACGAGCAACAAATTCATTCCCATATCTCGAGCTGAAGATCATTCGAATCTCTTGGAGCTCTGGGAGTTCTCTGCATCTCGAAGCTGCAAAGATCAAGCTAGATATGGCCTCATTGAGCTCCTCAGGGCATTCCCTGCATAAAAACATTCACACATTCAAAACTCAATACACGTAAGATACCAGAATAAACTGTGTTCTGAAATTCAACATAGAACTAGTATTGGGTTCCATTCTTTAGGGGTAATTTCTTCGTTATGACGCGAGTCGGTTAGAAAATGAGAACTACGAGCAAACACTAAGGAACCAACCTGTTGTTTTCAACGAGCAGCAATCCCTCTATCAGGAGATGGCAGTACTTTTCTACCATAACAAGAACATCCAGCATGTTCTGCTCCCTGATCACAAGCTCAACCTGTCAAGAAGATCCAACCAAGTTTAGATGTGCGCGTACGTATGTTTAACTGGGAGAGGATTCGAGGCATGAACTTACGCGAAGGAGAGCGCTGTCTAGGTGTCCGAGGTTGAGTAGCTGGACTACGTCAGACCGGGCGTGGGAACACCGGACACTGTGCAGGTTCTTCCGTATGGGGATCCGGGCGATGGCGAGGCTGGCCAGGGTCTTCAGCTTGGGAGCCTTCGGGTTTCTTCCGAGCAGAGCATAGAGTCTCTTGCCCATGTTTTCCTCTTTCCTGTCTGCTGGGTGGCGGCTCTCGAAAGAGGAAGTGAGAGAGAGAGAGAAGTTGTGTGCTGGAATTGGCCCACGAGGTTGATCAAATTATGTCGGCCTTCGATCTTTATATATGGACGAAAGAAAACCCAGAAAAGATTTGACGTTTTCTCCAGGCGTGGTCCTGTATTGTGACCATTTAAACAATCTTGGGTTATTCACGAGTCAGCCAATACTGAAGGCAAGAGGCTGGTTGACTGTGTCATGGGCTCGAATAATGTTGCCGATTGACTATGTCAGAGGATTGGATGTCCCACTGACAATTGACAGGAGTAGAATTAGTAGATCGCGAAGAATTGGTATATTGTATTTTAAAGAAACTCGAATTGCACAGGGGCCTGGCCGTTAGCACGCAGTAGAATATACTCAATATAGTATAATATATCAGTAGGGGCAGGGGGGCAGCTTGGCCAAAAAGCTATCTTCGAAGGATTGACTTGATCAAATTTATGAGTCGCGTGGCCGAAGATCTATCTTCGAAGGATATCAAATTTATGGGTCGCATAGCCGAAAAGCTATCTTCGAAGGATCTGTCCGACAAATTGTGAGACTGATCAAATTTATGGATCGCGTGGCCGAAAAGCTATCTTGGAAGGATCTGTCAGAGTAATTGTGAGACTGATTAAATTTATGGGTTTATGGGTGTCCGCTGCACATGGTTGGAGCCGTTGTGAATTCCAGATGGTAAAAGCTACGTTTAAAGATGCAGAGGTCTTAGAAAAAGGAGCAGGAAATGATCCTACTTTATGTGAAAGGGTAAATCTAACACACACAAAAAGGCCTAAACGAGTGAAAAGCATTATTTTCCTTCTCATTTCTTTTTTTTGTTGTATTTTTTTACGTTTATTGTTTAAAATCAAAGCAAACAAATTCCGTATGTTTATTTTCTTTCCTTCGTAACTAGAGAATAGATTATTGTGCGAAGGTGCTTCCTCAAACTGACATTTCTTGCTCCACCGCTGCTCTTTTGGCCTTGGCTATAGCTCTATTTGGTTGCACAAACCCATTAGGAATTAGCTAGACTGCTTCTATCACCAACTTATGGTCCTAAAAAGTCTTTCCTTCTGGAGGGAAGAAGATGGGGCTCGGCAATATAGTCAATAGGGATTACCTTGAAGCAGGGCCCTCCGGAGTCCAGACCACTATTTTCAGCCTGAGTTCATGAAAAAACTCGAAACTGAAGTTCGACTTATAGCCCAACCCAACAAATCTAAAACCGAGGACGATCTAGACCAAATGCCCTACCAAAAAGCCGTGCAAAGAGACCCTACGCCTCCACCCTCCAATTCCCATTCTCACGCCCCGGGAATCAACTAAAGACATCTAAGTAATGGGCTACAACATTGCAGCCGGGACACGGGTGGTAACCAACGCCTGGACTATTGGGCGGGACCCGTCGTCATGGAACGAGCCCGAGGAGTTTATGCCAGAGAGGTTTTTGAACAGCTTGGTAGATTTCAGAGGACACGATTTCGAGTTGATTTCACTCGGAGCGGGGGAGAGGGGATGCCCGGGCATTCAATTTTCCGCGGTGGTTAATGAGCTGGCATTGGCAAATCTTGTGCATAAGTTTGATTTTGCAGTGCCTGATGGGGTGGAGTTCCATATGAGTGAAGCTGCTGGTTTTTCTGTTCGTAAAATGCATCCTCTACTTGTTATTGCGACTCCCCTTGTTAATTTCTCTAGGTTAAAAGGACCTCAGTAATGGTGCAGACTGTGCAGTATGAATCATATACAACCTGTTTTTCATAACAGCGACATCTACCGCATGGTTTCACCGCTCTCTGTCACCGCTATCTCAATCTCGCTGTCCGTCTCAGCAATCAATGGTTTAAAAAAACTCGGTGAGATATGCACGCACTATCCCCCGCAAAAAACCAAAGAGATTAAAGAGCAAGAGACAAAGGCAATACATTAACAAAACCGCGACGATGTAGATCACGGAAGATACGAGAATCGTTATAGCTATCCTCAATGTCAATGCTGTGCTTTCGCAAGCGTTTTGTCCGAGTATGGCTTCTCTCTTCTCGTGCCTGGATTCTTCACCATAGGTAGCGTTAGGATCCTTGTGTTTTAATAATTTTGTAACTAGGCAACATCAAGTTATAATTAATCACCAAATGGTCTCATTTTTTTGTAAATGATTGGGGGTTTGGGTTTGGAGCGCAATCGGAACATAAGGTCATCACCCTCGCCAAAAAAGGCAATGGTAATGTTGGCATGTTGTCTCATGGTGCAGTAACATCATAAGCGTGACTAAAATAAACATACCAGTAGAGAGATAGGGAAAGAAATGAAAGCTATAATAACTTGATGTTGAGTTTCCATCTTTCAGAGATCTTATATATATTTATACAAGAGGAGAAGATGACCTTGCACCAACTAACCCAAATAGAAAAACTAACCTATCACACCAACTATTAATTCCTAACATTACTTTATTTCTAATATATATCTAATAAACTAAATAGAAATATTTGGAAATAAAATATGGACATGACACATAATGCAAAGTAAAAGTAGAAGTAGCCAATAATTATAAAGTATCATGGGCAATTACGTCAACAGTCGTTTGCTACCAGCCAAATGGGGAGATGAGCAGGAAGAGAAGAGGACAAGAACCCAAGTCGTGAAATGGCACGACAAAATTGGTTACAAAAGCACATCATAAACAAAAAGCTCAACAGTGATGTAACGGTGGCGCATGCGAGTCGGACCTAGGGCTGCAACGAACCGAGCAGCTCGTGGCTCAGCTTGTTAAGGTTCAGCTCATTTAGTAATCGAGCCGAGCTCGAGCTTTTTGTTTTAGGCTCGTTTAGTAAACGAACCGAGTTCAACACTCAAAAGCTCAGCTCGTTTTGTGAACGAGCTGAGTTCAACACTCAAAAGCTCAGCTCGTTTGAATGGGCTTGGCTCGTCTAAAGAGACTCGTTAAGTAAATTAACCTAGCTCGGCTCGTTTAAACGAGTCGAGCTCGAGTTTATGGCTCGTTGTGGAAACAAGCCGAGCTCGAACACTATAAAGCTCGGCTAGGCCCGGCTCGTTTGCACCCCTAGAGTCGGACCCATGCCGAAATTCGAGACTTGTGTGTGAACTTTTAATTTTTTACTTATGCTACAAGCTCAGATTAGCTAGAATCTGCATTTGGAAAACATCGCATCCCCATCCCCTAGCAAAAAGAGAGGCCCGAGCAGGAGGACAATATTTTCTTCCAGAAATTTTTGTGTGCACTTAAACCAAGTCAAGTCAGGAAAGAATTCATTACAAGAAGCCGAACTCTTTTGTGTTGTAAATTTCATTGACGCTACGGTTTTTCAGACAGTACCCTCCTAAGTTGATAAATGGATGGCATGAACAAAGAAAGTGGTGCCAACTACTCACCTCCAATGGCCATCCTTCAATGGTTGAGCCTCTTCGTTGAAAGAATTAACTAACCCGTTTTGTCCAATTCCTTTGTCTTGCTAATTGGAGTACCATGTGAAAGTACTTCAATCAAGCTCCTATTATGGTAGTATGCATAAAACTTATGTCTGTATTTTCATGAGTACGTGTTGGATATTAATAATAGTGATACTGGGCTGACCCGAAACACATTTTCCAGCATAGGCAGCATTAGATGTTAATAGACCAGTAGTTAAACTACAACGCAGGCGGATTGTAAATCCATCTATTTGAACTTGAGACTTTGCATAGGTACAAAAGTGTATTGAGAAAAGGGTAATATAGTAAATTTATGTGGATAAAGGCAAGATATGGAGTGTGGATTGTATAAAAAACGGGAGTGTGAAAATCACTTCCCATAACAAATTATGTAAATTATTGTTACAAAACTTTTTTTGTTTTGATTTGTGTGCTTCTGGTAGATATCTACGAGAGGTTGAGCCTCTTCGTTGAAAGAATTAACTAACCCATTCTGTAAGCCTACCTAAAAAATAAGCACTTATTTATAATTTTAAACTTAAAAATAATGTATTTACGAAAATAATTTTTCAATTTTTTTTGCATCGTTCAAAAGATCTTTTTGATATCTATCAAAAAAAATCCATATTGCATAAAAAATTATTTTAGTAAGTCTATTATTTTTAAATTAAAATTTCAAATAAGTACTTATTATTTTTTAAGAAGGATTAGCGGAACAATAAGAACAAACATTTTCACGAGGAACACTGCACAGTACCAAACAAAAAGATTACAAACAGAGGCTACTTAAGATTGAAAAATCTCATCATTGTGTTCTTCATGTCTGGATCCCTAACCAATTCTGCAAGAACTTCTCACACGAAACTTATACTAAAATCAACTCAACTTTCGTTTGTTATCAACAAAAGAAATTTCAATATTTGTTGCGTACGTCTATGTTCGTTATATTGTCTTAATTAGGTTCCGATGTTTTTTGCATAGGAATGGAATCCTCTTCCTTCTCTTCAAGAGATTGAAGGTTCTTTTGACTTCTTCATGGATCTTTCATGGGAACAGTAGTCGCATACCGTTAATTGATTTATCACGACAAGGACATTGCCCACGTAGAAAAAAATAGCAATACGTATTGTATTATTGCTTGATTTGTTTTTCATGACTAATGTTTTTGACAACAAAAGTGCTACACACACAACGGTTATGTAAAACACAACACACAACCAATCTCTTGCCGTTCATTACTGTAATAAATGGCCAGGATTCGCTCAAACTCTTTCCTATAAAAGTTAAACTTTTCCTTGAAAATAACAATTAACTGGGATTGGTTCCCCCACACCAAGCATCTTTCCAAAACAGAATCCTCCTTCCAATATTTCTAATATTGAAACTTACGTTGTCCAGAAGGGGTGTTAATTTCCAATAACCTAAAAGTTGTAGACTACAACTTTTTTGTTTTGTTCTTATTAATTTTTTTTTGTTTGTTAGTTTTTGCATCAAACTTTTATGTATTTCGTATCGACAAGAGGAATCGAAAAAGTAAAAAATTATGTCTTTGACAATAGTATTTTTGGAAATATCCCAGAAAAAGTCCAAATAGACAACATTTGGGCCTTTTCTTGCATATTTTCCAAAAAATTGGGTAGAAATCAAGATTTTTTACCTTTTCGATTTATTTCGTCAAAACGAACCAATAATACATAAAAGTTTGGAGGAAAACTAATAAACGCAAAAAAAATTAAATAAAGAAAAAAGTTGTAGTTTAAAAAAATGGATTAGTAGAAAACGGAGCCTAAATATAATAATAAATAAGTCGCTACGTGTCTCAATTTGATCTCTGGCCATCACTGTCATTCCAAACTCTAGAAACCCCTCCTATATATTTAGGAAAATTATTTTCACAATCTCTATTTTGATAATGGCACTCCAATTTTTTATCTTTTAGTGGAGTTTTTGTGCGTATTTTTTTTTACTAAAAGACAAGAAAATGAGTTTGTTTATCAAAAAAAAAAAGAGTGCGAAAATTATTTTCCTATATTTAAATGCGTAGTTGGAAACCAACTTTCCTCATCTACAAATTAATGATTCTTCTCCGTAATGTTTGTTTAATCATCTTTCTCTCTTTTTCCACCTAGGTTATGATTTTCATCCAATCAACATCCTTCATTTTTCTTTCAGTTCTTGCCAAATTAAAATTAGGGTTGTTGTTGTTACTCATTTTCTTGTTCACTTTTCAATCTACGAATCAAAAATTTCAAATCGTCTGACCAAATCAGAAGTAGAAACTGAAAATGAAGGGAAGACTGAGAATATTTTTGGAATTTTTGGTAGATGGCCATAGCTGTCCTCGTTGAGTCTTGAGAAGAGTTTGTGGGTTGAAACGGCAACTGAAAACAAAGTAGATGAAGGAGAATATCTGGCCGTTTGGGTTCCGTCTTCTAAATGGCGTCATTTGGGTGTTCAAAAGTTTGTGAATTGGGTGTTTATTGATGTATGGGCTGGGTGTTCAAACTACTTCAAAGCATAAGCAATCCTAAAATTTTTACATATATTATATCAAATTATTATTTTTGGGTGGTCATGTGACCATGGTGCTCTTTATGTGGAGCCGCCACTGAATTCAGGGCCTCCAGGTCCAAGGCCAGGGGCATCACTTCTGCAGTGGGGGCTCTTACCAAAATACTTTTGTTAATCCTTGGGTAATGCCTCTTTGGAAGAGAAAATTTTTTAGTGCTGAGTGGGTACCACATGGTGCCCACTCGGTGCATCCGGACCGTCCATTATATTTTTGAACGGCTCGAATTTGGAGAGAGAAATACATCGACCACCTGTTCAGGGGATGTGCCAAAGTCAGGGAGCTAGGGGCTTGTTTCAAAAAGTTGCAGATGGTTGAGAAATAGCTTGGAATGCTCTTCTTTTTTTTTCCACCAAAATGAAATGGTAATAGCTTCATTAATAGGAAACAGAGATATACAAAATAATCAGTTGGGTTGACTGGTTTTCTGGTAAAACAGTTGGGTTGATGTGGCAATTATAACTCTAGTCATTTGGGGATGGATATATCCATCTCCATATCCATCAAATGCATTTTCCATCTCCATTGGAAGCTTGATTTTTGCATGTGAGGATGGAAAATGACTATCCATCCCCCCATTGGATCCTTGCTCTTAGAAGTAGCATTCGTCCTGAATCAAAGGAATAGAAAGTTACAAACAAATCACGACTACCTTTCCTAATGAGAGAATGAGCCACTCCATTCGCACTCCTACACACAAAAGAAAACTCACACTGATTAGAAACTCAAACAACCGTTGTAACGAGGCTGACAAGCCAATCGATCTGATTCGTCATTGGACTGCCGCCACCATCGTCTTCTTTCGTCAGATAACCAGCACCACCACAATTGTTAGGATCTGATCGCCATTTCAACGATGAAGAAGAAGTCAGAAGAAAGGAAAAGAACAAATAACAAAACAAAAAACTCTAAAATTTGAGATCGGGGAAAAAAATCTCATGACTAAAAAGGAGGGGTTATTATTGAAAATGAAAAAAAAATCATCATTATGGAGAAAGAAAACACCCATCAAGGACAAAGCCTTCCCCTTCTGTTGCCGCATAAAAGTAGTGAAAAAACCCTAAGAGGAGAGAGGGGAAGGAAGAGACGCGGCTAGGATTTTTTTTAGAGAATGTGAACGATAAATCACATTCTGTTCTTTGGAATTAATGCGGATTTCTCGTCTAAATTTCTGGTATAGATTGTAATGTGCCGTGGAAAAATCCTATTTTGAATCATTCTCTGGCAAATTTGAAAGGATCGGAATAGGAAGAGTTTTGAGAGCTACATGGCTGTTAATTACACTCTATGCTAGGGAATTTCCATGTGCAGGTGATGTCAAACTTAATATGGATGGTTGTTGGTATAATACTGAGATCTTTTTGGAATTTTTGGTAGATGAACGTAGCTGTCCTGATTGAGAATAGGTTTTGGGCTAAAACTGAAAACAAAGGAGAAGACGGAGAATTTCTGGCCGTTTGGATTTTGTCTTCTAAATGGCGTCATTTGAGCATCATTTTTTTTTTTTTTTGATATTTTTTAAAACAAAACTAAAACTGGAGTGTCATTGGCTAAAAAATCAGGAGATGGGCCACCCACTGGGAACCATCATTTTTTTAATTTTTTTTGAATAGGTGTGCGTGTGTGGGTGATGATAAGAATTGAAAGGACCCACCTTTTATTTGTGGGGTTAACCTCCTCACCATTACTCTATTCTCCATATATAGTAAGTAATCTACAAAACTTTTGTCGTGGGCTCTATTTCGGGTTCACGAGAATGATTCAAATTATTTCAAAAGTTTTATCTCCTGGATATTCACAATGAAGATATTCATATAATCAGACTGATTAATTTTTTTTGCATGTATGTCTTTCACACTGTATCCACTAAATGGACGGATTGAATTATTGTGATAGTCTCGGAACAGGACTAAAGAAAAGAATCTCATTCATATTAAGGATAAAGGTATAACGAACATGCAATTGTCTCCCTTTGGGAGTGACATTATAAATTTAGGAAGTGACATTATCAATGGCCTTTTTTATACAACGGTCAGGTTTTGCTAGTGGAAAAAGATTTTCACACCCCATCTTGGTCCATGACTTATGCAGAAACCTTACTATTTCCTTTGCCTAAATTTTAGCACTTCATTGAAAGGTAGATGTGTTCGATATATCCATTCAACATGATTTTTAGAGTGACTGATGTTCTTGACAAGCTCTTAAAACCATAGAAATAACAATTCACTGGGATTATTTCCCCCACACCAAGCATCTTTCCAAAACAGAATCCTCCTTCCAGTATTTCTAATATTGAAACTTACGTTGTCCAATGGGGGTGTTAATTTCCAAAAACCTAAAAGTTGTGGACTACAACCTTTTTGTTTTGTTTTTATTATTATTTTTTGTTTGTTAGTTTTTGCACCAAATTTCTATGCGTATCGACAAGAGAATCGAAAATGTAAAAAAAAAAGTCTTTGACAAGAGTATTTTTGGAAATATCCCAAAAAAAGTCCAAATAGTAAACATTTGGGCCTTTTCTTGTACATTTTCCAAAAAAATGGGTAGAAATCAAGATTTTTTACTTTTTCGATTTCTTTCGTTGAGACGAACTAATAATATATAAAAATTTGGAGGAAAACTAATAAATGCAAAAAAAAATTTAAATAAAGAAAAAAGTTGTAGTTTAAAAAAATGGATTAGCATAAAACGGAGCCTAAATATAATACTCGAAATAAGTAGCTGCATGTCTCAATCTGATCTCCATCACCGTCATTCCAAACTCTAAAAAGAGATTAAATTCTTTACATCGCCGGTGTAAATATTTGTTTCATGCAAATCAATTATAATGCGTCACGTCGTCAAAACAGTGGTCCTAATTATTTGAACATGGTAACGTCGCGCAATATAATTGATTTGGAGGAAAAATAAATGTTTACACCGGCGGTGTAAAGAATTTAATCTCTCCTAGAAACCCCTCCTATATATTTAGGAAAATGAATTTCACAATCTCTTTTTTGATAACGGAACTCCAGTTTTTTGTCTTTTAGTGGAGTTTTTGTGTATTTTTTTTTACTAAAAGACAAGAAAATGATATCGTTTGTAAAAAAAAAAGAGTGAAAATTATTTTCCTGTATTTAAATGCGTAGTTGGAAACCAACTTTCCTCATCTACAAATTAATGATTCTTCTCTGCAATGTTTGTTTAATTATCTTCCTCTCTTTTTCCACCTAGGTTATGATTTTCATCCAATCAACACCCTCAATTTTTCTTTTAATTCTTGCCAAATTAAAATTAGGGTTGTTGTTGTTACTCTTTTTCTTCTTCACTTTTCAATCTACGAATTAAAATTTTCAAATCATCTAACAAAATCAAAAGTGAAAATTGAAAATGACTGAGATATTTTTGGTAGATGGACACAGCTGTCCTAGTTGAGAATAGGTTTTGGGCTGAAACGCCTATTGAAAACAAAGGAGAAGACAGAGAATTTCTAGCCGTTTGGGTTCCGTCTTCTAAATGGTGTCGTTTGAGCATCATTTTTTTTTTTTTTGGATATTTTTGAAAACTAAATTAAAAGTAGAGTACCATTAGCTAAAAATCAGGACATAGGCCTCCCACCGGAAACTATCATTTATTTTTATTTTTTTTGAGTGCGTGTGTGGGTGATGATCAGAATTGAAACGACCCACCTTTTGTTTGTGGGGTTAACTTCCTCACCATTACTCTATTCTCCATATATACTCTTCAAAACTTTTTCCGTGGGCTCTATTTCGGGTTCACTAGAATGATTCAAAAGTTGTATCTCCAGGATATTCACAAAGTAGATATTCATATACAATCAGACTGATTGATTTTTTTTGCATGTGTGTCTTTCGATCACACTGTATCCACTAAATGGACGGATTGAATTATTATGATAGGCTCGGAATAGGACAAAAAGAAAAAGAATCTCGTACACATCAAGGATAAATTAAGGTACTGACATGTCTCCCATTTGAGAGTGACATTATAAATTTGAGAATGACATTATCAATGGCGCCCCTCTCCCTCCTCCCCTCGGGCTCCTTCTCCTCCATCTGTTCTCCCTTCTTCGCTCTCTCCTCTTTCTTCCCCCTCTTCTCTATAGGTTTTTTCTTTACGTTTTCTCCTCCCTCAGATCTAACCCTCTCTGTTCAGCGGGCTCCACCGTCACCGGAGTCGTTTGTCTGCATATAATCCATCACCGGAGCCCTTGTGGCAGTGGCAGTGGCAGTGAAGGCTGTGATCCGTTCGGCGATTTTTGGGCGGCTGAATTTAGATCGAGCATGATTTGGGGGAATTTTGTCTCTCCTTGTGAGAGTAATAAAGTTCGCATTTTGGCGATTTGTTTGCTGTTCGGGCTTGAGAATTGAAGATTAGCATGCATCTATTGGTAGTTTGCTAGAAATTTATTAGTATATTCATTTTTGGTCGAAATTCATCTGTTCGTTAATTTAGGTTCTTGTTGTCTTTTTTTCTTGGCTAGCAATGTATCTTTTTTTGAAACTGTTATAGAATATATAAATTTTTCGCTCAGCAGAAGATGCGTTAGGCTATGTCTGGGCTGGGGATGAATGACATCAATCTCCTCGTTCTTTCTCGTTATGTATCAGTTAGATGAGTAGTTTGGTTTCATCCAAGTTATCTATAATGAATTTTGTTGTGTAAATGCCGTTAGGCTTTATCAATGCAGTACCTCTCACTTTTGTCCAAAAAAAAAGATATTATCAATGGCCTTTTTTATACCACGGTCAGATTTTGCTAGCAGAAAATGATTTTCACACCCCTTCGTTTATTTATTATTTATGTAGATGATACTTTTTTTTTCTCTTATTCATGTATATTTACAAAATTGTCATTACCACTTGAGTTTTTTTTTTTTCTTTATAAAAAGCAATTTGATAATTTCGTGTGAATAAGAGCGCAAAAAAAAGGTCTCAATAAATAAAAGAGTAGTATTACAAAGGCTTTTTCCCTCTAGCTCGATCAGTCGTCTTGGCACGGTCTTATTTACGGAGGTGGTTTACAACACCAACTAATCAAAATCAATCAAAAGTATTATGGACGGTCCGAATTTTAATAAAAAATTTCCGAAGAAAAGTTCAACTCTTACCCGAAAAAATTTATTTAACATCCCGACCATTCAAAACACGTTTAGACAGTCACAATTGAGTGCCGTAAACAAAACCTCCTCCGCAAACAATATTTTCTCTAGGTTCTGTCTTATGCAGAACCTTACTAGTATTTCCTTTGCCTAACTTTTGACAAATTTTGCTTGTGCTTGACTTTTCTTGCATAAGGACAAAGGGAGAGAAATTATATATTTCCTATAAAAATCTGTCCCAATATTCATGCAACCCACACCACAAATGCATACCGCGTATTTTCAAAATTTGTTGCAACCAGAGCCATGCATTTCTCACTATACCCCTTCACCTTTTCTCTCCTTCCCTTGTTTCTCTTCCTAGTTTTCCTTCTCAAATGGCTCTCCATCACTGCCCGACAACTGAACAAAAATCCACCGCCGTCTCCCCAAAAGCTCCCTTTGATCGGAAACCTCCACCAAATGGGCCCCTTCCCCCACCGCTCCCTCCACTCCCTCTCCCATGCCCACGGACCCTTAATGCTCCTCCACTTTGCCGCCACCCCAGTCCTAATCGCCTCCTCCGCCGCCGCCGCCCGTGACATCATGAAAACCCATGACCTTATCTTCTCCAACCGACCCAAATCGACCATTTGCGAGAAACTCATGTATGCAATGAAGGACGTGGCTTTCAGCCCTTACGGCGAGTACTGGAGGCAGATGAAGAGCATCTGCGTCCTCCAAGTGCTGAGCAACAAGCGAGTCCAATCCTTTCACGACGTTAGGGAAGAAGAGACGGCGATTATGATCGAGAAGATTTCGAATTCTGGTTCTGATGTGTTGAATTTGAGCGAATTGATTGTGGAGTTGACAGGGAACGTGGTGTGTAGGGCAGCATTGGGGGCGAAATACGACGGCATTGGGGGCGGACGAGGAGGGGCAAGGAGAGGGTTTAAGGAGGTTTTGGGGGAGGTTGCGGAGTTATTGGGGGTTTTTGATATTGGAGATTTTGTACCATGGCTGAAGTGGGTGAATAGAGTAAATGGGGTGTATGGGAGAGCGGAGAGACTTGCTAAGGAGTTGGATGAGTTTTTGGAGGGTGTGGTGGAAGAGCATGAGGGTAGAGAGAGAAAGGGAGGAGAGGGAGGGCAGGATTTTGTCGATGTTTTGCTTGAGATTCAGAGAGAAAATTTGGTTGGGATTCCTCTTCAAAGAGATAGCATCAAAGCTCTTATTTTGGTAAGGCATGAATCTCTGTTCTTTACGACTGTCTAGTCGTGAAATTTTTCAATGCTCTTGGGGTAATATTGAGCACGAATCTCTTATTTTGTATTGAGCAATTGTTTAGTAGCCTTGTTATTTTATATCCTACTTCAATTACTTTCTATGATTTCTGAACAAGGGTAAGGATTAACTTGGTGTCAAAGAGATTCTTCTTTTCTATCATTTATTTGTCTCCTTATCAAATAAACAATTAAAAATGTTCACTAAATTGTTTTTTTTTTTTTTTGGTCTTGAAGGATGTATTTGCTGCTGGAACTGATACTACATCCACAGCCCTAGAATGGGTAATGACAGAGCTCTTAAAACATCCTCAAGCCATGAAAAAACTCCAAGCCGAAGTTCGACTTATAGCCCAACCCAACCAGCCTGTAATCGAGGACAATCTAGACCAGATGCCCTACCTAAAAGCTGTGATCAAAGAGACTCTACGCCTCCACCCTCCGAGTCCCCTTATCGTGCCCCGGGAGTCAACCAAAGATGTCCAAGTAATGGGCTACGACATTGCGGCCGGGACACGCGTGGTCGTCAACGCTTGGGCAATTGGGCGGGATCCGGCGTCGTGGGATGAGCCCGAGGAGTTTAGGCCCGAGAGGTTTTTGAACGGCCGTTCGATCGATTTTAGAGGGCAGGATTTCGAGTTGATTCCGTTTGGAGCAGGGAGGAGGGGGTGCCCGGGGATTCAGTTCGCGGTGGCGATGGATGAGCTCGCCATTGCAAATCTGGTGCACAAGTTTGATTTTGCACTACCTAATGGGGTGGAGCTGGATGTGAGTGAAGATGTTGGTATCAATGTTCATAAAAAGTTGCCTCTGCTTCTTGTCGCAACTCCTTGGCCTTGCTAATCTAGAGTACCATGTAAAAGTACTTCAATCTCCTATTATGATAGTATGCATGAAACATAAGTCTGTTTGGAAATTAGTTATTTTCACAACATGGGTATTTTGGTAACTAATTAAGCAAGAGGGACTCAATTGCTAATACCTGGTCCATGGTGGGATTCCTAATGCACCTATTTTGCCGGATTGATAGTCCCATGGGTTTCATAATCCGATCAACAAATGCAAAACCAAACGCAGGATTTGGCGGCCCCAAAGAATTACTAATCACATCCCATGTTTGTTTGTTTTTCTTGTATATTACTGCATACACCTTTTCTTTTAACCTGTACACTTCTCGCCTCCACCCGAAATAGCCATTAAATTGCCATAACATTGCTCAAATCGCAGACCTTCGGAATGCTACCTTTAAAATCTGAACCCTTTAAAATTTCGGATACACTAGATGCATAAGCATCTGCCTAGAAAGAATTTTTCGCCCCTCGATAGGTGTTATTAGGTGTTGCCATATAGGCGGGTCCCAAACCTGATGTGTTCGGTCAGAAAATAGTAACGTTAAATTTAAATTCAACTGAGCACTCTTCCATGTCGAAGTATCGTATTAGGTGACATGTGGAGTGGCATCGAGCCAACTTGATCATTCCATGAAGTCGGGTAGCCTTGATCTTCGTAATAAGGGCTTTTGGTTGCCTTTGTTCTTTTAATCTTTGTGTTTTCGAAAATTAATAAAATTCCTTTTGTCGATTGAAAAAAAAAAAAACTCGTTCCGTAAAGCCCCTTCGATGTTATCATGGATGGCAAAGCAGCGTGCTTTTCGGAGCACGATTATATCGACTTGGGCTAATTTCAAAACCTTGTAATGCACAATTGTGTGGAATAACTATCGGGTAGATTACACAAACCTCCTTTGAGGTTTCTGACAAATGCAGATACGTACCTATTTCTTCACAAAAAGTGCAAAAACCAAATCGACTTGGGTGTTGCGGGCGTGCCAGGACAGGTCCGCTGTCCAAGTTGTTTTTAAGGCCTGGAAGCCTCAAAACCTAACTTCTTCCAAGGGATTGTGCTTGGCCCAAAGGGTTAGGCCTCGTGATGGTTCGTTGTTCGCTTTTGCTGGATAAGGACTTAAATATTTTCTAACCATTGTTAGAAAATGGATAAAAGAAAAGAAAAGGATTGAAAGGTAAATACGGAATGAAAACAAACTTTATTAATCGGTTTAACAAAGTTTGGGTACAAGGAAGTGAAAGGAAATAAAATCTAGTCCGTGCTAGATTGAACGAGAAAGTAAAGACAATGAAAAGATAAATTGGGTAAGCCGTGGGCTTGATGGTCGTGGACCATTACCAAGGCCTTCAATTTTGGTATTTATAAACAATGCTTCAAGGCCTTGAGCTGCTTCCATAGGCTTTCATGCATGACTGCCATGTGGCCTTCTAGCAGAGGCTTAGGTTTGAGCAGCTTCGAAATGCTCCAATGAGGGGTTGTTCTTTGACCAAAACGTGCTCTTCAATCCAAGAAAATGGCCAAAGCCTGAAAAATCCTCATTTTCTGCATAAAACTTTGTAAAAGAGCAAAAGGAATTTCAGCACCCAAGCCTTTGAGCTGCTTCAACACTCAAGCTACTGCTTGATTGGACATCCTCTGGGGCCACCACTGCTGAAAACCAATACTTCTCCAGGCCTTCCTACCATTTTATTGGTCATCTATCTCTTGTGGGCCCTTAAATCCTCTAATCTTGATTCCTTATGAAAGAAGAATTGGGAAACAAAAGATTAACCAGACCTAAGTGAGCTACTTGTGTGCAACTTGCTTAGGTCTGCATGAGTCATTCACCAACAGCTCCAAGGGCTGCATGTACGCCACCTGTCCCTGGCCTTGCATCCTGCTGAAGAATGGGGTCCCACCAGTTCAGACCTGGAGCTGCTTGTAAGCAACTTACCTAGATTTGCCGAACAAGAACATTCTAGGCCTTTGAGCTGCTTCTGAGCATGGATGTCTATAAATAAAAAAAAAAGGGATATTTGGGCCCACCAAGGCCAAAAACGCAGGCCTGGTTGAGTTGCTTGTGAGCAGCTTATGTGATGTTAGATAGAGGCCTTTGAGCTGCTTGTCCAGGCCTAAGCTGCTTGGGATGTCTCCATGCATGGTTGCTACGTGTCCCAAGCCTTGCTTCATGCTAAGGGATAGAAAAGACTCAGACCTTGAGCTGCTTGTAAGCATGATAGGCGCGTAAATGTTTACATTAGCGCCCCTAATTTATCTTTATTAAGTCTCATTTATATTTTTATTTGGAGCTTAATATTTAATTTGTGTATTGTAGGTATACGAAAGATTCAGTACAAAAAGAGTTCAAAGTTAAGCTTTATTTGATGTCCAGGCAAAGTCCATTATCAAAATAGTTTCAATTGGTGGGCCCAATGGCTTACAATCACTCTGATTAAATGATGGGCCAAGGAAGAAAGAAAGTGCCACGGCTGGAAAACAAAAGAAAACAATAGGATAAGGGTTTTGAATGCCACGGCAGTTGTGGCATATAAAAGGACAGCAGCAGCTTTTGTAAAAAGGGGATTTTTTTGGGACGCGGACGAAACAGGAAAAAAGGACGGAGGCTGCCATTCAGGATTCTTTTCTTCGCACGAAGAGAGAACACGGCGCTCACGGCTGAAATCGGAAACGACAAAAGGCTTCGGGGTTTACTCCTTTTATTCTTTCCAAGCTTTTAGTCTGTTGTTTCAATGGAGTTTTATTCTTGCTTGATTATTTGTTCCAAATCTTATTTTACAGTATAGATTATATAATTTTCTTTCAGGTTTCTTTCTTTTATGTTATTTGAAGTTTTGTTTAATTGTTCGTACTTCCATAACTCGTATTGATTTTCGCTTTTTATCAAAGTTGTTCGTTGGTTCTTGTTTAACTTAGATCTTGTGTTTATTTTATATCCCAAGCAATAGAAGCATGATAAATTCTAGAGTTTTATTCTTTTTATTTTTAGTAATGAGTGAGTAGTTTTTCTGAGGTTTGGTCGCTGGGTAAAACGCACCGCGACCCAATTAGGATTCGTCTCGCAACTTTTTTTGTGCATTAATTTAATTTAATAAATTTAGTTGGTGAAAACTACGTCCGTTGGACGATCCGAGGCATTGTCGGGACTTATGTGAGCGGGAACGGGGGACCAAAACCTGTTCGCCGCTGTGTACGGGGCCGGCAACCTTAGGATTCGCATCCTTCGGAGTTTCCAATTCTCCCTAAATTTAACCATTTTTTTAGAACCTTGAAAAGCGAGCGGATTCTGATTGGGTAGCGAGCGCCGGATTCCCTACGACCGTACCTCTCTTTTTAATTATTTGAGCAAGTTAATTATCTGTTAGTATTAACTAATCTCAATCAAAACAACAAAGGGTGACTACCTAAGAGCTAATTTTTATACTACAACCCGAGGTTCCACAGCACACACTTCACCGTCCTTAGTGGATTCGACTCCGGTCTTACCGGATATTGTGCTACGTCGGTCTCTGCCCTACGCTTGGGGCAACCCATTAATTTAGGTCTAGGAATCGGTCAAGCAAAGCAGCTTACCTAGATCTGCCCAGCAAGAACATTCTAGGCCTTTGAGCTGCTTGTGAGCAGCTTGAGACCTTTTCCCTGCCAACTGAAGGTCATAGGTGACATTTTCTTTAAGAAGTAGGCCCATCTATTACTTGAACCTGAATTTGAGAAGCATCATAGGCCTCTTCTCTTTGTAAGCCATGCGTGCCCAAGTTTGAAAAGAAAACTTAGGCTTTAAATGATTTAGGCCCATTTAGAAGGCTCTATTATTTTTAAGAACTGGCCTAGGCCTAAATAAAACACTCAGATCTAGTGGTTCAACCTAAGTCTTCGGCCAATCTTGGGCTTGGGCTTGTGATAACGAAATCTTAGGCATAATTTGGCTTAGGCCTTTGAAAACTCAACTCGATCAGTGGTGTTCAAATCGGCCCGATTTCGTGGATGACCGATCATGAGGCTTTTTAGCGCTTGAGACCTTCATTCAAGGCCTTCTTTTAACCACAAATTGATTTTCTGAATTTTGGCCAAAAATGGGTGTAAACAATACCTCCGTCGAGATTTCCGTTTTGAGCATTTGGTCAAAGTTTGAATCCTATATCAACTAGATGCCATTTTTCTAGCTCTTCCTATTTCACGATCAGACAGATACATACGTATGTTTATTGGTATATTCTCTTTTGTATATATGCGTGATTTGTTCTTTAGTTCTAAGAAAAAGTAGTTCTGAACGGATCATATTTGTCTTGAGGAGATAAACGGTCGTGATTTTGACCAAAGAGGGGTTCAACGAGGTGATTTAAGCACCTTCAATTCAAACTTGCAAAATATGGAACTTCGATTGTAAAAATGCGCGTGTGGCGGGCTCGATGGGCTTATTGCCCGATGACACTTCACTTCTTCCACATAGAAGGTAAGGATTCGATTCTCGTCAAGAACGCGAGTGTTTGGTGTTATGGTTGATGTCTTTTGAAATTGTCCCACCCGTAATGCCACTTAGCGGTATCCCTTTCACATCCTCTTACGAGTAGGCTAGACATCTATTAAGTGGAAAAAATAATAATAATAATCTCCCAGTCCCTACTCTGACTCCCTCTTTAAATATCCATGCAAGTGGTCCATTTTTATGTGTAGATATATACACTACTCCATAACATATAAAAATAGAGGGTGGCGGAGAGAATAAAGAAAGAACAAAACAGTAATGGGGTCTGATCAAATAAGTTAAATAAAATTCATGTTTTTACGAACTTTTAGACAAGTCATTCTTCTCATCTACATCAACTAAAATATTATTACTACATAGTATTACTTAGCAGAAACAACTAGACTATTGCTAGTTACCTATAGACCATTTAGGCTCCAATAAGGGGTGTACACGGTCCGGATTGGTCCGGTTCTCTAGAAAATCAGTAACCGGATCATTTCAAACGGTTTTAGGAAATTGAGAACCAAAACCTAACTAATATATGAGTGGAACCGAATCAGAACCAAACCGCAAAACCGGTCCGATTTTGGTTCGGTTCCGGTTCCAGTTTTATCCAATTAGCATCCAAACCTATCACCGATGTGTGAGAAAGAGAGACGTGAGATTGAAATTATAAAGACTAATCCGTTAAATAAGATTGCAAAGAATTAAAAGAATAGGAAGGTAATCTATTAGAATAGTAAAAGAAGAAAGAAAATAAAAAATTTCCTAACGAATGAGATTTCATCTCTAAATAAAGTAAGTTTAGCAAGAAAGAGATTAACTTACCAAATTACACACATATATTTATTTTATATAATTATATATATTAGTTTTAAACGGTTCGGTCCGGTTCCAACCACGGTTCTTTAATTGAGAACCAGTAACCGAACCAAAATTAACGGTTTTTATTTTTTTTGAACCATAACCAGACCACAGAACCACAGAACCAGACCAAATATGACGATTCGGTCTAGATCGGACCGGTTTTACAGTTCGGACGGTTTTCTTAAACACCCCTAGGCTCCATTCCACTAAGGAAAACCGTTATGCTAAGGTTCAAATAAGTACTTGTTTTTTAATTAATGTAACACATCCTAAAATCTAGAAAAACGATTATCGTTACTTAAAATGCCCAAGCAAGTGGTACATTTTGATGTAAAATATATGCTATAGAAGGTGCTAGATAAGGAGATTTTGGGTGAAGGTGATGATGCTTATGAAGCTTGAAATTCAGAGCAAATAGACGGTTAGGTTCCTGTCACTTAAAAGAAAGAATAAAGAAAGAAGCAAAAAAAAAGAAACAGGGGAGAGAGAGAGAGGAATAGGATCGATACAATTTTATTTTTTTTTTAATCATTGAAAGGGTGGGTGGAGCGAACAACGTAGAAATTCCCTTTGGGCGTGACTATAGGAGCTCCCTACCTGCCAGTGAAATCTCCAATTCGAGCCATAGCTATTGTCCGTGACGACAGACCGTCTTCACGGCACCACCTAAGTACAAGATTGCTTAGACTCCACCCCCATCATCGGTGAGACTCGAGCCCGAGTCTCCGCTAGGGGGTGAGTTGAGCCATCCAGGCTACCATCAAAGAGAAAAACATATTTATGAAGGCTCCGTAAATAAGTGTTTATAGCACTCAATCTCGCGCATCCAAAAGTTTTTTGGATGATTCGGATTAAAAACAAACAATTACTGGTCAAAGATATTTATTACCAGTCAAAATTTAACATATCGATCTCAATCATTGATTGTCGAGACGGACGGATGGGATTACGCACCTTCGTAAATAATTTATTCACGGCTCCTTTGCGAAGAAGTTATTCTCTTGTTCAAATAATTCATGTACTACGGATTTTTTTGCTTCCAATTTAAGGATAAGTTTGATATAAATAATTTGTGACCCTACGACCACATATAACAAAAGACATTCAATATAAGAACAATAAAGGACGTAACAAATGTAAATTAAACGGCCTAAAGCTAAATCTATTTACATTTCAACACATATAGAGAACTTTTACTAATTTCAATCCAACCGCCTACTAACGGAGCTCATTTAAACGCTCACTAGCAGGGACCCATTTAAACTTCGAGCATGGCTGCTTATATAGATGGGCCCTTAAGATTTAATATAGTACCAGAAAAGGTTCAAACGAGAGACCTTCGGAGAATCAGACAATAGCAAAATTATAAATGGACTGTAAATGCGATCACGTTAGTGTTAGTCTAGAGAGATGACAAATTCACAGAAAAATGGGAATTCAATACAACTACGCTTTCATATATGAAAATTTAAACAAGTAAAATGGGTCCTAAGAATGAACACAAAAAAGAGAGTGTAGATAAATATAGGCGTGTAAATATCACACTCGAGACCTAAGTCACGTATTCAATAAACATGCGCTCCAACGCGAGTGTAAAAGAGTTTTTGAAACACGTCCTAACCTATTAAAATTTACGAGACCGAAGATTGAAAGCGCGAGCACAGTGCAAAGATTGATGGCGGAAACGTGGGGCATTTTGAAAAATTATATAACTAAGCTCCAGACAAATTGAAATTATAATAATCGAATGAAGTGGCTCAACCCAGACATTAGGCTTTCCAATAGAATATTTGAGAATTGATTTTCGCCTGTACTTTTTAGTAACGTATGAAATCCTTATAAATAAAAAGAAAATAATATAAATTTGCATTAGCAAAACTAAAAATTATGTGAAATATAAAATAAGAAAGGGTAAAAAACACTTATATATTTGACATATTGAAACAGAAAAACTTATTCACGAAAGAGCAGTGAATAAGTTGTTCTCAAAAGCGCTCAATCTCAACCGTTCAAAATATTTTCTGTGAATAACTCATTCATTACTCCTCCATAAATAAATTATTTTCGATTAGAAAAAGACGCATAGCATTTGGAGATGATACTATAATACTATAAATTATTCCAATAAGACTTTGCCCACATTCCATGCATCTCAATTTCTATTGGATCTTTTCCAATAGAAAGCAATGATGCAGCTCTCACTCCACCCCTTCCTCCTCTCTCTCCTCCCCTTGTTTCTCACTCTAGTTTTCCTTCTCAAATGGCTCTTCTCCACCGCCACCGCCACCGCCACCCGACCGCCGCCGTCTCCCAGCAAGCTCCCGATTATCGGAAACCTCCACCAAATCGGCCGCTTCCCTCACCTCTCCCTCCACTCCCTCTCTCAAGCCCATGGCCCCTTAATGCTCCTCCACTTCGCCGCCGCCCCCGTCCTCGTCGTCTCCTCCGCCGCTGCAGCCCGAGAAGTCATGAAAACCCACGACCTAATCTTCTCGAACCGACCCAAGTCGACGATAACGACCAAATTCTTGTACGCATCCAAGGACCTTGCCTCCAGCCCTTACGGCGAGTATTGGAGGCAGATGAGGAGCATTTGCGTCCTCCACTTACTGAGCAACAGACGAGTCCAATCGTTCCGCGACGTGAGGGAAGAAGAGACGGCAGTTATGATCGAGAAGATTAGGAGTTCTGGTTCTGACGTGGTGAACTTGAGCGAGCTGATGGTGGAGTTGACGGGGGACGTGGTGTGTAGGGCGGCGTTGGGGCGGAAATACGGCGGCATTGGGGGCGGAGGAGGGAGGAGGGGGTTTAAGGAGGTTTTGGGGGAGTTTGCGGAGTTACTGGGGGTTTTTGATGTTGGTGACTTTGTGCCATGGCTGAAGTGGGTGAATAGAGTGAATGGGGTGTATGGGAGGGTGGAGAGAGTTGCAAAGGAATTGGATGATTTTTTGGAGAGTGTGGTGGAAGAGCACAGGGGAAGAGAGAGAAAGGGAGGAGAGAGAGAGCACGATTTTGTGAATGTGTTACTTGAAGTACAGAGAGAGAACATGGCCGGAATTCCTATTCACGGTGACAGTGTCAAAGCTCTCATATTGGTAAGGCTTTCATTCACTTAATTTGCATATGCACGAGCGTAAGCATGAACGTATTTCGAAAAAAAATTCAATTCTCAAAATTTTCGAGAGCGATAATTTAGAGTAGAAGCTTAGAGCGAGAATTGAGAGTGGTAGAAAAGAGTTTTACTAAAGGGATCTGCCTTCATAATTAGAGTTTGATCATTTATTTTTGGATATCGATCACTATGATTTCAGAACAAGTTTACTTCAAAATTTAATTTGGAACATCGAACCGAAACTCATTTTTCTTAAGAGAAACGTGGGCAATCATGCGTCAAATTGATATCAACTGCACGTGATTCACAACGTGATTGATGTTCTCAACTAGTTAAAAAATGAATATTCTTGGTCATCAAAGTGAGCCCAATTTGAACAACCAAAAAAAAATCAAACAGAAAATGGGACCGGAAAACTTAAAATTTTTTTCTAGTAGTACAAAACATTGAGATTGGCCTATTTGATCATAATTCATCAGTTTTCTTCTTTTTGCCTCGTAGGATGTTTTTGCTGGTGGAACTGACACTACATCCACATCTCTAGAATGGGCAATGGCAGAGCTCTTAAATAACCCTCAAGTCAGGAAAAAACTCGAAACTGAAGTTCGACTTATAGCTCAACCCAACCAACCTATAACCGAGGACGATCTAGACCAAATGCCCTACCTAAAAGCCGTGATCAAGGAGACTCTACGCCTCCACCCTCCGATTCCCATTCTAGTACCCCGGGAGTCAACTAAAGACGTCCGAGTAATGGGTTACGACATCGCGGCTGGGACACGGGTGATAACCAACTCCTGGGCTATCGGACGAGACCCGTCGTCGTGGGACGAGCCCGAAGAGTTTAGGCCAGAGAGGTTTTTGAACAGCTCAGTAGATTTCCGAGGACACGATTTCGAGTTGATTCCATTTGGAGCGGGGAGGAGGGGGTGCCCGGGCAAATCTTGTGCATAAGTTTGATTTTGCAGTGCCTGATGGGGTGGAGTTCGATATGAGTGAAGCTGCTGGTTTTTCTGTTCGTAAAATGTATCCTCTACTTCTTGTTGCGACTCCCCTTACTTGTTAGTTTTCTAGGTTAGAAGGACCTCAGTAATGGTGCAATATGAATCATGTACCTATTTTTCGTAACAGCTATATATGCCCACCGCACGGTTTCACCATTATCTCAGTCTCACCATCCGCCTCGACAATCAATGGTACGGATTTTTAAAAAACTCAATGAGATAAGAGCGGTGGGGAAAGCAATAAAAAGTGAGCGGTGAGTGTAGACTTTTCGTTTTTGGTATATCCTGTACCTATTCATAACAATCAGGAACACACTTTAAAATCGAGTTTTGCCTAGATACTGTCACAAAGGATCCTCAATACAACCCAGGACACAACAAAGGTTGATCACCATGCAGTTGCACTGAAGATTTGCAAACACTATCCCCTGCAACAACCAAAGTGATCAAAGAAAAGCGCGACGCTCATTTAGATCACGGATATGAGGATCGTTATATCTAATCCTCAATGGTGTGCTTTCGTATGTGTTTTGTCCGAGTAGGGCTTCTGATCTTCTTCTCGAGCCTAGATTAATTCTTCACCATAGGTAGACTTGGAATCCTTGTGTTCTAATTTTGTAACTAGGCAAAATCAAGTTAATTAATCACCAAATGGTCTCATTTCTTGTAAACTTCCTTTTCCTCAAGAAGACACAAGTAAATGATTGGGGGGGTTTGGGCTTGAAGCGCAATCGGAACACAAGGTAATCACCTCCGCCGAAAGGCAATGGTATTGTTGGCGTGTTGCCTCATGCTGTAGTAACATCATAGGCGTAATCAAAACAAACATACCAGTAGCATCCTAATACGAACTTTATCGATCGTAGAAAAAGAAGTAAAAATAGAATGAGAAGAGTCCGACTTCGAGGGGAGACTTCCAATTACCTGTGAACTTATGTCTTTCACAAGTGGGAAGACTTTTTTCCACTTGCCTTCATTCATTCACAGACCTTATATTCATACAACACAAGAAAAGATGACATTCCGGTGGAATGATTCCACCAACTCATTATCCTAAAAAATAGGAAAACTATTTTTGCTTTGTTGCCTTTACAACTAACCCAAATAGAAAAACTAACATATCCCACCAACTATTAACTCCTACGTACGTACCATTACTTTATTTCTAATATCTAATAAACTAAATAGAAATAATTGGAAATAAAATATGTACATAACATATAATGCAAAGAAAAAGTCGAAGTAATAACCAATAACTATAAAGTATCATGGGCAATTACGTCAACAGTTCCTTTCTTCTTTTTTTTGCCAATATTGTATAATTAGCGAGGGTTAGCGGGATGTGTTAGGTTAGCACTCGGAGGTGCAGGGATTATCCATAGTCTTGACCCCAAATTTGCCCACGCCGGGGCTCGAACCTCCGCCTCTTGTATGGAGGGGAGGGTAAGAAGCAACTGCACAAGCCAGCCGTTCTTACGTCACGGTCGTTTGCTACCAGCCAAATGGGGAGATGAGCAGGAAGAGAAGAGGACAAGAACCCAAGTCGTGAAATGGCTGGACAAAATTGGTTACAAAAGCACATCACAAACAGAAAGTTCAACAATGCTGCACCTCATATTTGACTAAACTGGATAAGATAAGTCTTCTCAAAGGAAGATGATAATGTAGAATTGAAATGACAACCACAAGCTATGGTTTGTGTGGAAATTGGGCAAGTTGTGAGTCTTGTGACAAGCATGCAGCATTATTACATAGACTGTTTTAGTTTTCTTAGTACCGTCTCCGAATTGGATATGACAAGAGTAACGGTGGCGCATGTGAGTCAGACCTAGGGCTATCAGAGCGGGGCCCGTTCCACCTCACATTTTAAAAATTAATAATCCACACCCTACGATGATGGCAGACCAGCACAAAGGCTGCACGATGATAGGACCCAAAAAGTGGCCACACGTGACAGACCTCAAATGCGGCTGCACGTGAGGGGGGATGTTAAGGAAATAGAATCCCACATTGCTTGGGAGTGGAATGGGTGATCACTTAATAACATCTGGGACCTCTCCACTCATTGCCAATTGGTTTTGAGATGGACATAAAGTTTCTACAGCAACGAACCAAGCTGCTCGCGAGCAGCACATGGCTCAGTTCGTTAAAGCTCGGCTCGTTTAGTAATTAAGCCGGGCCCGAGTTTTTGGTTTGTTTAGTAAACTAGCTGAGTTCAACACTTAAAAGCTCAGCTCGTTTGTATGGGCTCGACTCGTCTAAAGAGACTTGTTAAGTAAATTGATCTGGCTCGGCTCGTTATAAACGAGTCGAGATCGAGTTCGAATTTATGGTTTGTTGAGTAAACAAGCCGAGCCAAGCTCGAATACTATGAGGCTCGGCCCGGCTCTTTAGTAGGACCCATGCTGAAATTTGAGACTTGTGTGCGTAGTTTTAATTTTTATGCTACAAGCTCAGATCAGATGAGCTAGAATCTGCATTTGGGAAACATCACATCCCCATCCCTAAAACATCACGTCACATCCCCATCCCCTCGGAATTCTCTCGTTGTGTGGAGTGGATGAGAGAGGAAAGGAATTACAAGAGGACGAGATTTTCTGGACGAAGGATTCCGCGCAAAACACAGAATTCCAAAACCAAGTCAGGCAAAGTAACTCTATGATTGGCTTAATAGTTAATGTGTAATGACAGCCAAAGCCAGGAAGGAATTTATGGCTAAGGTTAGATACGTAACATAATAAGCTGTCTAAAGATTCCTTACAAGTCTTTGTCCTTGGGTAAACAGCTCAGAAAAGAAAGCCACAGCCAACCCAGTCAAGTACTGTAGCAAGAATTTTGACAATTCAATAATAGTACCCTCCTTGTTGGTGGATTCCACAAGGGACTCATTTAATTGGGTCCAAAATGTTATGGGGGTAATTTTGCTATTCTTGAAATTGCAAAGGGGAATCTTGTATTTTCTAATTACAAATGAAATCAGGAGAGACTTTTTACTGTAGTGGCTATTGCTGTGTCACTTTTTCGAGAGAGATAGAGAGCTTCTAGAAACCACGAACAAGAGTGAGGGTTTTGCTCCTTAGTTCAAGCCAAGATCAGACCATTGTTGCTACTCTGATTTTGATGGGTTTTCAGTATATTTCATAGTTCAACGAGCTCTACATGATTATCGGAGCGGATTGGCAAGGTTCTCTCGAGATCTAGGAGTTTGGGATATTCACTTTCAGTGAGACCAAAACTTGTATCTAGTTGTTTTGTTGAAATCTATCTTTGGGTAATGTTTATATGCCTCTAGTAGCTTGCTGGGGAACTCTTGTAACCCCATTATCATTATAGTGAAAGATTTGGTAGTGATTATGCTCCCGTGGACGTGCCTCTAATTTAGGAGGAATCATGTATAAATTCTGGTGTCTTGCGGTTTGCTTGTTGTTATTTACTCTTCGACTCTTAGATTTGTTTGTTGTTGGTTATTGTGGTTTGCAATATTTAGCCTATTTCCTATTTGCACAAAGGAAAAATATTTGTGGTGTTTCGGGCAGTTTTTTCCTAACACTTAGGGCTGTTACTCGAAACCGAAATATCGATCAAAATTGGAAAAATCGGATCTGACCGAATTTTTTAAACCGGTTAAATAATTTCGATCCGGTTCCGGTTTATAAAATTTTATAAACCGGAAAAATAATTTCAATCCGGTTTATGTGTTTTAAAAACCGGTTGAAACCGGACCGGTTATATATATGTATAATATATATACATATATATATATATATATATATATATATATAAACATAATGAAGGGGTTGAATTATGGGTTTTTGGTTGATATTTTGTAGTGTATATTGGTCTAATAAATATATTTATTATATAAAAACTATTTTTATGGGCTTAATTATGTTTTTATGGGGTTTTTTTATGTATTGGGCTCAAAATTGATCTTTTTTTGTTGGGCCCAAAAAAAAAGGTTGAATTATAGATTTTGTGTTGATATTTTATGGGTTGAATTGTGAATTTTTTGATGTGTTGGGCCAAAAATATTGCCTATGAATGAAAACCGGACGGAAACCGGTTGAGCCGGTCGAAACCGGACCGGTTTATCTCAACCGGTTCCGGTTTCTAAAAATCTCAAACCGAATAACCGGTTTCGACCGAAAAATACACCCAAACCGATCGAAACCGGACCGGTATCACCCTGAGTAACACTCCTTAAGTTTGTAAATGGATGGCATTACCAAAGAAACTGGTGCCAACTGTAAAGAGAACACATTAGTTAGGTGTTTGTTAAAATGTAATTAGTCGAGTTGTTAGTATGGTTAAGATGGTTTAGTGGGTACTTAGTTGGGCCAGCTGTCAGGACAGCTATACTTGTAACTAATTCTGATGAGATCGTGTCGTGCAAATACATAAGCACTCATCTCAGCATTGTAACACAACGAACAACAGATTACAATTGAGTTTTCAGATTTGTTCTCTTTTCTCTCTCTCTCTTCTTCTTGTAATTCATTTGTTCATTTCTTGAGTTTTCCATACCAACTACTCACCTCCAATGGCCATCCTTCAATGGCTGAGAGATAGTCTCCTGCCCTCCTTTATTTTTGCATCAACTTTGCTAGTAGTGGTGATTCAGATTCTGAAGCTTCTCTCAAAGGAAAAATCAAGGACAAGAAATCTCAACCTCCCACCAAGCCCTCCAAAGCTACCCATAATTGGGAATCTCCACCAGCTAGGGGGCATGCCCCACCTCTCTCTCCGCGGCCTCACGGACAAATTCGGTCCCATCGTTTACTTGCAACTGGGTGAGATTCCGACGGTCGTGGTTTCATCGGCTAAACTGGCCAAGGAAGTGATGAAAACTCACGACCTCGCCCTCTCGAGCCGCCCCCAGATCTTCTCGGCCAAACACCTTTTCTACGACTGCACCGATGTCGTATTCTCGCCGTACGGCGCTTACTGGCGGCACATACGTAAGATTTGCATACTTGAGCTGCTAAGCGCGAAGCGGGTCCAATCGTACAGGTTTGTGAGAGAAGAAGAGGTTGCTCGTTTGGTTCATAGGATTGCCGAATCCTGTCCCGACGCCGCGGACTTAACCAAGCTCCTCGGACTGTACGCAAACGACGTCCTTTGCAGAGTTGCGTTGGGGAGGGATTTCACAGAGGGCGGGGACTACGATCGCCACGGGTTCCAAAAGATGCTCGAGGAGTACCAGGTGCTGCTCGGAGGATTCAGCGTGGGAGATTTCTTCCCGTCCATGGAGTTCATACATACTCTGACTGGCATGAAATCGAGACTCCAGAACACTTTTCGACGTTTCGACCGGTTTTTCGACGAGGTGATAGAGGAGCATCTCAATCCCGAGAGAGAAAAGGAAGAGCACAAGGACCTTGTGGATGTCTTGCTTGAGATTCAGGAAAAAGGGGATTCTGAAATGACTCTCACCATGGACAACGTCAAGGCCATCATTCTGGTAAGTTTTTTCACCAAATCCATGTATGGTTAAAGATTTATACTTCCAAGTACAACGGTTTTCAAGTAACAATAAAACGCTTTGAGAAGCCCACATACGACGAATGCTGACATGAGTAACGAGAAATTCTGTGAAAAACACGATCACCTGCCAGTGGAAGGTTTTCTGCATTCAGTCAATCTACGCAGAGTGAATCGGTCCCTAAGGAACTTTCCAAAGGACCAAACCCACATGGTTTCACAAAGTCATGTTCATTAAACTTGTGTTGAAGTTGTGTCTTCAAGTAGGTTTACAATGTCACTCTAGTAGTAGCTAGTGACAGGATTTACTGTTGCCCATTGCAGGACATGTTTGCAGCAGGAACCGACACAACCTTCATAACTTTAGACTGGGGAATGACAGAGCTAATTATGAACCCCAAGGTCATGAAAACAGCACAAGCTGAAGTAAGAAGTGTTGTTGGAGAGAGAAAAACCTTGTTAGAAACCGACCTGCCGCAGCTGCACTACCTGAAAGCCGTTGTCAAAGAGATCTTTCGGTTACATCCCCCTGCACCGGTGCTAGTCCCAAGAGAGTCTATGGAAGAAGTAACCATTGATGGGTACAACATTCCTGCCAAAACAAGGTTCTTTGTCAATGCATGGGCTATAGGGAGGGACCCAGAGAGTTGGGAAAATCCAGAAGTATTTGAACCAGATCGATTCATGGGTAGCGCTATCGATTTCAAAGGGCAGGATTTTGAGTTGATACCTTTTGGTGCTGGCAGAAGAAGCTGCCCCGCGATTACGTTTGGGACAGCGACCGTTGAGTTGGCTCTGGCTCAACTTCTCCACAGCTTTGATTGGGAGCTTCCCCCTGGAATTCAGACCAGTGATTTGGACATGACTGAAGTTTTCGGCATCACAATGCATAGGGTATCTCATCTCGTCGTGGTGGCTAAACCACGCTTTGTTTGAGCCAGAACTTCATAGGTAGAAATTAAATAACACTTGAGGAATCGACTCCAAAATGATCCTCAATCCAATATCATGAAGAAGTACCACTTCATCGTATCGACAAAAAGATGAGAAACAATGAGAACCCTGTTCTGGCAAAGAGAAAATTAGTATGAATCATGTGCTTATAGAGTATTGAGTCAAACCTTATAGCAAACAAATGACTAAATGTGATCCTTATGCTTGGCACACAGCCAAATACTTACGTGTAGTCCCAAGTCACAGTAACAGGATTTAACATCCTTTTGTTTCCATTAAATGTTGAGCATGGCATTTGAGATTTGTACTTTCAACAATGGTATGCTGTGCTAATAAAGTATTTCTCAAGACAACAGCCTCTCGAAGTAGTAATCATCTGGAGATTACTAAACTAGGAGGAAGTTTCCTACTCATGGAGCATATCGTGAGGCCTCCCGCATTTAACAGACGCGGGGTTCAGCAAAACAACATCAAGCGGGGTTGCATTGGGAAACTCGCCTCATTCAGACTTTGCATGTTGAACTTGCAAGGTCTTTCAAAACGACGTCGCAACAGTTCAAGGCTCCCATTTTGGGAACTGCAACGTTTTAACTGCTCAATTTTAAACTCGCGCGATGTTCATTCTACGATGGGAACTGTTCAAGTTGCAGAGCTTGTCAAGGACTCAAGAGGATTAATAATGTTAAAGATCATATCAATCGAGTAATGATTGATATGTAATCGAAGATGATTGAAGTGAAATTCATTTTACGAAAATAGAAAACATACAGTGCGTGTCGTGTTCTTCATAGGGAAAGGGAAAAAGGACTTGTTCTTGATCAATGAAAGAATCTGGGCAAATAGTGAACAAAACATCCAGAGCGTGTTGTGTGTCGGACATAGATACACAAGGCCATAGACATGTCCGTGCTTCTTGGAGTAGATGCATGCATTGTGCTTAACTTTGCATCCAAGATATTTTCAGAACGTGCTTTGTAATTTTCAGCTCTAAACTCTTTTGTTGTTGCCTTGTATCCATGTGCAAATAAGTACTTATTTTTTGAATTAAATGTGATGTATTGTGAAAGAATAACCTGTCTCGTAAAACAGGAAATAGGTACTTAAAAAATAAGAACCTTAGCGGAACGGGCGATATCCTTATCAGAGTATTAGCCTGTGTTATTTTCAGTTCACATCATGCAGTTACATTTTCATTTTGCAGGATCGTACCTCTGGTTTTAAGTGCTCCCTAGTATCACATTTTTGGCATAGAATTGATAGGATCAAAATTTGTTTCCACAAAAGCTTGAATATTTGAAAACTTCCCTATTCCTGTATCCAACCAAACAACGAAACTTGTGAATGTTCCAGTATGTGGAGCTCAAGTCCTTCCTTTTTCAGTTTTAAAATTTTAACAGCATAGGGAGCCTAGTTTCAACTTTTAACTAAACAGAGAAGCACGTTTTCAACCAAACAGGAGCCTTGACGGTATTCATATCGGGCGCTAACATCATTGTGTCATTTCCTGCAGGTTCTAGGGCCTTTCTCCAGTTATTTTTTTTCTGCGTTTCTAGTTCTAAGGGGTTCCTTATGGCCACATTTTGCTAATGTCAATTGTTGGAAATCCTGTCTTCAAAATGATGAAAGTGATGGCGTTGTCTCTTCAAATTTGGAACAGTAAAAGCATTCGAGTCATGTTAGGAAAACGCTTTCCTAAAGACGGTATTTGCCCCCACCATAAGTTATGCACTGGGTTACAGCAAATCCACCTTCAAGATAAATCGAATCCGAACTCTAAGTTCTTTCTGTTTGCGCTTGCACAAACGAAGACAGACAGAATATCCGCTAAGTAAATGTAAAAGAACCAAGAACTGATCCTCTATTTTGAGATATAACAGAATATCAGTTTGTCATTTCTAGGAAGAGAATGTGTAGAAAGATAGAGAGCAATTCAATATAGAATTTTTTCAATCCTTCGAATGACTTTACAAATGGCATATTTATAGACTTATAGGCACCCTAATGTGAAAGGTTGTGTCTTTAGAAGAAACACACATTAGAATAGTCATGTCTTTTAAAGACACTAGTTAGGAAAGGTCATGTCTATTGAAGACATTTAATTAGAAGGAAACATGCCTCTTGGTAGGCACCCTTTCATGAAACATTTAATTATAAGGGCCGTGCCTCTTGGTGACACCCCATGTTTCACATCCTTTCTCAAACGAACACACCCAAATTTAATGGGTGTAATAACCAATTACATAAAGTCACAACTCATGTGAAAAAGGTGTAGCAACCTTTCACAAAAATCTCACTCAGCACCTTTCCAAAAATTCCAAACTAAAATTCAATTTATTTTGAAAAACTCCAACATCAATTCTAATTGCCAGGACTAGGTCCATTTTGATTTTGCTATGTTGTTTTAATGGGGCTATGCACAGTAGTAGCTAGAGGGGCTGGGCGGTGATAATTGAGAGGTCACGAATAAGATCGAGAGGGGTCCAAAACAGTTTTTAACTCGTCGTATTTTCATACTCACCTTTTCTGTAACTAAAAAAGAAAGAAAACCGCAAAAGTACAAGAAAATGCACTGCTGCAATCACTCGATGTCTGAACAAATGAATGAAAGAAGGAAAGTGAGAAGAAGTTGTGAGCTTTGAAGAAGTCTCAAGCTTCACGTATGTCCTAGTCCCAGCTGTGTTCTATTCTGTAAGTAATTGAAGTTGGCCTCCTATCTGCGTTTGAATGCTGTGGTCCGTGTATATACGCGCTTTTCACCTTTCAAGTAATGTGTATTTCCTAAACCAGATCTTCCTTCCACAGAATATGTCGTGCGATCAGCTTCGCTATGGGGTTTATATCCCTTCGTATCTGAGAAGCTGTCATCTGCAACTTCATTATACTTCTTATCTGAACCCGGGCCATGGTGCTCCAACCATGGCATGCTGTTTTGATTCTTCCCAGTCTCCTCGTCACTTTGGTTAAGATCTATTTCCTCATCGCTCGGAGATGCAGTCCGATCTAGATCATATGCAGTCCAGGTTACATCAAACAGATCCTCAGCATCTGTGTTCGAACTTGAACTAGAGAAACTTCTCTCTAGTCCTCCTTTCTCGTATACGCCTGCCTTGGTATCATTCAACTTAGCAGATTCACTAGGCTTAAGCTGCTCATCATTTTTATTCATGTCTTGTTTCTCCTGCAATCATAAAAAGACAGAATTAGATATTCATTTTTCGGTTGACAAATCGTTGTTGCATGTTGTCAATCACCGTTATTGTCAGGGATATAGTTCCCTTACCACTGCAGTCGTATAATCATTGTCGTCAAGATGGAGATTGATCCCGTTACAAGCAATTTGCTTCAGCAATTTTTTCCTTGTTTCCAAGCTTGCTTGTCTCTTTGAAAGCTTCTGTATCATCTAGAGATAAAACACAGGATAATTATTTCGAGTACAAAACCTTCCGCGCGCTATTGTGATCCATGAACATTAATCTGTCCTTACCTCAAGATTCACTCTGAAATTGTTTCTCAGTTCAATAGCACGAGCAACGAATTCATTCCCATATCTCGAGCTGAAGATCATTCGAATCTCTTGGAGCTCTGGGAGTTCTCTGCATCTCGAAGCTGCAAAGATCAAGCTAGATATGGCCTCATTGAGCTCCTCAGGGCATTCCCTGCACAAAAACATTCACACATTCAAAACTCGATACACGTAAGATACCAGAATAAACTGTGTTCTGAAATTCAACATAGAACTAGTATTGGGTTCCATTCTTTAGGTGTAATTTCTTCGTTATGACGCGAGTCGGTTAGAAAATGAGAACTACGAACAAACACTAAGGAACCAACCTGTTGTTTTCAACGAGCAGCAATCCCTCTATCAGGAGATGGCAGTACTTTTCTACCATAACAAGCACATCCAGCATGTTCTGCTCCCTGATCACAAGCTCAACCTGTCAAGAAGATCCAACCAAGTTTAGACGCACGCATACGTATGTTTAACTGGGAGAGGATTCGAGGCATGAACTTACGCGAAGGAGAGCGCGGTCTAGGTGTCCGAGGTTGAGTAGCTGGACTACGTCAGACCGGGCGTGGGAACACCGGACACTGTGCAGGTTCTTCAGTATGGGGATCCGGGCAATGGCGAGGCTGGCCAGGGTCTTCAGCTTGGGAGCCTTCGGGTTTCTTCCGAGCAGAGCATAGAGTCTCTTGCCCATGTTTTCCTCTTTTCTGTCTGCTGGGTGGCGGCTCTTGAAAGAGGAAGTGAGAGAGAGAGAGAGGTTGTGTGCTGGAATTGGCCCACGAGGTTGATCAAATTATGTCGGCCTTCGATCTTTATATATAGAAGAAAGAAAATCCAGAAAAGATTTGACGTTTTCTCCAGGCGTGGTCCTGTATTGTGACCATTTAAACAATCTTGGGTTATTCACGAGTCAGCCAACACTGAAGGCAAGAGGCTGGTTGACTGTGTCATGGGCTCGAATAATGCTGCCGATTGACTATGTCAGAGGATTGGATGTCCCACTGACAATTGACAGGAGTAGAATTAGTAGATCGCGAAGAATTCGTATATTGTATTTTAAAGAAACTCGAATTGCACAGGGCCCTGGACGTAAGCACCCAGTAGAATATACTCAATATAGTATAATATATCAGTAGGAGCAGGGGGGCCGCATGGCCGAAAAGCTATCTTCGAAGGATTGACTTGATCAAATTTATAAGTCGCGTGGCCGAAGATCTATCTTCGAAGGATATCAAATTTATGGGTCGCATAGCCGAAAAGCTATCTTCGAAGGATCTGTCCGACAAATTGTGAAACTGATCAAATTTATGGATCGCGTGACCGAAAAGCTATCTTGGAAGGATCTGTCAGAGTAATTGTGAGACTCATCAAATTTATGGGTTGATGGGCGTCTGCTGCACATGGCTGGAGCCGTTGTGAATTCCAGATGGTAAAAGCTACGTTTAAAGAAATCCTACTTTATGTGAAAGGGTAAATCTAACACACACAAATAGGCCTAAACGAGTGAAAAGCATTATTTTCCTTCTTATTTCTTTTTTTGTTGTATTTTTTTACGTTTATTGTTTAAAATCAAAGCAAACAAATTCCGTACGTTTATTTTCTTTCTTTCATAACTAGAGAATAGATTATTGTGCGAAGGTGCTTCCTCAAAATGACATTTCTTGCTCCACCGCTGCTCTTTTGGCTTTGGCTATAGCTCTATTTGGTTGCACAAACCCATTAGGAATTAGACTGCTTCTATCACCAACTTATGGTCCTAAAAAGTCTTTCCTTCTGGAGGGAAGAAGATGGGGCTCGGCAATATAGTCAATAGGGATTACCTTGAAGCAGGCCCCCCCCCCCCCCCCCCCCCCCCCGTCCGGACCACTATTTTCAGCCTGGGTTCATGAAAAAACTTGAAACCGAAGTTCGACTTATAGCCCAACCCAACAAATCTATAACCGAGGACGATCTAGACCAAATGCCCTACCAAAAAGCCGTGATCAAAGAGACCCTACGCCTCCACCCTCCAATTCCCATTCTCACGCCCCGGGAATCAACTAAAGACATCTAAGTAATGGGCTACAACATTGCAGCCGGGACACGGGTGGTAACCAACGCCTGGACTATCGGGCGGGACCCGTCGTCGTGGGACGAGCCCGAGGAGTTTATGCCAGAGAGGTTTTTGAACAGCTTGGTAGATTTCAGAGGACACTATTTCGAGTTGATTTCGTTCGGAGCGGGGGAGAGGGGATGCCCGGGCATTCAATTTTCCGCGGTGGTTAATGAGCTGGCATTGGCAAATCTTGTGCATAAGTTTGATTTTGCAGTGCCTGATGGGGTGGAGTTCCATATGAGTGAAGCTGCTGGTTTTTCTGTTCGTAAAATGCATCCTCTACTTGTTATTGCGACTCCCCTTGTTAATTTCTCTAGGTTAAAAGGACCCCAGTAATGGTGCAGACTGTGCAGTATGAATCATATACAACCTGTTTTTCATAACAGCGACATCTACCGCATGGTTTCACTGCTCTCTTTCACCGCTATCTCAATCTCGCCGTCCGTCTCAGCAATCAATGGTTCAAAAAAACTCGGTGAGATATGCACGCACTATCCCCGCAAAAAACCAAAGTGATTAAAGAGCAAGAGACAAAAGCAATACATTAACAAAACCGCAACGATGTAGATCACGGAAGATACGAGGATCGTTATAGCTATCCTCAATGTCAATGCTGTGCTTTCGCAAGCGTTTTGTCCGAGTATGGCTTCTCTCTTCTCGTGCCTGGATTCTTCACCATAGGTAGCGTTAGGATCCTTGTGTTTTAATAATTTTGTAACTAGGCAACATCAAGTTATAATTAATCACCAAATGGTCTTATTTTTTTGTAAATGATTGGGGATAAAGGCAATGGTAATGTTGGCATGTCGTCTCATGGTGCAGTAACATCATAGGCGTAACTAAAATAAACATACTAGTAAAGAGATAGAGAAAAAAACGAAAGTTATAATAACTTGACGTTGAGTTTCCATCTTTCAGAGATCTTATATATATTTATACAAGAGGAGAAGATGACCTTCCACCAACTAACCCAAATAGAAAAACTAACCTATCACACCAACTATTAATTCCTAACATTACTTTATTTCTAATATATATTTAATAAACTAAATAGAAATATTTGGAAATAAAATATGGACATGACACATAATGCAAAGTAAAAGTAGAAGTAGCCAATAATTATAAAGTATCATGGGCAATTACGTCAACAGTCGTTTGCTACCAGCAAGCTCCCGATTATCGGAAACCTCCACCAAATCGGCCGCTTCCCTCACCTCTCCCTCCACTCCCTCTCTCAAGCCCATGGCCCCTTAATGCTCCTCCACTTCGCCGCCGCCCCCGTCCTCGTCGTCTCCTCCGCCGCTGCAGCCCGAGAAGTCATGAAAACCCACGACCTAATCTTCTCGAACCGACCCAAGTCGACGATAACGACCAAATTCTTGTACGCATCCAAGGACCTTGCCTCCAGCCCTTACGGCGAGTATTGGAGGCAGATGAGGAGCATTTGCGTCCTCCACTTACTGAGCAACAGACGAGTCCAATCGTTCCGCGACGTGAGGGAAGAAGAGACGGCAGTTATGATCGAGAAGATTAGGAGTTCTGGTTCTGACGTGGTGAACTTGAGCGAGCTGATGGTGGAGTTGACGGGGGACGTGGTGTGTAGGGCGGCGTTGGGGCGGAAATACGGCGGCGTTGGGGGCGGAGGAGGGAGGAGGGGGTTTAAGGAGGTTTTGGGGGAGTTTGCGGAGTTACTGGGGGTTTTTGATGTTGGTGACTTTGTGCCATGGCTGAAGTGGGTGAATAGAGTGAATGGGGTGTATGGGAGGGTGGAGAGAGTTGCAAAGGAATTGGATGATTTTTTGGAGAGTGTGGTGGAAGAGCACAGGGGAAGAGAGAGAAAGGGAGGAGAGAGAGAGCACGATTTTGTGAATGTGTTACTTGAAGTACAGAGAGAGAACATGGCCGGAATTCCTATTCACGGTGACAGTGTCAAAGCTCTCATATTGGTAAGGCTTTCATTCACTTAATTTGCATATGCACGAGCGTAAGCATGAACGTATTTCGAAAAAAAATTCAATTCTCAAAATTTTCGAGAGCGATAATTTAGAGTAGAAGCTTAGAGCGAGAATTGAGAGTGGTAGAAAAGAGTTTTACTAAAGGGATCTGCCTTCATAATTAGAGTTTGATCATTTATTTTTGGATATCGATCACTATGATTTCAGAACAAGTTTACTTCAAAATTTAATTTGGAACATCGAACCGAAACTCATTTTTCTTAAGAGAAACGTGGGCAATCATGCGTCAAATTGATATCAACTGCACGTGATTCACAACGTGATTGATGTTCTCAACTAGTTAAAAAATGAATATTCTTGGTCATCAAAGTGAGCCCAATTTGAACAACCAAAAAAAAATCAAACAGAAAATGGGACCGGAAAACTTAAAATTTTTTTCTAGTAGTACAAAACATTGAGATTGGCCTATTTGATCATAATTCATCAGTTTTCTTCTTTTTGCCTCGTAGGATGTTTTTGCTGGTGGAACTGACACTACATCCACATCTCTAGAATGGGCAATGGCAGAGCTCTTAAATAACCCTCAAGTCAGGAAAAAACTCGAAACTGAAGTTCGACTTATAGCTCAACCCAACCAACCTATAACCGAGGACGATCTAGACCAAATGCCCTACCTAAAAGCCGTGATCAAGGAGACTCTACGCCTCCACCCTCCGATTCCCATTCTAGTACCCCGGGAATCAACTAAAGACGTCCGAGTAATGGGTTACGACATCGCGGCTGGGACACGGGTGATAACCAACTCCTGGGCTATCGGGCGAGACCCGTCGTCGTGGGACGAGCCCGAAGAGTTTAGGCCAGAGAGGTTTTTGAACAGCTCAGTAGATTTCCGAGGACACGATTTCGAGTTGATTCCATTTGGAGCGGGGAGGAGGGGGTGCCCGGGCAAATCTTGTGCATAAGTTTGATTTTGCAGTGCCTGATGGGGTGGAGTTCGATATGAGTGAAGCTGCTGGTTTTTCTGTTCGTAAAATGTATCCTCTACTTCTTGTTGCGACTCCCCTTACTTGTTAGTTTTCTAGGTTAAAAGGACCTCAGTAATGGTGCAATATGAATCATGTACCTATTTTTCGTAACAGCTATATATGCCCACCGCACGGTTTCACCATTATCTCAGTCTCACCATCCGCCTCGACAATCAATGGTACGGATTTTTAAAAAACTCAATGAGATAAGAGCGGTGGGGAAAGCAATAAAAAGTGAGCGGTGAGTGTAGACTTTTCGTTTTTGGTATATCCTGTACCTATTCATAACAATCAGGAACACACTTTAAGATCGAGTTTTGCCTAGATACTGTCACAAAGGATTCCTCAATACAACCCAGGACACAACAAAGGTTGATCACCATGCACTGAAGATTTGCAAACACTATCCCCTGCAACAACCAAAGTGATCAAAGAAAAGCGCGACGCTCATTTAGATCACGGATATGAGGATCGTTATATCTAATCCTCAATGGTGTGCTTTCGTATGTATTTTGTCCGATCGAGTAGGGCTTCTGATCTTCTTCTCGAGCCTAGATTAATTCTTCACCATAGGTAGACTTGGAATCCTTGTGTTCTAATTTTGTAACTAGGCAAAATCAAGTTAATTAATCACCAAATGGTCTCATTTCTTGTAAACTTCCTTTTCCTCAAGAAGACACAAGTAAATGATTGGGGGGGTTTGGGCTTGAAGCGCAATCGGAACACAAGGTAATCACCTCCGCCGAAAGGCAATGGTATTGTTGGCGTGTTGTCTCATGTTGTAGTAACATCATAGGCGTAACCAAAACGAACATACCAGTAGCATCCTAATACGAACTTTCTCGATCGTAGAAAAAGAAGTAAAAATAGAATGAGAAGAGTCCGACTTCGAGGGGAGACTTCCAATTACCTGTGAACTTATGTCTTTCACAAGTGGGAAGACTTTTTTCCACTTGCCTTCATTCATTCACAGACCTTATATTCATACAAGACAAGAAAAGATGACATTCCGGTGGAATGATTCCACCAACTCATTATCCTAAAAAATAGGAAAACTATTTTTGCTTTGTTGCCTTTACAACTAACCCAAATAGAAAAACTAACCTATCCCACCAACTATTAACTCCTACGTACGTACCATTACTTTATTTCTAATATCTAATAAACTAAATAGAAATAATTGGAAATAAAATATGTACATAACACATAATGCAAAGAAAAATAGAAGTAATAACCAATAACTATAAAGTATCATGGGCAATTACGTCAACAGTCCCTTTTTTCTTCTTTTTGCCAATATTGTATAATTAGCGAGGATTAGCCCCTTTTTTCTTCTTTTTGCCAATATTGTATAATTAGCGAGGATTAGCGGGATGTGTCAGCTAAGTACTCGGAGGTGCAGGGAATCTATCCCACCAACTATTAACTCCTACGTACCATTACTTTATTTCTAATATCTAATAAACTAAATAGAAATAATTGGAAATAAAATATGTACATAACACATAATGCAAAGAAAAAGTCGAAGTAATAACCAATAACTATAAAGTATCATGGGCAATTACGTCAACAGTCCCTTTCTTCTTCTTTTTGCTAATATTGTATAATTAGCGAGGGTTAGCCGTTAGCGGGATGTGTTAGGTTAGCACTCGGAGGTGCAGGGATTATCCATAGTCTTGACCCCAAATTTGCCCACGCTGGGGCTCGAACCTCCGCCTCTTGTATGGAGGGGAGGGTAAGAAGCAACTGCACAAGCCAGCCGTTCTTACGTCACGGTCGTTTGCTACCAGCCAAATGGGGAGATGAGCAGGAAGAGAAGAGGACAAGAACCCAAGTCGTGAAATGGCTGGACAAAATTGGTTACAAAAGCACATCACAAACAGAAAGCTCAACAATGCTGCACCTCATATTTGACTAAACTGGATAAGATAATTCTTCTCAAAGGAAGATGATAATGTAGAATTGAAATGACAACCACAAGCTATGGTTTGTGTGGAAATTGGGGCAAGTTGTGAGTCTTGTGACCAGCATGCAGCATTATTACATAGACTGTTTTAGTTTTCTTAGTACCGTCGAATTGGATATGACAAGAGTAACGGTGGCGCATGTGAGTCGGACCTAGGGCTGCAACGAACCAAGCTGCTCGCGAGCAGCACATATATGGCTCAGTTCGTTAAAGCTCGGCTCATTTAGTAATCAAGCCGGGCCCGAGTTTTTGGTTTGTTTAGTAAAGTAGCTGAGTTCAACACTTAAAAGCTCAGCTCGTTTGTATGGGCTCGACTCGTCTAAAGAGACTTGTTAAGTAAATTGATCTGGCTCGGCTCGTTATAAACGAGTCGAGATCGAGTTCGAGTTTATGGCTTGTTGAGTAAACAAGCCGAGCCAAGCTCGAATACTACGAGGCTCGGCCCGGCTCTTTAGTAGGACCCATGCTGAAATTTGAGACTTGTGTGCGTAGTTTTAATTTTTATGCTACAAGCTCAGATCAGATGAGCTAGAATCTGCATTTGGGAAACATCACATCCCCATCCCTAAAACATCACGTCACATCCCCATCCCCTCGGAATTCTCTCGTTGTGTGGAGTGGATGAGAGAGGAAAGGAATTACAAGAGGACGAGATTTTCTGGACGAAGGATTCCGCGCAAAACACAGAATTCCAAAACCAAGTCAGGCAAAGTAACTCTATGATTGGCTTAATAGTTAATGTGTAATGACAGCCAAAGCCAGGAAGGAATTTATGGCTAAGGTTAGATACGTAACATAATAAGTTGTCTAAAGATTCCTTACAAGTCTTTGTCCTTGGGTAAACAGCTCAGAAAAGAAAGCCACAGCCAACCCAGTCAAGTACTGTAGCAAGAATTTTGACAATTCAATAATAGTACCCTCCTTGTTGGTGGATTCCACAAGGGACTCATTTAATTGGGTCCAAAATGTTATGGGGTAATTTTGCTATTCTTGAAATTGCAAAGGGGAATCTTGTAATTTCTCAATGAAATTACAAATGAAATCAGGAGAGACTATTTACTGTAGTGGCTATTGCTGTGTCACTTTTTTGAGAAATACAGAGAGCTTCCAGAAACCACGAACAAGAGTGAGGGTTTTGCTACTTAGTTCAAGCCAAGATCAGACCATTGTTGCTATTCTGATTTTGATGGGTTTTCAGTACATTCCATAGTTCGACGAGCTCTACATGATTATCGGAGCAGATTGGCAAGGTTTTCTCGGGATCTAGGAGTTTGGGATATTCACTTTTAGTGAGACCAAAACTTGTATCTAGTTGTTTTGTTGAAATCTATCTTTGGGTAATGTTTATATGCTTCTAGTAGCTTGCTGGGGAACTCTTGTAACCCCATTATCATTATAGTGGAAGATTTGGTAACGATTATACTCCCGTGTACGTGCCTCTAATTTAGGAGGAACCACGTATAAATTCTGGTGTCTTGCGGTTTGCTTGTTGCTATTTACTTTTCGACTCTTAGATTTGTTTGTTGTTGGTTATTGTGGTTTGCAATATTTAGCCTATTCCCTATTTGCACAAAAGAAAAATATTTGTGGTGTTTCGGGCAGTTTTTTCCTAACACTTAAGGCTGTTACTCGAAATCGGAAAATCGATCGAAATCGGAAAAATCGGACCGGACCGAATTTTTTGAACCGGTTGAATAAATTCGATCCGGTTCCGTTTTATAAAATTTTATAACCCGGAAAAATAATTTCGATCCGGTTTATGTGTTTTAAAAACCGGTTGAAACCGGACCGGTTATATATATGTATAATATATACATATATATATATATATATATATATATATATATATATATATATATATATATATAACATAGTGGAGGGGTTGAATTATGGATTTTTGGTTGATATTTTGTAGTGTATATTGGTCTAATAAATATATTTATTATATAAAAACTATTTTTATGGGCTTAATTATGTTTTTATGGGTTTTTTTTTATGTATTGGGCTCAAAATTGATCCTTTTTTGTTGGCCCCAAAAAAATGGTTGAATTATAGATTTTTTGTTGATATTTTATGGGTTGAATTGTGAATTTTTTGATGTGTTGGGCCAAAAATATGGCTATGAATGAAAACCGGACCGAAACCGGTTGAGCCGGTCGAAATCGGACCGATTTATCTCAACTGGTTCCGGTTTCTAAAAATCTCAAACCGGATAACTGGTTTCGACCGAAAAATACACCCAAACCGGTCGAAACCGGACCAGTATCACCCCTGAGTAACGCTCCTTAAGTTTGTAAATGGATAGCATTACCAAAGAACGGCGCCATATTTCCACCCCAACGTCACCTTACACACCACGTCCCCCGTCAACTCCACATGCAATCAATTCGCTCAAGTTCACCACATCAGAACCAGAATTCAAAATCTTCTCGATCATAAGCACCGTCTCTTCTTCCCTAACATCGCGAAAGGATTGGACTCGCTTGTTACTCAGCAGTTGGAGGATGCAGATGCTCTTCATCTGCCTCCAGTACTCATCCTGGAGCAATCCAAAGATGGGTGACCTCACTGAAAAGTCTATGGGCTTTGGGCGTCCAAAGCGGACAATATTGTACAAAGATGGAATGAGTCGTTACATGAGCAGTGTAAAATGGTGAGTGACTTTTGGGGTGTTTTCATTAAGGAAAAATTTGGAGAATTTTTGTTGTTGTTGAAAAGCTGTTTGTTGTTTCTCGTAGTGAATAAGTTGGTAATAGGTATATAAGTGCAAAAAATTATTGAAGAAGTTGCTAACAACTTTTTTGTTAGTGTGAATGAGATGGTAAAATGTTGAAATTTGTTAATGACTTAAAAAAAAACGCCTACGTTTTTTCCGCTTTTCCTTGTTGGAAACACGGCTTATTGATAATGAAGGGAAGACTTGGAAGGAGGAGGGAGACACTAGCTAGTGAGGTCAGTTTTTAATAACGGAGATGCTGATAGGATTCTTTGCCTGCCAATTAGTACCACGGGTAAGTGCGACGATAAAATTTGGAACTGCACGTACGTCCAATAGAAAGTTCTTCGTGAAATCAGCCTATGTGACTGGTTGACTGCTAAAGATGTGGGACGACATATCCGTAACAGGCCGCCATGAAGACGAAGATGTTTATGCGGCACAGTTTTAATGATATGCGCTCCGGTTAACCATATGCTATTTCAATGCGGAGAAATTAAGGTGCCGGCGTAGATGATCGGTCTTGTTTGTGGGTTGGAGGTTGAAACTGTTAAAGCATTCAACTTCAAACAAATTGACAAATAGTGGAGAGACTGTTCAGGTTCATATACTAATTTTGAGGAGATAATTAACCGATGTGGGACAAATCCCAACAGAAACCACCTCACACATGCTGTTTAGGCGTGTAGAGTGTGGTTACTATCCCCGTTTTCGCTACAGACTGGAGACGATGGTGGAGGCACGGTTGGGAGAAATGTGGATTAGGGTAAATGGAATCAGCCTCTGGGGCTAAGCGCAAAGAACTGCTGGGTCTGTTTGGTTGTTATTGGTAGGCATATATGGTTGGCACGAAACGAGTGGGTATTTAGCAGGAAATGGGTTGAAGAACAGCAGATTATTAACAAGGCGGCTTTGTTTGTTTCGAAGAAAAATATTTTGCCCAGGTATTTGGATGGATACACATGAAGTAAAACATTTTTTTAGTGCAAAATGTTTTACTCCCGAAATTTCCGTAAGTCGTTTTTGAAAATGTACGTGAAAGAAAAAGGCGAAAAAAAATTATTGTTGATTGTGTACAAATCATAACAAATAAAGAAAATACGCATAACAAGGAAACCAGACTAATTAGGAAACATAAATAACAATGGGAAACTTAGCCAAAAATTCCTTATATTTACATTTTTTGAGCTCAATGACAAGGACCTTTTGCATTCAAACATAAGGACAAATATGTCTATGAAAGTGTCTAAAACCCTAGGATGCTTTATATATGAAAGTACCTTAAACCCTATGGTACTCTATGAAAGTGCATAAACCACTAAAATCCTATAATAAGAAAGTGCACTCTAAAATACTATAAAAATGCCTAAACATGTTTTTGTCTTATGACTAAAAAACTTAAAAAGTTGAAGGATCTCCACTGAAAATTATTTTGCCAGCGTCCTTCCTCTAAATGAAAACTATTTTACCGTTCTTATGACTAATTTTCCCAATAACAATCTGACTAAATAGTTAACATAATAATAAAACCTAAAAAACTTGATAACATATCCTAGTATTATTCTAACAGGAAATATGCTCACAGCTTCAGTGCTTCATGCTCGCATAACCTTAACCGCCTAAAGTGCGGGAAATAGGAGTATTTCTCTCGTTGGGGGAATGAACCAAACTTATTTGGAAATTACATGAATAATCAGACACAGTTTTTAACATAAAATTTGCAACAAATCTTGTTTGGAGCCACACGCTAATAATCGGAGCCATTTAATTTGTTTCAAACATGTTTTTAATACTTAGAACTTGATCGATTTGTTCAATTTTTATTCTGTCAAATATAGGAACAAACATATTAAAAACTTGTTTTAAACAAATTGAACAGCACGAAAAACTTCACAATGGGTCCCACACCTTGTATCAAATGTTGTGTTATTTATTTTGTCCACGAAACCGGTCCCATATTTTTATAAACATTCACAAAGAATTTTTTTTTTTTTTTTGTCGATCGGCTAACATTCACAAAGAGATTGATAACGGCTTTTTTGGAGTTTAAACTAATTCAATGGTTTATTTGTAGAGGTAGTCGTGGTTTGTTTGTAGATTTCTAGTCCTTTGATTAAAAAATCCAATGGGGGATGGCCATATTGTAACGATCTGGATTTTTGAACCAAATTTTTTTTTTTCAAATAAAAAGATTTATTGTTATCCCAAACTTTATTAATTTCTTTTAACTAGTTAGTTCAATAATTATTATGTAACAAAATTTAATCGATTACATGTTAAAATTAACTTTAACCATCTAAATATTTGTAATTATATATGTATATGTAATTATAGCAATAGTTTGTTTCCTGAAAATGAGGGATTATGCTCCATCTCTCATCTCCCGAATCTCTCTCTCTCTCTCTCTCTCTCTCTCTCTCTCTCTCTCTCTCTCTCTCTCTCTCTCTCTCTCTCTCTCTCTCTCTCTCTCTCTCTCTCTCTCCATTCGGCACCCTCCCACAATTACATACACATGCATCCATATACATTTTAAATTTGAAAACCCATAAAACATGACTCATGCTTCCTTTCTTTTCAGCATTTCTCTCTTCCTCATCTCTCTCCGATTATCTCTCTCACTTCCCTCCACCACCTCCACCTTTATGCTCCCACTACTCCCACTTTTATCTCTACAAAACCATCCACCCCACTTCCTTGTTATTCTCGGCAGAGAAAGAGGGATAACCACCACTAGCCTTATTTATTTCTTCTCCTTCGTCCATATCTTCCAGCAAACCTATATGCCAATTTCCATTATTGATTTCTTTTTTTTAAACTCCTTTGGCAAAGAAATTGCTTCTCCTTCCCCATACTTACCACTACTTACAAGCACAACCATTAAGCACCATTTCCACCTACTGAACACCACCGTACCAATCCATTCCAGTTTCCTTTTTTTTTTTTTCCGGCTCCATTGTAGCTCTAAAATTAGCCCATTCTAGCCCAAAAAAACAGTCCCAAAATCAACCTTATTTTGGCTCTGAAACAACCCGAACACAGCACCGTTTCAACTTCAAAACAGCCCACTTCAACCCAGAAAAAAAAAATAACTACAATACCATCAGAAAAATAGTCCCGAATCGGCCACTCGAGGTCCCCCGTTCCCGTTGTCTTCTCCGATTTTTCCGAAACTGTCCGAACCCGTTAACCGCTGTTTCGGCCGGAACCGAGGTATTATAATCCTTCTCCTACCTCTCCCTAAGTATATTCAGTCCTTAAATGATGATTTTAATGAGTTAGAATGGAAGAAATCAGTTCACGGATCAAAACCCAGTGATCCGAAGTTTTGCTCTGTTTTTTTTCTTCGAATGAGCACTGTTCATGAACGTTGAAATTTTAAAAAAAGGGTACTGAAATTGCAGTTAGCCCCTCATGCTTACGTTGATTCCAGAATTAACCCTAAACTATGTATTGTTTCATGTTTACCCTACTTGTCACACTTTGATAATTAAAAATCTTGAATGTGTGTTACGACTCATTTATCCTGGTTAACTATTAATGAACAGAGACGTTTATGAAAAGTTTTAGCAACCCAAAGGGGCATCGGCCTAATCATAATTAAAATATTATGTCTTTACTTACTCGCACAATATTATTTGATATGTATTTTTATCTCATTGAAATGTATCATGCTATGAAATGAGCTGTTATTAACTGTATCATGTTGTACATGCTAGAATGGACTTAGGTTCATTGGGTGGTTACGAGTAGTGATTCACGTAGACGATGTTAAGTAAATGGAAATTGGTAAAGTGTTGGAAGTGTGATTGTGTGGATTGTGATTTGAGCCATGGTGATGGCAATGGTAACCAACGGGGCCCCGTGTTAAAATGGGTAACCAACGGGGCCCAGTGTTGAGAAATGTTGTGATGCTAATGTATAATGCGTCATGGGAAAATTTGCTTCTTTGTTCAAGAGGAAATAGGTCCCATGAGACGGTTATAGTTAGTAGTAGGTGATGTGCGACCCTAATGTACGATGCGTCATGGGATGACTCGATCTTCCTGTTATGGTCTTAAGTGAGAACATACTAGGTACATAACTTAGGTGTGCTCTGCTTGACCAATTCCTAGACCTAAAATAATGGGTTGCCCCAAGCGTAGGGCTGAAATCGACGTAGCACAATATCCGGTAAGTCCGAAGTCGAATCCACAGAGACGGTGATGTGTGTTGACTAAAAACTCGGGTTTAACTAATTTAATGGGCTTTTAGGTAGCCACCCCTTATCGTTTTGAAACATTGCGCATAAAATAAAAGAAACCCTAACTTGAAACATGCTTTTAAATACGAAATAAATAAAAGATACAAATCAAACAAATACCAAAGAACAACTTTATTAAAGAACAGAAACTGAAACGAATTACTAGTGTGCGAGAAATTGAACAAAACTTCAAAACTTGGAAGAAAAAGAAAACATTACTATAAAACCAAAATGTGCCGCAGCCCGTCGGTTGCGTGATCCCAAGAAGAATCACGGCAGCCCCAATTCTTCCTTCTTTTCCTTCCCACGGCAGCCCCAATCTCTCTGTCTTTTTTTTTCGTCCGTGGGAAGAAGTCCAAAAGCTGCTGACCTAATCAGTAGGTAACAAAGTTGGTTTTATAGGGATTGAAGGCAATAATTACATAGTGGCCCTTGGACTTCACATAATAAAACATTAGCCATTCAACTTCGAAGGACTTTGCATCTTGATCCAAAACTTTTATAAAATCTTTTTTTTTACCCAAATTATTGGAAACCGAGCTCGAGCAACCTATAAACATTAAAACACAGAATAAAAATCAGTTAACAAAAATAAAGGACTAATAAATATAGATTGGAGGGCCAAAATATGTATATTTTGGCACTTATCATGCTCACCTAGGGCCCTGGTGCAGGACAAACAAGAGGAAGGGTGAACCCATGAGACGGTTGTAGTTAATGGATGTGGGAGGAAAAGATCTTGTGGAGAAGATTCTTAGATTCCATATAAGTTAATGGATAGTAAAGAAAATGATGATGTGTTATTATTCTGTACCTTCTGTGTATTATCAATTGTTATATTGTTGAACTGTTAATTGTAGAGTAAGGGGTTGGTAGGATTGAGATTATTCTACTGGGTGAATTGTCACTCACGGGTACGTTTGTATCCTGGTAAATCGGTTGCTTTGGCGATCAATTTGCCAGAGGATGCAGGGTTAAATAATGGAGCTATTTGAGACAGGATGAATACCAAGAGCGGAGACTGAGTATTCTTGGAATCTGTATCAAGACTAGAGTCGCTCTGAAGATGTTTAAATAGAAATGTTAGATTCTTTTTGTATTTATTTTTAATGTAAATTTTGTATAACATCAAATAGGGGCCTAGTAGTTTATAAAATTCAGTGTATTTTAGGGTTAATGCTTCCGAAATTCTTTGGAAAATCGGGGCATTACACATATAGTCATTTTTCATCCCTAAGGGCCCGTTTGGATACGAAAAAAGAATTGGGGGTATTAGTTAATAAATGGGGATAAGATAGTATGAGGTATTAGTTTATAAGGAATGGAGAACAACAGATTATTAACAAGGCGGCTCTGTTTGTTTCGAAGAAAAATATTTTGCCCAGGTATTTGGATGGATACACATGAAGTAAAACTTTTTTTAGTGCAAAATGTTTTACTCCCGAAATTTTCGTAAGTCATTTTTCATCCCTAAGGGCCCATTTGGATGCGGAAAAAGAATTGGAGGTATTAGTTAATAAAGGGGATAAGATAATATGGGGTATTAGTTAATAAGGGATGGCCTACATTGATGTTATGTTTATGGAGGGGGATTAAATAGTAGGTTATTTGGATGAGGTATTAGAGAAGGGGAATTAAATAATACTTGATTTAATAGGGGTTATAAAGAAGGGTGGATGATATAAAAAGCTATCAAATGACCCTTTTGCCCTCTCTAAATTAATTATGTATTACGTTTTATATGTAATTGCAAATTTAATTATTCTTTCACAATTTAAGCCGTAATATTTATTTCTACTAACAAATTAAAGAATTTAGTATTATTATTAAACAATTTTTTTATAAAATTTGGTTTTTTAAAAAAAAATTAAGTGTTCCAAATTTCAATCCTTTGAACTAGTGGAAAGATTTTAGTTTTCTGATCATTTTATCCTAAAATGGTTATAATTAAATTTTAACTCTAGCGCTTTTGTTGATTAGCCCTAAGAAAGTCGTAGAGTCAAATATTTCTTAGGGCTAATCAATGAGAGCCCTACAGTCAAAATTTAATTATGATCATTTAGGATAAAATGATCAAAAAACTAAGATCTTCGCGCCAATTCAAACGGATTGAAATTTAAAACACTTAATTTTTTAACTATATTTTTTAATATATAAACTGTCTAAAGAGGATGAAAAATTAAGTGTTTCAAATTTTAATCTGTTTGAACCGGTACAAAGATCTTAGTTTTCTGATCATTTTATCCTAAATGGTCATAATTAAATTTTGACTCTAGAGCTCTCGTTGATTAGCCCTAAAAAATATTTGATTCTACGATTTTCTTAGGGCTAATCAATGAAAGCCCTAGATTTAAAATTTAATTATGACTATTTAGGATAAAATAATTAGAAAACTAAGATCTCTGGACCAGTTCAAACGGATTGAAATTTGAAACACTTAATTTTTCAACCTCTTTACACCGTTTATATATTAAAAAATATAGTTAAAAAATTAAGTGCTCCAAATAAGGAGTCTTAGGATAGGTTTGAATGGAAAGTGTGATTTTGGATAGAATGGAGAGTAGAAGTTGGTTGAATGGTGGATGGGAAGAGGGGATAACAAGGGGTATATTCGTTCACAAATCACCCCTCTACAGCCGGACTATTTTTGGGGAACTCCAAAAGAGCCCAAAAATAACACCGGAGAAACCCTCAAACAGGGGAAACGATGAGGGGGTAGGAAATTATCAAGCGAAAATAATGGGATGCCAAATGGGGATAAGGGGTGGGGGGCTCCCCATATACCCCTCTTATTTTTCTCCTCTAGTTATTACTCCATCCAAGCAGGCCCTAAATGCAAAAATCAAGGCTCCAATGGGTATGAAAAATGCATTTGATGGATATAAAGATGGATATATCCATTTCCAAATGACTAGAATTATAATTGCCACATCATCAACCCAACCATTTTACCAGAAAACCAGTCAACTCAACTGATTATTTTGTATATCTCAGTTTCCTATTAATGAAGCTATTTAGTCTATTACCATTTCATTTTGGTGGGAAAAAGAACAAAAAGGGCATTTGATAAGCATCCGTTAATGCAATGCATGGTGCGCTAGTATCTAGTTTTAGTTAATTTCATCGCTTAATTAGTTGCTTTTTAATTGCGTTTACTCATAAGGTATGTTTTTAGTGCTTTCAGGTAAATCGTGTGAATAAGACATATTTTGACATCATCCATGCCCCGAGTGCGTCCAAGTACCCAAGGAACCAATGAAGACCCTGTTAGCCCTTGAAAATCTGTCTAAGTATGGAAAAATCACTTTTCGAAAAAATATTGATTTTCGAGATAAAAAATGGCGGTAATTGATCCTTGAATTTTTCTAAGATCAACTTCAAAATTGCAAGTTTTATTCAAAGATTAAGGTCATGTTTTGAGCCATTTATTCGATAGAAAAGTGTGTTGTTTTCTGTTTTACACTAAAAGCTGGGGGTCAACATTTTGATTGGATTGAAATCTCAAAATTTTGGTAATGCCATTGTTTCCAAATGGAGGGTACTTCCTTATTTTCATTAAATAAATTAAAGTAAAGAAAAGGTAAAAGAAATGTTTAAAATGCAATCTTTACTTAAGTTTAGAGAATGAAAATAAGATGCTGTGGAGATTTACCCGAGCAGAAGCAGAATTGCTCGAGTAGAAGCCGAATTGCCCGAGCAGAAGCAAGATGGCCCGAGCAACAGCAGGCCAGAGCGCTAAGGCTATGGGGCTCGGCATCGATGGGAATAATGGAGGTCCATCGATGCTGAAGCACTTAAGAGGATCAGAGCTATGGGCCTCGGCATCGATGTAAGGTTATATGGTCCATCGATGCCGAGCATGTTAGCAGAGCACTCTAAGGCCGTTGCCATCGATGCCGAGGGGCTTAGAGGCGAATTTTCGGAGCATCTTGAGAATATTCCAGGCGCGGATCTTCAGGATATAAAAGCTTATGTCATTTTTGTAAAAGAACAAGTAGATAGATTGAAGTAGCATATTTTCTAGATCTAGATTAGATTTCATTGCAATTCAAATTGTTCTTGAGTGTTCTTCATTTTCAGTTTTAAATACTTTAATTTCTGCATTTAGTTGTTAGTTTTTGATATTGTCTCTTTAATTAAAGTTGTTTATTTTCTCCCAATCTATCTTAATCTCTAATTTTCTTCTAGTCTTGTTATTTCAATTATGCTAAGTAGTTTTTCACTTGCTCCTATCTCACTAGATATGGGTGAGTAGTTTCAAGGGTTAGGTCATGGGGTGATTAGCACCTCATGTCTCGGGCGAAAATTGCATTTTGCACCAAATAAAGCTTTAAACTTTGATTTGAAAAATTGATGTGGGGTTCGGGTTTGTTTGACAAATTACCGAGGTGTTAACCTCTTTGATCATGTATAGGTGGGAGTATCGCCTACCCACTACACATGATGCTTAGAGCTCTGTCGCTCGAGGTATTTGCCAAATGAATTCTAGAGCTAGCTTGATTCTCAAATCATTTTATCTTCCGATTTGAGAACTTTAATCAAGTATCTTAAATTGTGTAATTGGGTGAAGAGTGTGATTTAGTTTGAGTCTTGAGTGTTAATAATTCCTAGACCTAACCTATCTTTTCTCTAGTTAATTCGTTTTTAATTTAGCCCTTTTATTTCCACAGTTAAAGTAAAAAAAAGTTGGCTGTCTAAAAGCCGAAAGCCCCTACTTGCATCTACAAATTCGACCAAGCCATATAATTATTCCCTTGGGTATGATCCCGGATTTCCGATTTATTATGCTTCAACCGACGTGTTAAACCCTACGCTTGGGGTATTATTCCACATTATATATCATCGGAGTAAACGAAGCAGCATTCCGAGCTATTTCTCAACCATCTGCAACTTTTTGAAACAAGCCCATAACTCCCTGACTTTGGCACATCCCCTGAACAGGTAGTCTACGTATTGAACCGAGCAAAAATACAATGGACAACTTGGATGCGCCGAGCAGGCACCACATGGCACCCACCCAGCACTGAAAAATTTCCCCTTTCCAAAGAGACATTACACAAGTATCAGCAGAAGTATTTTGGTAAGAGCCCCTACTGCAGAAGTGATGCCCCTTGCCCTGGAACTGGAGGCCCTGAATTCATGTACCTAAAGATATCCAAGTAGATTCATTTTCTCGCACGGAGAAATTTTTGGGTGCTGAGCGGGCATCATTTGATGTCCGAGCAGTGCATCCGGTCCGTCTATGTTGGTTTTGGACGGCTCGAATTTGTAGAGAGAAAAAAGAGAGAAAAAGAGGAGAGAGAGTAGTGGGGTGAGAGGAGAGAGGGGGTTTCAATATGAACCGTCCAATACACTTTTGGATGGTTCAAATGCGCTACTCGGACACCACCTAAACACGGCTACGTGATACGCACCCGGCACCCAAAAATTTCTCAAAAAGAAAAGAATCTCGTTAGATATCAAGGAGTCAGATGGGACCATGTATAGCATGACTGAGACTTGCTCCAGTTGCTTGCTTTTTGTTCCACAATAAAAATCAACTCTAAATGCTGCCTCCCAAATGTTTTATGTTCGAAATCTTCCGGGAGCTACCAAGCAACTCATTTGGAGCCGATATTCATACAGTGTTTTGCTTCGATTTTACATGGGCTTCTTGCAAGTATCCGGTGAAATCGGCCCCCAAAACCAGTCAAAGTGCATATAAACTGACTCAAACACTTGAGTTATATATAAATAATAAAAAATCAACTCTACACATGTTCATATACTGATCCGGGGACGCCACCTTTTGTCCCCTGCCAAGCGGCAAAAACGCCACCGTTTGAAACCATGGCTGCTGGCTTTAATTCTGGTCGTTCGTTTGGTTGGCCTTCACCCTTTTTATTTATTTTTGATTTTTGTGGGATCCATTACGAATTTTAAAAAATGATTCAAACCGCAAATTATTCTAAAAATATTTTTCTATGGGTTCCTAAAAAAAATTAGCTCAACTCGATATCAGTAAGACTATTTCAAAATTGGTAGGGCGCCCTACGAATTCTGAAACAGCCCTTACAGATATTAGATTGAGCTAAAAAATTTCAAGAAACCATAAAAAACATTTCAAGAATAACTTGCGATTTTTAATAACAAACTGAATACTTACCTTCTCACTTGATATCAGGGCCGGCCAGGGGTAAGCCCCGCAAGCCGGCGGATTTGGGCAACCCCGGGCATGGGGCAACCAAAAGGGAAAAAAAAAATTGTGAATAAAAGATATAAATCCAGTAAAGAAAAAATTAGGAGTATGCATTATTTTCATCCAAAACAAATTAGAAAAGTTCTTGGAATACAAACAACATGGTCATATTTATGACGATGGGTTATTCCAAGAATTTAGATATTTGAAACCAATATTGCCGTGAAAAGTAACATAATCGATTGACAACCTTGATTCTATAAGGTCTTATTGGATATATGGTAGTTTCCAAATGGTTTGAGTTGTTTATCGAATTTTATTAATTATATCGATCACAGATGCTTCAGCGGAGAGAAGCTTTTCAAATGTGAAGTTGATATATGTTTCATTATTCATACTACAACAATAAGAGCTTGAAGTACTTTTACATGGTACTCCAATTAGCAAGACCAAGTAGTTGCAACAAGAAGCAGAGGAAACTTTTTGTGAACAGTGATACCAGCAACTTCACTCACATCCAACTCCACCCCATCAGGCAATGCAAAATCAAACTTGTGCACCAGATTTGCGATGGCCAGCTCCTTGATCGCCGCCGCGAATTGAATCCCTGGGCACCCCCTCCTCCCTGCTCCAAACGGTAGGAACTCGAAATTGTGTCCTCTAAGATCGATCGGACGGTTCAAAAACCTCTCAGGCCTAAATTGCTCGGGCTCTTCCCAAGACGCCAGATCCCGCATGATCGCCCAAGCGTTGACGACCACGCGTGTCCCGGCCGCGATGTCGTAGCCCATTACTTGGACGTCTTTGGTCGACTGCCGGGGCACGATAAGGGGACCCGGAGGGTGGAGGCGTAGAGTCTCTTTGATCACAGCCTTTAGGTAGGGCATTTGGTCTAGATCATCCTCGGTTATAGGATGGTTTGGTTGGGCTGTTCTTCTGAATTCGGCTTGGAGTTTTTTCATGGCTTGAGGATGTTTTAAGAGCTCTGTCATCACCCATTCTTGAGTTGTGGATGTAGTATTAGTTGCAGCAGCGAATACATCCTACAAGACCCAAAAAAAAAAAATTAATAATTACTCCCATGAGTTTTATTCAGTAGACATTTCTTGTTTGTTTTATTTGATAATAATAATAAGAATCTCTTTGAAACAAGTTAATCTTTAACCTTTTTCAGAAATTGTAGAAAGTAATTGAATTAGGATATTAAATAATAATGCTTCTAATTAAACAATTGGTCAATACAAATTTAAGATAATCCGAGTCCAAATCTCAAAGGCGCGCCAATCTTCTACAGGAAACCATGACCATGAGAGACTGTCTTCTGTTTGAGGGGACTAAACATAAGATATTCAACATATACTCTGAAGGTTGAGCAGTAGTATGTGTGGCCTAGACTCATGTTTAACATTATCCGAGAGTAATGTTTTAAAAATTGGACCGGACCAGCACGTCTAACTAGTTGAACCGGTGATCGACCCATATGCCGGTCCGGACCAATCCCAAAACCGCCCTTATTTCAGAACCGGTCTAGTTTTTGAAAACCGAGGTCTAATGTAGGGGTCATATCCTGCTCGATGGGGGATCCAGTACTGTTCGATTCCTTTGCCATCGGTCGGTGCACCAACGCCCCATGTTTTGGGTCTTTCCCGGTTCCTAACATTGTGGAGGAGGCACCACTCACCCATGACCCACGTTCCAAGGCACTCCCACCAATCTTGCCCAAGATCCCATGACACATACTTATTCCCACTACTATCGCCCACGATCCCACAACTTGCGCACGTGCTACGCCAAGCCTTGGTAGTATCGGCCAGTTTCTGATTGGATTCATCTAAACATTTGATATCACCCAGAGCATGATTGTAATCACCCACAGTCAGAGGACAGGGCTCTGATACCACTAATAGGACTTGCTTGTAGAAATGAGTTCAAGAAGGGAAATTCTTGGGAAGTTTTATTACATATTCAACGAAGAATTACAGAAAGAGAGAGAAGTCACAATTCGCATACCCCCTCCCTGCTCCACTCACTTCTTATAACAGAAAAACAACTAATGAACTCTAACCAACGCCCTTTGGGCGTTTTTACTGATATAAATAAAAAATAAAAACTCTAACCAACTATGACCATTTACACTTTAGATCCTGAACAACTCAATAATTACAATTAAACCCCAACTCCTAACATATACTATAAACTACCCAGACTCACAATTAGAGGTAGACACTCTATTTTCCTCTTTTACAATACATTCTCTCAATCATTTCCCGTCTAACTTGATCGTCGGAGGCTCCACGATCGGAAACACCTCCGGTCCTTGGACTTGTTATATCGGAATAACAAAGTTGTTGCGAAAAAAAATTTAAAAAATCCAATTTACTTGATGAAGTAAACGGATTAAGACAACTGGAAAAGTAAAAATAAAACAAACTTGCTAAAAAATTGAGTTGATAAAAGCGTTGGTGGTGTCGGAACCCCAAATAATCCGTTGAAACTCCTATTTATAGACCCACCCTAGGCAGTTCCACAGCTCTTGAAGCAGTTAACGGGCTTGTTCTTCTTGTTGCCATCTGTCCCATTAAATCCCCTAAAAGCAGGCCCTTCCATAGTTGTCGCCACTTTCGGAGAGATATGGCCAACTGTTAGGTATTTCCACATGTGTATATCTCCGAATAAATCACCCTGAAGGAAAATTATCCGGTGCATCTTGCTCTAATTGAATTTTGTTTGATCGGGCATCGCTCCAAATCACAAAATTAATGTCGTTTGTTAATTTTTAGCCCAAGAAACTCATAAATATCGGCCCAATTTAATTAACAATTAATTAAATAACCCTCCAGCGCTGACCCAAGGTTTGGTGTCAAAAATGGGTGTAAACAGTTTTTTTGGGTGTTATTAAAACCTGTTTATTACAATGTGTTAATTACTTTCTTAATTTTTAGTTGCATTCTACGGAATTACGGTGCTTCGTGGTCCATTTGTTCGGTGGATTTATGAAGAGCATGTGTGTGTGTCAATCATGTTATTCTGGGTTTTATTATGTTCTCACTGCTGAAGCTTGAAAGACAATATATTGCTCTTGTCTCAGACAAGAATTGGGGATGGTGCTGTACAGTGGTGTGTGCAGCACAAAGCTGCACATCACCGAGCCGTCGGATCGTGCATCTGACGGCTCGGATTTCATCTCGGCAATGAATGACTCCGAGGTACGCAGTACGGTGTTGTGCACCTCACTGCACAACACCAACCCGAAGTCCCTCAGATAGTCAGACCGTGGACAAAATAATCGGATGATTTTTGAACCATATCCCAAATTCATGTCTGTCGACTATGGTTGTTTGTTAGCGTAATTTGGTGGTCATTGGGAATGGACTTTGGAGACTGATTTATTTATCTGGCTGAACGCTGTTGTGCACAATTCATTTGTCCACTGTTGGTATTTATTAATGATACTTGATTGCTTTAATTTATAGTAGCATATATGCTTTAGCAATATTCCAAAAATTTCAAGTTACTTGTAACTTTATTTCATTTTAGGGCCGGGATTGTTAGTGTACTAGTTTGATTGGTTCAATGGTCTATTCTTTTCCATTTTTTATATAATATGTTTTATCTTTAATTTATGTTTGCCAATCCTTCATTTTTTTTGGGCTCTAATTTGCTCTTATCTTGTATTCATTGTTTAGGCGCTCTTGCCACGAGGTTGTAGACCCTTTTCCTGGGTAAGGGGAAAACCATTTGGGTACCATTGAAACATGGCTCAAAAGTTTGGCCGGTTCGTGGTGTTGATAATGTCATGGAGTATGGCTGAAATGAATTCTGCGTAGCTCATCAACTTAATTCGAAATGAATCTGCAGCAAATTACTGGTATGATTAAATGGCCAATCGGACATGGGTCGTTCCGCTCAACAACTTATCTTTTGATGGCACTACTTTCAGTCAGTTTGTGCATGCTAGCCCTGCAGCTGGAATGGGTAGACTACACTTTTGTTGCAATGTTGCCGAACTATGAACTTAGACTCTCTTCTAAGTCTTAAGAGTAGTCGTCTTTGATGCGGAGGACATAAGCGAGAGGATCTATGAATTAATGGTTTTGATCTTTATTGTCTGTGTTTTTCGTGCTTTTGGATCTATATATAATACCAAACAACTTACAAATATATGTATTCTCAGAGATTTTAAGGAACTCATCAAGTATTCGCAGGCGCGCAGTACTTGTGCAGAATTAGTGTGTAAGATGTTAACTTAAATTGGATGTTTGCTGTTGGCTACAAAACAAAAAACAAACAAGGGATTGGATGTTTGTTGTTGGCTGTAAAATACTATGAGATTAACGTACTTTGCTTGCAATAATATTGGTTTATTCTTAGAATGATCCTTTCGTGAATGTGGTGTAAACTTCTCTAGTTCTCTTACATTGAGATAAGATAATGGTCACTTTGTTTTTTGTGTATTAGATAAACATACATACATATATCTATATATACATATATATATATATATATATATGGAACACTTTAATTATTTCTTTATTTTTAATAAACAATTGAATTCGCTTTAAAGTTTATTCATCTATGTTCAGTTTGATTGAGTGTGTGTGTGTATATATATATTCAAGAGATTTCTTAAGAATCTATCAGACATCATATTTGGTGTTTGCATGTAAAAAATAGTAACTAAAAATTGAGACTCTCTTTTCTTTTCTTTTTTGGTATCGAAACATATATAATATAGTTTCTCCTTTTTAGAGTATAATGCTAATGCTAATAATGATAAAATAAAATATATGATCGATTTAAGTTTGTTCTGCATTGTACTGTAGAGAAAAAAGGTTGGGTAATAACTATTCTTCTTACATCATTCATGGTTGTATCTTTATGTTCTTAAATGTTGTAGAATCTGTTTTCGTATCTGGAAAAATTAATTTTAAATTTTTTTTTTTATATGAGTGCAGATATCATGACTTAAACTCTTGACATGTCAAATGGCACCACAAGAGTGCCACCATAAGGGAAATCAGCTTTGGTAATTTTTAGAATTTACGTTCTTAAAGAACTATATTTCCAAGTTTACTTATTTTAAAAATGCATTCTTAATGCTCAAACAGATTTTTTTGCAAGAATTGTGCTTTACATAAGTATATAAATTACTGAATGTTTCATACTCAAATTAATGTGAGTTAACGTTCACTTACTCTTCCTTCACCGGCGCGAAATCCTCGTGCTAGCACAAAGCAGCAACCTAGTGATCGATTTATAAGGGCAATGGTTGCCTCAAGAGGAATTTTTCAGAATGCATATTTTTCTTCAAGAATAGTGTAATTCCTCTTCTTTCCCTTCTAATTATGAGGGATATAAGTACAGTTCGAACAATATTTCTATATATATATATATATATATATATATATATATATATATATATATATATATATATATATAGAAATATATTTATTTATTTATTTATTTATTTATTTATTTATTTATTTATTTATTTATTTATTTATAGTCTAAATAATAATTAATTTTAAACTATTAATATATATTTTTACATAATTATAACATCACGGTTCGATTCTGGTTCGACCACGGTTGAATCGATGACCCGTCCACCTGGTCTTTTTTCCGGTTCGCTCACCGGTCCGGTTTTTAAACAATTGCCCAAGAACATTAAATAATTTCTCGACTAGACAATTATAAAGAAGAGAGATTCAGGCTTTACCAAAATAAGAGCTTTGACGCTATCTCTATGAATAGGAATTCCAGTCACGTTCTCTCTCTGAACTTCAAGCAACACATCCACAAAATCCTGCTCTCTCTCTCCTCCCTTTCTCTCTCTACCCTCATGCTCTTTCACCACACCCTCCAAAAACTCGTCCAACTCCTTGGAAAGTCTCTCCACTCTCCCATACACCCCATTTACTCTATTCACCCACTTAAGCCGCGGTACAAAATCTCCAATATCAAAAACCCCAAATAACTCCACAAACTCTCCCAAAACCTTCTTAAGCCCCCTTCTCCCCCTTCCTCCGCCGCCGCTGCCGTCGTCGTATTTCCGTCCCAATGCCACCCTACACACCACATCCCCCGTCAACTCCACGATCAGTTCGCTCAAGTTCACCACATCACAACCAGAACCCGAAATCTTCTTGATCATAAGCGCTGTCTCTTCTTCCCTAACACCACGAAAGGATTGGACTTGCTTGTTGCTCAACAGTTGGAGGACGAAGATGCTCTTCATCTGCCTCCAGTACTCGCCGTAAGGGCTGAAAGCCACGTCCTTCGATCCATATAGGAATTTATCACAGATGGTCGATTTGGGTCGATTGGAGAAGACAAGGTCGTGGGTTTTCATGATGTCATGGGCAGCGGTAGAGGAGGAGGCAATTAGGACGGGGGCGGTGGCGAAGTGGATGAGCATTAAGGGGCCATGAGCTTGGGAGAGGGAGTGGAAGGAGAGGTGGGGGATGGGGCCGATTTGGTGGAGGTTTCCGATCACAGGGAGCTTTCGGGGAGACGGCGGTGGATTTTTGTGTGGCGGTCGGGCGGTGATGGAGAGCCATTTGAGAAGGAAAACTAGGAAGAGAAACAGGGAAAGGACAGAGAAGATGAAGGGGTGTAGTGAGAAATGCATGGCTAGTTGTATATGCATGTGGTGTGGGTGCATGAATATTGGAATAGTTTATATATACCCCGGTCAGGTTTTACGACGATAATGATTTCACACCTCCCATTTATTTATTGATACTTTTTTTTTTGTCTTTTATTCATGTAAATTTACTAAATTACTCTTACTTTTTGAGTTATTTTTTCTTTTATAAAGAACAATTTGGTACTTTTACGTGAATAAAGGAAGAAAAAAGTCCCAATGAATGAAAGGAGAGCATTTTTTTTCTTTATAAAGAGGGAAAGTCTTCAATACACACCCCTTTAAGGTGTGTACCATATGCACCTATTGTGTGGTTCATATTATGCCACCTCATAAAAAATTACTTCTAGGACCGGTCATTCATAACATTTTATTTCGTATCGCAACTTTTATACTAAAAATTCGTAACTTTTCAACAATATGATTCGTAACTTTTTAGCAATAGATTCGTAACATTTTGGGATTCATAACATTTTGGTGTATTTTAATAAGGGTGCATATGATACACATCAAAATAAAGAGTGTGTATTGTAGCACTTCCCTTATAAAGAACAATCATTTCCTTTGCCTAACTTTTCATTTACTTCGCCTTAAACTTTTGACCAATTGGCTTGTGCTTGTCTTTTCTAAATTATTGTTAGTGTCAAATCATTTAGTTCGCCTTAAACTTTTGACCAATTGGCACTACAATAAATTTTGCTTTCAATAGTGGTCAAAAAATGCCATAGAAACACATATATAGCATTTTTGGGAAAGCTGTATTAGGCAATGCTATTAAAAGTCTAGACTTTTCACAGGGTTCTTCGTCCGCTGTCTATAGTCTACCTATCATAGCGTTCTTGGACCGCTATCTATAGTTGACCTTTCATAGCGTTTTTGGCATGCTGTATTTAAGCTACCTTTCGTAGCGCTTTTAGCCTGCTATATTTAATTTGCCTTCAAAAGCATGTTTGGAACGCTATGGTTGGATTTTGTGTATCAGGTATATCTTGAAGTTGTTTTTGTAGCTCTTTAAACTCAAATTAATAACATTAATTCCATAGCTAACACTCTCAAAAACTTGATTGGCATTTTATATTGATGGTGAGAGAAAGAGAGAGAGAGGAACAAACCCTTTTAGATCAGATTATTGGAAAAAGAGGAGAAGGACCAAACCTTTGGGTGGAACACAGAAAAAAGTGGGTTATCGGCTCTTCAACCCAAAAGATAACGGCGATGCCCCTTCTCTCCGAGAAAACGATGTAGATTTTCCGGTGACGGCAGCGTGGAGGGAAGAGGCAGTAGTGGTTGTGACGCCGGAAGGGATCGTTTTCGTGAGGTTTTTCAAGGATGTGATTGATAAGCTTAGGGCACCATTCCCAAATCGATCGATTTTGAGGACAAAGTTCAACTTCAAAGACGGAGCTCTGTTGCTACGTCATGTGTGTTGTAGTTGAAATCTAAGTTCAGAGAGAGAGAGAGAGAGAGAGAGAGAGAAATTAGAGAGAGAGAGAGAGAGAGAGAGGGAGAGAGAGTGTGTGTGTGTGTATTAGGGCTTGAAATTGAAATGAGGAAGAGAGGAAGAAGGGATTTCCCACACAATCCCCAAATAAAGTAAATGCCGCACACTGTAGTTTTTTTTTATTTTTCTAAACACGAAAGTTGTACACTGTAGTCGAGTTAATGAAATGCTATCAAAAACCTTCCGTTGTTCTACAATACCGTGAACACTGTCTTAACCTCAAGATGCAGCTCTATTATAGCATTTGGGAAAGAACGTAACGCTATCATATTTTATGCTATAAAAGGCCGTTTTTTTTGTAGTGTGGCTTGTGCTTGTCTTTTCTAGATTATTTATTTAATTTACTAAATTACACTTACCTCTTGAGTTATTTCTTTTTTTATATAAAGAAAAAGAACAATTTGGTACTTTTACGTGAATAAAGGGGAAAAAAAGTCCCATTGAATGAAAGGAGAGCAGTTTTTTCTTCTTTATAAAGAACAATCATTTCATTTGCCTAACTTCTAATTTACTTCGCCTTAAATTTTTGACCTATTGGCTTGTGCTTGTCTTTTCTAGATTATTGTTGGTGTTAAATCATTTACTTCGCCTAAAACTTTTGAACAATTGGCACTACAATAAATTTTGCTTTCAATAGTGGTCAAAAAACGCCATAGAAACACATATATAGCATTTTTGGGAAAGCTGTATTAGGCAATGCTATTAAAAGTCTAGACTTTTCACAGGGTTCTTCGTCCGCTGCCTATGGTCTACCTATCATAGTGTTCTTGGACCGCTATCTATAGTTGACCTTTCATAGCGTTTTTGGCAGGCTGTCTTTGAGCTACCTTTCGTAGCGTTTTTAGCCTGCTATATTTAATTTGCCTTCAATAGCATGTTTGGAACGCTATGGTTGGATTTTGTGTATCAGGTATATCTTAAAGCTATTTTTGTAGCTCTTTAAACTCAAATTAATAACATTAATTCCATAGCTAACACTCTTGAAAACTTGAATGGCATTTCATATCGATGGTGAGAGAGAGAGAGAGGAACAAACCCTTTTAGATCAGATTGTTGGAAAAAGAGGAGAAGGACCAAACCTTTGGGTGGAACACAGAATAAAGTGGGTTATCGGCTCTTCAACCCAAAAGATAACAGCGATGCCCCTTCTCTCCAAGAAAACGATGTAGATTTTCCGGTGACGGCAGCGTGGAAGGAAGAGGCAGTAGTGGTTGTGACGCCGGAAGGGATCGTTTTAGTGAGGTTGTTCGAGGATGTGATTGATAAGCTTAGGGCACCATTCCCAAATCGATCGATTTTGAGGACAGACTTCAACTCCAAAGACGGAGCTCTGTTGCTACGCCATGTGTGTTGCAGTTGAAATCTAAGTTCAGAGAGAGAGAGAGATCGAAATTAGAGAGAGAGAGAGAGAGAGAGAGGGAAGAGAGGAAGAAGGGATTTCCCACACAATCCCCAAATAAAGTAAACGCTGCACGCTGTAGTTTTTTTTTTTTTTCTAAACACGAAAGCTGTACACTATAGTCGAGTTAGTGAAATGCTATCAAAAACCTTCCGTTGTTCTACAGTACCGTGAACACTGTCTTAACCTCAAGATGCAGCTCTATTATAGCATTTGGGAAAGAACGTAACGCTATCATATTTTATGCTATAAAAGGCCATTTTTTTGGTAGTGTGGCTTGTGCTTGTCTTTTCTAGATTATTTATTTAATTTACTAAATTACTCTTACCTCTTGAGTTACTTCATTTTTTTTATAAAGAAAAAGAACAATTTGGTACTTTTACGTGAATAAAGGGGAAAAAAAGTCCCATTGAATGAAAGGAGAGCAGTTTTTTCTTCTTTATAAAGAACAATCATTTCCTTTGCCTAACTTTTCATTTACTTCGCCTTAAATTTTTGACCAATTGGCTTGTGCTTGTCTTTTCTAGATTATTGTTGGTGTTAAATCATTTACTTCGCCTTAAACTTTTGACCAATTTGCACTGCAATAAATTTTGCTTTCAATAGTGGTCAAAAAACGCCATAGGAACACATATATAGCATTTTTGGGAAAGCTGTATTAGGCAATGCTATTAAAAGTCTAGACTTTTCACAGGGTTCTTCGTCCGCTGTCTATAGTCTACCTATCATAGCGTTCGTGGACCGCTGTCTATAGTTGACCTTTCATTTTTGGCATGCTGTCTTTAAGCTACCTTTCGTAGCGTTTTTAGCCTGCTATATTTAAATTGCCTTCAATAGCATGTTTGGAACGCTATGGTTGGATTTTGTGTATCAAGTATATCTTGAAGCTGTTTTTGTAGCTCTTTAAACTCAAATTAATAACATTAATTCCATAGCTAACACTCTCAAAAACTTGAATGGCATTTCACATCGATGGTGAGAGAGAGAGAGAGAGGAACAAACCCTTTTAGATCAGATTATTGGAAAAAGAGGAGAAGGACCAAACCTTTGGGTGGAACATGGAACACAGAATAAAGTGGGTTATCGGCTCTTCAACCCAAAAGATAACGGCGATGCCCCTTCTCTCCGAGAAAACGATGTAGATTTTCCGGTGACGGCAGCGTGGAGGGAAGAGGCAGTAGTGGTTGTGACGCCGGAAGGGATCATTTTCGTGAGGTTGTTCGAGGATGTGATTGATAAGCTTAGGGCACCATTCCCAAATCGATCGATTTTGAGGACATACTTCAACTCCAAAGACGGAGCTCTGTTGCTATACCATGTGTGTTGCAGTTGAAATCTTAGTTCAGAGAGAGAGGGAGAGAGATCGAAATTAGAGAGAGAGAGAGAGAGAGAGAGTGTGTGTGTGTGTGTGTGTGTGTGTGTATGTGTGTGTGTGTGTGTGTATTAGGGCTTGAAATTGAAATGATGAAGAGAGGAAGAAGGGATTTCCCACACAATCCCCAAATAAAGTAAACGCTGCACACCGTAGTTTTTTTTTTTTTTCTAAACACGAAAGCTGTACACTGTAATCGAGTTAATGAAATGCTATCAAAAACCTTCCGTTGTTCTACAGTACCGTGAACACTGTCTTAACCTCAAGATGCAACTCTATTATAGCATTTGGGAAAGAACGTAACGCTATCATATTTTATGCTATAAAAGGCCCTTTTTTTTGTAGTGTGGCTTGTGTTTGTCTTTTCTAGATTATTTATTTAATTTACTAAATTACTCTTACATCTTTTGTAAGTGTCAAAATATACATATTTTGGCCCTCCAAACTACATTTGTTATTCATTTATTTTTGTTAATTTATATTTATTGTGTTTTTTTGTTGTTTATAGGTTGCTCGAGCCCGTTATCCGAGACTTTGGATAAAAAGAAGATTTTGAAAAAGTTTGGGGTTAAAATGCAAAATGATTTAAAATTGAATGATTGATTTATTATTTCATGAAGTTCAAAAGGCCTTCGTGTAATTGTGGTCTTCATTGCCTATATAAGCACTTAACCCTACTGGTGTTAGGGGGACCAGCAGTGGAAAAGAAAGAAAAAAAGGATGGGGCTTCGATCACAGTTCACGGGCGAAGAACGGGGCTGCCATCATTAATATTGTTTAGTTTTCAAGTTTTGTTCAATTATTCGCACTCCGGTAACTTATTTTAATTTCTGTTTTTTATAAAAATTATTTGTTGGATCTTGTTTAACTTAGATCTTGTGTTTATTTTATATTCTGACTAATAAAAGCATGTTTCAAATTAGGATTTCATTTGTTTTTTGTTTAATGATTAGTGAGTAGTGAGTAGTTTTCTGAGGTTTAGTCGCTGGGTAAAGGCGCGCCGCAACTCAATTAAAATTCGTCTCGCAGTTATTCCGGACATTAATTTAATTAAATAATTTTAGTTGGTGAAAACTACGTTCGTTGGACGAATCCGAGGCATTGCTGGGACTCATGTGAGCGGGAATATGGGACCAAAACCTGTTCGCTACTGTGTACGAGACCAGCAACCTTAGGATTCACATCCTTCAGAGCTTCCAATTCTCCTTGAAATTTAACTATTTTTAGAATTTTGAAAAACGAGTAGATTCTGATTGAGTAGCGAGCGCCGGATTCCCTACGACTGTGCCTCTCTTTTTTATCATTTGAGCAAGTTATCTGTTAGTATTAGTTAATTAATCAATCAACCGACAAGGGGTGGCTACCTAAGAGCCCATTTAAATTATAACAACCCGAGTTTTTAGTCAGCACACGTCACCGTCTCTGTGGATTCGACTCCGGACTTACCGGGTATTGTGCAACATCGGTCTCAACCCTACACTTGGGGCAACCCATTAATTTAGGTCTAGGAATCGGTCAAGCATTTTTGGCGCCGTTGCCGGGGACGGTAACGTGTGTTAAGAATTCGAGTAGTTATTTTTTTTATTTGTTTTCTTTTTAGTTCTTTATTTTTTTAATGTTTTTTTTAAATTGTTGAAAAGCAAAAAAAAAAAAATGGCCCATTTTGCAAGGTGCTATGGAGGTTATGCAAACTAATTTGATTATTCAGTGTCACTGCCTATATTTTATGGTTTGGCCTCAGAAAATTCTTTTTTGCATATTCATAGCCTTGAGGAAGCTTTTGGTAGCGATGACGTGACTCTTTTACATGTATTTTCAGCATCTTTACGTGGTAGTGCTCAATATTGGTTTAATTTTTTGAATCTAAGATTGACATGGAGTGAGATTGTAATACAATTTTTCAATCATTTCAATCCCTCATATGAGACTCATATTCTTTTACAAGAACTATCAGATTTCTCTCAACATGATGATGAGTCTTTGTCACAGTGTTGGGAGCGATTTAAATTTGTTGTATTTTCTTGGTCGAGTTTTAATTATGAGCTTGGCAGTCTTCTGGTTATCTTTTGCCGTGGTTTAAACCTTAAGCCATGCGAGGTGAATTTTAGGTCTATTGACGAATTTCTGGATAAAACCCCTGAAGACGCTTGGGATTTCTTAGATGAATTAACCCAAAAGCTCCAATTTTGTGAGTTGACTAAAAGTTCTGAGGATACCAGTTCTGATGGGAGAGAAAAAGAGGAAATAGAACCACCTTATTTTGATCAATTAGCTGATTCTCTTTCTTGCAAACAAGTTGAAAATTTCCAAGTGATTAATTCTTGTGTATTGGAAGATGAAACAACAGAGTCACTTGTAACTAACGAAATAGTTAGTTCACCTGAAGTGCAACAGCATTCTAGTACACTTGAGATGGATTTTCATGACGCGACTCCTGAGGAGTCATTGCCAATAATTGTGCAAAGTCCACTTGTTCTTGAAGATCAAATACCCCCAACCATAGATATTGATGTCATCACTCCTATTGAGCATCCACCATTGCAAGAGATTATCACGTAAGAACAAATTGACTTTCTTGGTGTTGATAATTTTAATATGGTTTACCATTCATTTTTTCTGACACTCATCAACAACTTGAAAGTTAATTTGGTTCGGAATATGCAATTGGTAGAATTTAAATTTCAAACGCTGCTAAGGCCATTAAGATATTCTAAGTATTTGGTTTTGTGGCATGGTCGCATACAATTTTTAACGGAGTGCTTGAAGTGGGTTGAGATGTTGATTTTGATTGCTCTTCGTAATGTGATGAATGGTTGGATTTCACGTGATAGGAGTGAATGTCATTAACTTTTCTTTTCTTTTTTCTTAGATTAGTTACTTTTATTTTATTTTATCTTTTTTTTTGTGAGGACTAACATTGCAGGATGTTTCGTTCAAGTTGGGGGGTCTTCTTTCCACTACGTTATTTCTTGCGTAGTTCTTCGTTCCGAGATGATACCTTTCCCTTCTTTTTCTTTTATGTCCTATATTTTTATTCTTTTGTATTCAATGAGGACATCGAATGGTTTAAGTTGGGGGGAGGGATTACTTTGGTAAGTTTTTCACTCTTAGAGTCTTAAAATTCAAAAAAAAAAATGAAAATTTTTCATTTCGCATGCGATTTAGCACTTGTTGTGATTATTTGTTGGATAATTGAGTTGAGGTGTGTTGCCTACCATAGTGATATCTGTTTTTGGCTTGGTAGTTCTACTTGCTAGCTTGTCTTAAGAAGTTGATCATGGCACTCTTGTATAGCACTATTGCACATCACTTTTATTTGGGGCCTTGACCACTTGTGAGCCGTGACTTAACCAATCTTGATGGCTGGATTAGCGGAGACTTATGCCCTAGTGAGCTTTTGTGCTTTATCTTCTTCTTTTTTGGAGTGGTGTCACTTCAACTCTTAGTTTGTCATGGAAATAATCTATTTGTTGTGGTCTCATTATTCTTGATTGTTGAGTGTTGGAACTTGAATGCATAACAATATCCCTTGGGTTTTGGTTCGTCACATGGATGTTACACCCCTTGAAGAGGATTATAGGCATTTTCTTGATATTTGGGCCAGTTCGTTCCTTTGTTTTCACATTTTTCCCTTGCGAGCCAATTTGAGCCTTGTTTATTTAGTCTTTTCTTGGTTAGCTCCACCCTCCATATTGTTTTGGGGAAAGGCAAAAATATAAAGGTGTAATTTTGTGGATGAACTGTGAACTTTTGTGCTTGAATTGGTGATGCCCCTTAAAAAAAAAGAAAAAAACAAAATAGAAAAAAAAAACAAAAGAAAGACAAAAATAAAAGGGGCACCGATATAGATGAAAAGGAGGAATCATGTTTTATTGTTGAAAAATGTTAAAAGGTTAGAAGGAGAGATAAGGTAGAGTTGAAAAGAGTGGAAAAAAATGGGCGCGCATTGTTAAATTATCCCCAAGTTGTTTGCCTATTCTCAGACATGTGATGTTTTACCCTAGCATTTACACACTTTCAATTACCCAACGTTACAACCAAAATTAAAGTCCTATTTAATCCTAGGGGTGATGGAATGTGGATTGATGGATGTGAGAGAGAGTTCCAATACTTGGTATTCTATTCATGAGACTATGTGTTCACCTTATAAAGCTTTCTTTTCATGTCATAGTGTGCGAGTGTTTTGATTTCATTTATATAACTTCTAACCGCACACTTGATAGTTCATACTATGCACCTTGTTTCGAGTGATTTTAGTTGTGAGTGTATGACACTGTGAGGATTGAAGTCGAGACTCGGTCCGGAGAGAGCGGTTAGTTATTGGACACTTTTGGTTGAGGCCTATGTCACACACACATGCTAATCCTAGGTGCCATGGTTTATTTCTTGACTTGATAGTGTTTGGAACTATTTGTGCATTCTTTATCTTTGTGGTAGCTGCACCTTCTTTGCTTGATGGATCAATGAGTTGTATGACAAGTTTTGGATAACATGTAAAAAGGTTCAATGTGTTTTGTGGGTAATCACTGCTGAAAACTTTCACGAGACTTCACTCGTCCTACCGGGGCTGCCCGGGGGTTTAAAAGAAATATCCATTTTAATTAGTTGCATTTGTTTTGGTTTGCTAGGGACTAGCAAAGTGTAAGTTGAGAGGTGTGATAAGTGCCAAAATATGCATATTTTGGCCCTCAAAACTACATTTGTTATTCATTTATTTTTGTTAATTAATATTTATTGTGTTCTTTTGTTGTTTTTAGGTTGTTCGAGCCCGTTGTCCGAGACTTTGGATAAAAAGAAGATTTTAAAGAAGTTTGGGGTTAAAATGCAAAACGATTCAAAATTGAATGGTTGATTTATTATTTTATGAAGTTCAAAGGGCCTTCATGTAATTATGGTCTTCATTCCCTATATAAGCACCTAACCCTACTGGTGTCAGGGGGACCAGCCGTGGAAAAGAAAGAAAAAAAGGACGAGGCTTCAATCACAGTTCACGGACGAAGAACGGGGCTGTCATCATTAATATTGTTTAGTTTTCAAGTTTTGTTCAATTATTCGCACTTCGGTAACTTATTTTAATTTCTGTTTTTAATAAAAGTTATTTGTTCGATCTTGTTTAACTTAGATCTTGTGTTTATTTTATATTCCGAGTAATAAAAGCATGTTTCAAATTAGGGTTTCATTTGTTTTTTGTTTAATGATTAGTGAGTAGTTTTTCTGAGGTTTGGTCGCTGGGTAAAGGCGCGCCGCAACTCAATTAAAATTCGTCTCGCAGTTATTCCGGACATTAATTTAATTAAATAATTTTAGTTGGTGAAAACTACGTTCTTTGGACGAATCCGAGGCATTGCTGGGACTCATGTGAGTGGGAATAGGGGACCAAAACCTGTTCGCCACTGTGTACGGGACCAACAACCTTAGGATTCGCATCCTTCAGAGTTTCCAATTCTCCCTAAAATTTAACCATTTTTAGAACTTTGAAAAACGAGTGGATTCTGATTGAGTATCGAGCGCTGGATTCCCTACGACTGTGCCTCTCTTTTTTATCATTTGAACAAGTTATCTGTTAGTATTAGTTCATTAATCAATCAACCGACAAGGGGTGGCTACCTAAGAGCCCATTTAAATTATAACAACCAGAGTTTTTAGTCGGCACACGTCACCGTCTCTGTGGATTCGACTCCTGACTTACCGGGTATTGTGCTACATCGGTCTCAGCCCTACGCTTGGGGCAACCCATTAATTCAGATCTAGGAATCGGTCAATCACTCTTGAGTTGTTTCTTTTTTTTTATAAAGAAAAAGAACAATTTGGTACTTTTACGTGAATAAAGGGGAAAAAAAGTCTCATTGAATGAAAGGAGAGCAGTTTTTTCTTCTTTATAAAGAACAATCATTTCCTTTGCCTAACTTTTCATTTACTTCGCCTTAAATTTTTGACCAATTGGCTTGTGCTTGTTTTTTCTAGATTATTGTTGGTGTTAAATCATTTAGTTCGCCTTAAACTTTTGACCAATTGGCACTACAATAAATTTTGCTTTCAATAGTGGTCAAAAAACGCCATAGAAACACATATATAGCATTTTTGGGAAAGCTGTATTAGGCAATGCTATTAAAAGTCTAGACTTTTCACAGGGTTCTTCGTCCGCTGTCTATAGTCTACCTATCATAGCATTCGTGGACCGCTGCCTATAGTTGACCTTTCATTTTTTGGCATGTTATCTTTAAGCTACCTTTCGTAGCGTTTTTAGCCTGCTATATTTAATTTGCCTTCAATACCATGTTTGGAACGCTATGGTTGGATTTTGTGTATCAGGTATATCTTGAAACTATTTTTGTAGCTCTTTAAACTCAAACTAATAACATTAATTCCATAGCTAACACTGTCAAAAACTTGAATGGCTTTTCATATCGATGGTGAGAGAGAGAGAGAGAGGAACAAACCCTTTTAGATCAAATTATTGGAAAAAGAGGAGAAGGACCAAACCTTTGGGTAGAGCACAGAATAAAGTGGGTTATCGGCTCTTCAACCCTAAAGATAACGGCGATGCCCCTTCTCTCCGAGAAAACGATGTAGATTTTCCGGTGACGGCAGCGTGGAGGGAAGAGGCAGTAGTGGTTGTGACGCCGGAAGGGATCGTTTTCGTGAGGTTGTTCGAGGATGTGATTGATAAGCTTAGGGCACCATTCCCAAATCGATCGATTTTGAGGACAGAGTTCAACTCCAAAGACGGAGCTCTGTTGCTACGCCATGTGTGTTGCAGTTGAAATCTAAGTTCAGAGAGAGAGAGAGTGTGTGTGGGTGTGTGTGTGTGTTAGGGCTTCAAATTGAAATGAGGAAGAGAGGAATAAGGGATTTCCCACACAATCCCAAAATAAAGTAAACGCTGCACACTATAGTTTTTTTTTTTTTTCTAAACACGAAAGCTGTACACTGTAGTCGAGTTAATGAAATGCTATCAAACATCTTCCGTTGTTCTACAATACCGTGAACACTGTCTTAACCTCAAGATGCAGCTCTATTATAGCATTTGGGAAAGAACGTAACGCTAACATATTTTATGCTATAAAAGGACGGGTTTTTTTGTAGTGTGGCTTGTGCTTGTCTTTTCTAGATTATTTATTTAATTTATTCAATTACTCTTACCTCTTGAGTTATTTCATTTTTTTTATAAAGAAAAAGAACAATTTGGTACTTTTACGTGAATAAAAGGGAAAAAAAGTCCCATTGAATGAAAGGAGAGCAGTTTTTTCTTCTTTATAAAGAACAATCATTTCCTTTGCCTAACTTTTCATTTACTTCCCCTTAAATTTTTGACCAATTGGCTTGTGCTTGTCTTTTCTAGATTATTGTTGGTGTTAAATCATTTACTTCGCCTTAAACTTTTGACCAATTGGCACTACAATAAATTTTGCTTTCAATAGTGGTCAAAAAACGCCATAGAAACACATATATAGCATTTTTGGGAAAGCTGTATTAGGCAATGCTATTAAAAGTCTAGACTTTTCACAGGGTTCTTCATCCGCTGTCTATAGTCTACCTATCATAGCGTTTGTGGACCGCTGTCTATAGTTGACCTTTCATTTTTTGGCTTGCTGTCTTTAAGCTACCTTTCGTAGCGTTTTTAGCCTGCTATATTTAATTTGCCTTCAATAGCATGTTTGGAACGCTATGGTTGGATTTTGTGTATCAGGTATCTCTTAAAGCTGTTTTTGTAGCTCTTTAAACTCAAATTAATAACATTAATTCCATAGCTAACACTCTCAAAAACTTGAATGGCATTTCATATCGATGGTAAGAGAGAGAGAGAGAGGAACAAACCCTTTTAGATCAGATTATTGGAAAAAGAGGAGAAGGACCAAACCTTTGGGTGGAACATGGAACACAGAATAAAGTGGGTTATCGGCTCTTCTACCCAAAAGATAACGGCGATGCCCCTTCTCTCCGAGAAAACGATGTAGATTTTCCGGTGACGGCAGCGTGGAGGGAAGACGCAGTAGTGGTTGTGGCGCCGAAAGGGATCATTTTCGTGAGGTTGTTCGAGGAGTTGATTGATAAGCTTAGGGCACCATTCCCAAATCGATCGATTTTGAGGACAGAGTTCAACTCTAAAGACGGAGCTCTGTTGCTACGCCATGTGTGTTGCAGTTGAAATCTAAGTTCAGAGAGAGATAGAGAGTGTGTGTGTGTGTGTGTGTGTGTGTGTGTATTAGGGCTTGAAATTGAAATGAGGAAGAGAGGAAGAAGGGATTTCCCACACAATCCCCAAATAAAGTAAACGCTGCACATTTTAGGTTTTTTTTTTTTCTAAACACGAAAGCTGTACACTGTAGTCGAGTTAATGAAATGCTATCAAAAACCTTCCGTTGTTCTACAGTACCGTGAACACTGTCTTAACCTCAAGATGCAGCTCTATTATAGCATTTGGGAAAGAACGTAATGCTATCATATTTTATGCTATAAAAGGCCGTTTTTTTTGTAGTGTGGCTTGTGCTTGTCGTTTCTAGATTATTTATTTAATTTACTAAATTACTCTTACCTCTTGAGTTATTTCTTTTTTTTTATAAAGAAAAAGAACAATTTGGTACTTTTACGTGAATAAAGGGGAAAAAAAGTCCCATTGAATGAAAGGAGAGCAGTTTTTTCTTCTTTATAAAGAACAATCATTTCCTTTGCCTAACTTTTTATTTACTTTGCCTTAAATTTTTGACCAATTGGCTTGTGCTTTTCTTTTCTAGATTATTGTTGGTGTTAAATCATTTACTTCGCCTTAAACTTTTTCCCAATTGGCTTGTGCAGCTATGCTTGTCTTTTCTAAATTATTGTTGGTGTTAAATCATTTATTTCGCCTTAAACTTTTGACCAATTGGCTTGTGCAGCTATGCTTGTCTTTTCTAAATTATTGTTGGTGTTAAATCATTTATGTCGCCTTAAACTTTTGACCAATTGGCTTGTGCTTGTCTTTTCTAGATTATTCTTGGTGTTTTCTAAATTACTCCACTATTTCTTTCATTTTTCAAAATTTTATATTCTTTTTATTTTACCAATTTTGTAGTTTAAAATATTCCTAATCTTAACATGAAGAGCTCTGGTACAATCTGGACCATTCATTTTTTTCCATGTTCAGTTTCATGAACCAAGAATCATGTATCCTAACCAATTTTGTAGTTTAAAATATTACTCACATTTGCATGTCATCTTGGAGTTTGACGTCCAATTATGGATGAAAATGTATCTTAAGAAGCTACTAAATGATAGATAAAGTGTTAAAGTGTAGGATTATTTAGATCAGGGGTAAAATGAAAAAGAGTGTATGGTCCAAAAAGACAAATTGTTAATAGTTTCTAATAGATAGTGGTACATTTTTTGTTACTAAATGACAAATTATTGGTGATTTATGTAACTTCATCTTGTAATTATTAGAAAAGGGGCTTACGTTTGTGCAGAAAGATGTGAAATTTTAGCACTCTAAGAAATAGATCAAGCAATAATCTTCATAAATGAAATCTAGAGTAGTTTTATTGAATCACAATCCTAAATGTTGAATAGAACTAAAATACGAGTATGTAAGAATTACTATAATTTTACAAAATCGAGAAGGGACCTTTTCCCTGCGAAGCGAGACCCATATGGGTCCATCCGTCCGTCAGTGGCAATTTGAAGAGTGTTCTTTCTCAAACAAAAGCATTATTATGCCATATATACTGTCTGACAATCAAAGATTTGGGAAAGACAATTAAACAAACATTATGGAGAAGAATCATTAATTTGTAGATGAGGAAAGTTGGTTTCCAACTACGCATTTAAATATAGGATAATAGTAATTTTGACAATCTTTTTTTGATAAATAAACTCATTTTCTTGTCGTTTAGTGAAAAAAAAATACGCACAAAAGCTTCACTAAAAGACAAAAAAAAAAAAAAAAAAGGAGTGCCGTTATCAAAAAAGTATGTGAAAATCATTTCCCTAAATATATAAGAGCGGTTTCTAGAGTTTGGAATGATAGTGATGGAGATCAAATTGAGACATGCAGCAACTTGTTTGGCCCCGTTTTCGCTAATCCATAGTTGTAAACTACAACTTTTTTCTTTATTTATAAAAAAAATTGCATTTATTAGTTTCCCTCCAAACTTTTATGTATTATTGGAAAAAGAAAAAAATCTTGATTTTCACATTTTTTGTTTTGGAAAATATCCAAGAAAAGGCCCAAATGTTGACTACTTGGACTTTTCTAGGATATTTCCAAAAATATTTGTGTAAAAGACATAATTTTTTACTTTTTCGATTTTTCTCGTCAATACAAACCTATGATACATAAAAGTTTGTCACAAAACTAAAAAAAAAATATTGAATAAGAAGGAAACAAAAAAGTTATAGTCCATAACTTTTAGGTTGGTGGAAATTAACACCCCTTCTAGACAACGTAAGTTTAAATACTAGAAATGTTTGAAGGAGGATTCTGTTATGGAAAGATGCGTGTGGGGGAAATAATCTCAGTTAATTGTTATTTTCATAATTTTTAGAGCTCATCAAGAACATTAGTCACTCTAAAAATCATGTTGAATGGATATATAGAACACATCTATCTTTCAATGAAGTGTTAAAAAAAAAAAAAAAATTCCCCTCAACACGTACAGATTTGTTTTGAAAACAAATCAAGCAACAAATAGTATTACTAATTCTTTTCTACGTGGGCAATGTCCTCGTCGTGATAAATCAATTAACGGTTTTCGACTAACGTAACAATGAAAGATCCATAAAGAACTCAAGACAACCTTCAATCTCTTTAAGGGACGGGAGAGGATTCCATTCCAATGCAAAAAAACATCTGCACCAAAGACAATATAACGAACATAGACACAAGAAGAGACTTGCAAGGTTCTAGCTTTAGTTGACAAATGATCAAAAGATTTGATAGTGTACTTATTTTTTGTTTTATGAGATAGGTCATTCAAATTCAAAACATAAGTACTTATTTCTCTTAATGGAACGGAACCTAAAATTGTACCTACTAATTAGCAAGACCAAGGAGTTGCAACAAGAAGCAGAGGGAACTTTTTGTGAACATTGATACCAGCAGCTTCACTCACATCCAACTCCACCCCATCAGGCAGTGCAAAATCAAACTTGTGCACGAGATTTGCAACGGCTAGCTCGTCGACCGCCATCGCGAACCGAATCCCCGGGCACCCCCTCCTCCCCGCTCCGAACGGAATCAACTCGAAATCGTGTCCTCTAAAATCAACTGGACAGTTCAAAAACCTCTGGGGCCTAAACTCCTCAGGCTCGTCCCACAACGTTGGGTCGTGTCCAATTGCCCAAGCGTTGACAAGCACGCGTGTCCCGGCCGCAATGTCGTAACCCATTACTTGAACATCTTTGGTTGACTCCCGGGGCACAATAAGGGGACCCGGAGGGTGGAGGCGTAGAGTCTCTTTGATCACAGCTTTTAGGTAGGGCATCTGGTCTAGATCGTCCTCGGTTACAGGCTGGTTGGGTTGGGCTATAAGTCGAACTTCAGCTTGGAGTTTTTTCATGGCTTGAGGATGCTTTAAGAGCTCTGTCATTACCCATTCTAGGGCTGTGGATGTAGTATCAATTCCAGCAACAAATACATCCTGCAAGGGAAAAATTCCAATTTAGTAAATATTTTTATTTGTTTATTTGATAAGGGGACAAATAAAGGATGGATAAGAAGAATCTCTTTGACACCAAGTTACTTGTTACCCTTGTTCAGAAATAATAGAAAGTAATTGAAGTAGGATATAAAATAACAAGGCTACTAAACAATTGGTCAATACAAAATAAGATATTCGTGCTCAACGTTACTCCAAGAGCATTGAATATTTTTTCGATGAGACAACAGTAAAGAACAGAGATTCCGGCCTTACCAAAATAAGAGCTTTGACGCTATCTCTATGAAGAGGAATCCCAACCACATTTTCTCTCTGAATCTCAAGCAAAACATCGACAAAATCCTGCCCTCCCTCCTCTCCTACCTTTCTCTCTCTACCCTCATGCTCTTCCACCACACCCTCCAAAAACTCATCCAACTCCTTAGCAAGTCTCTCCGCTCTCCCGTACACCCCATTTACTCTATTCACCCACTTCAGCCATGGTACAAAATCTCCAATATCAAAAATCCCCAATAACTCCGCAAGCTCCCCCAAAGCCTCCTTAAACCCCCTCCTCGCCCCTCCTTCTCTGCCCCCAATGCCTTCGTATTTCCGCCCCAACGCCGCCCTACACACCACGTTCGCCGTCAACTCCACAATCAGTTTGCTCAAATTCACCACATCAGAACCAAAATCTGAAATCTTCTCGATCATGATCGCCGTCTCTTCTTCCCTAATGCCACGAAAGGATTGGACTCGCTTGTTGCTCAACAGTTGGAGGACGAAGATGTTCTTCATCTGCCTCCAGTACTCGCCGTAAGGGCTAAAAGCCACGTCCTTCATTGTATACATGAGTTTCTCGCAAATGGTCCATTTGGGTCGGGTGGAGAAGATAAGGTCGTGGGTTTTCATGATGTCACGGGCGACGGAGGAGGAGGAGGCGATTAGGACGGGGGTGGCGGCGAAGTGGAGGAGCATTAAGGGGCCATGGGCCTGGGAGAGGGAGTGGAGGGAGCGGTGGGGGAAGGGGCCCATTTGGTGGAGGTTTCCGATCAAAGGGAGCTTTCGGGGAGACGGCGGTGGGTTTTTGCGCGGTGCTCGGGCAGTGATGGAGAGCCATTTGAGAAGGAAAATTAGGAAGAGAAACAAGGGAAGGAGAGAGAAGATGAAGGGGTATAGTGAGAAACGCATGGCTGTTGTTGTGATGAGCATTCTTGGAGTTGAGATGGGCATGTGAAGGCCTGTTGTTGATTGTAATCTAAATTTGAGACAAGTACAAAGACAACGAGTGGGGAAGTGTACGTACGGTCCAAAATAAAAGGCGAAAAAACAAAGAAGAAGGCTTTAACAAATTACGAATGTGTTAGCAATTGCCTAGGTGAGTTTGGTAGGTAAAATTACCCTCTTGCCCTCCCTCAAAATTACAAATGTGTTTTTGCACAAAACTTTAAAGGATATTGCGTTAGAAGTGTTGGTTGGATGTGGATTTACGTGCATCGAAATAATTCTGGATGTGATTGTGTATTTTTGAGTTGTGTTCTAAGTTATCTCTGTGACCAAAAGTGCTACGTGCACAACACAGAAGCACAACACAAACACAACCAATTTCTATCTATTTATTATTGTAATAAATAGTCAGGATTCACTCAAGCTCTTTTTCGAAAAAGTTAAACCTTTCCGTGGAAGAGTCTTTTTAAAAAAAAAGAACTTATTTTTTCGATAAAAGCTGCATATTGATGAAAATGCGTCACACATAAATCTTCACTGAAAGAGTATATATGCATGGTTCCAGCTGAAAATACTTGTGTTTGATTGAGAGTTTAGTTTAGTTTAGTTTTGGTAGTGGGTGTAGAGAGAAATAGAGTAATGATTGAAGATAGGGGTAATGATTGAAGAGAGATAGAGAGAGATGTGAAAGTAATAATTGAAAAAAATAGGGTAATGATTGAAAAAAGAAGTATGGTAATGATTGAAAAACAAAACAAAAACAAAACTAAAATGGCAAACGAACAAAAAGACTAGTCCTTATTCATCAGCAAAATAAATAAGGTTCTTGTACGATAAAAATTAGTCAGCCCGTTTTGATTGAGAAATTCTTCAGTGCCGAGCGGGCACGGGACAGCTGGTGCCGAACACGCATCTCGGCCGTCCAAACATGTTTTGGACAGCTCAGATCTGTTTGGGTAATTTTTAAGTGTAAAATTACCAAAACACCCCCTTAAGCCCAAACAGATCTGGGACGTCCAAAATACGTTTGGACAGCCGAAATGCGTGTTAGGCACCAACTGTCCTTGCCCGCTCGGCACTGAAGAATTTCTCGTTTTGATATGTTTCACAGTGCTCTTTGTACGATCCTTTTTCTAATGCAAAACCACTTGCCTTTTACCGAAGCACGGAGATAATCCAACTCTATGTTTTTGGGAAAATGCTATGTACCCCAAAAGAGTATCCAGAAATTACCCCGAATTTAAAAATCGATGGTCCAGATTGATTTTAAGTGAATCTGGAGCATTAATTTTCAAATTCGAAGTAATTTCTGGGTAATCTTTCGGGATACCTAGCACTCCTCTTTTTTTTGGGACATTAGAATGGACCCCACACATGCATCTGTACCTGTACACTATGATCACTATCGTAGTTTAGTTTCTTAACATCCTTCCTCCCTTAGTAAAGATAGAGGTACAGCAAAGGCTGTACAGCAGCCATATACAAATGATTTTTACGTTCGTCTCGGGTCCCGTAAAGATGATCGGAGCTGTTCATTTTGTTCAAAACATATTGTTTAAAGCCCCTATAAAAACTCATCTCATCCGATATCGGTAAAGGCGTTTTCGAATCATCCAACTTTGTTTCAGAATTTAGCCTAAATTCTGAGACAAAGTTGGATGATTCGTACATGCCTTTATCGATATCGGATTGAGATGATTTTTTACAGCGACCGTAAACAATATGTTTTGAATAAAATGAGCGGCTCCGATCATTTTTGGGAGACCTGAGATGGGCGCCAAAACCATCTGTACGTCACTGCTGTACAGCTTTTACTGTACCATTAGCAGCTCTCTTCCTCCCTCTCATCTTTAATCTTCTCCCTATATAATTCTTAGTTATCAAACGATTATTTTAGTCATTGTGCGTAAAATAACATGATGGCTAACGTACGCATACCCAAACCTATAATCTACCAAGTAGAAATATATAAACATAAAAATTATTTTTGTTATGACCGTAGAAGGTTTTGGCCCTTGCTATATATAGATTCAGCGTTCGCCACTGCTAGAGTCTTGTCCAAGCTATTTGGATTATGATTGTAGAAGGTTTTTATATATAGATTCTGTGTTCGCCGCTACCGATATAAAAAAGAAAAATGAACTTGTTTTATATGATAAATGTAGTTGTAGACTAATTTTTTTCTTGGCAAAAGGAATTTTATTAATCTCCGAAAAGTACAAAGATTAAAAGGACAAGGGCAACTGAAATGAAAGATTAATAACCCTACCCGGGACCCAAACGTTGGTGAGAGACCAACAAAAATCCTAATTGGGCCAAGCCCAAAGCCAAAACCGAAACCCTAAAAACAGCCCCCACCACCTGGACCGCCACCCCACTGGAAAACGCATCAATACCACCACCTGAATCCGAAGAATCAAATTGAAATGGATATAGATATTTAGATCTGATTAAAAGAAAGTTGACCAAGAAACTAGGTTATCAAAAAAAAAAATGTCAAGTAACTCATTTGTATATATCAGATACTCCATCTCATCTCAGATGAAATCTAAATGTTGTGCAAATATATGATAACCATAGCATTACTAGAGAAAATGTCGTGGTTAAGTTTTGAACTTAAAAGTCAAAACAAAAAATCCCATCAAAGTACGTTTTAACTTATTTTTACGAACCATCCTCACAAGAAGGCACGCAATTGATCATAGTGTGGAGCCCATGGTAGGGCTCATAATTCATGTCATAGTCATCTCCTTACGAGAATGCCATCGCCACATGATCATCATTCTAAAAAGTTTAAGTCAAATGATTTGAGTTGGTTCAATGATTTGAGTTAGTTCCAAGGGTAGTTGAGTAATATTATATGGAGTAGATTTTACGACCTAGCGTGATCACCATGGCCCATTGGTTCAGAAAAAAACACTTCATCGGTTCAGCCTGTCAAGTGTCAAATGACTCAAATGGAAAAGCGAAAGAAAAAATAAGCAACAGACAAATTAAGGGCGGTCCTTAAATTGTCGTAGCTTTCGTATCGTAGCATTCGTATGAACGTGGTACTGCGTGCATGATTTGACATGCACAAATTTGTTTGTATCGATTTTTGTCAACAAAATTTCTTTGTCAATCAAATTAACTTACATCGCTAGCTGGCTAGCCTTCAACCACCGCAATTATGGAGCCGCATGTGAAATGCGCTTGCGATTTCCCTCTCAGATCTGTTTTTCTTTTTCGAAATAATTTGAAATTATTTGACTTCTTTTACACGACTACAATAGACACTTCATTTCGTGGTGCAACATTTGTTACTCGTAAATTGAACCGCAGAAATTCACAGCTAAATTTGGACTCATATGTTGGTTTGACATTGATTTGGCTAAATTTGAGTTGCCCATTATATATGTGGAACCATTGACAGTCATACTTACTCCCACAACCCGGGAGTTCTTCTCTCTGCTAGGTTTCTAGAGGTGGCGCTGGTGGCCGTCGGTCGGTGATCGGTGGGGTGGGGCTTGGGTTTGAGTGTTTGGGATTTTTGGGATCGGGGCGCCGCTTGCCCCAGTTTTAGGTTTGGCTTTTGTAAATAAAAAAATAGTCATAATTTGACAAACTAACTTGGACCATTGGCATTTGCATTTCGGGCCACTAGAATTTATAATTTGATTCACATACGCATATTAAACTTCAACCATTGAAACTCACAAATGGAAGAATGCTACAATTTCAAGACACTCTTCTCTCTCTTTTGCCAAGTGCGGGAAGAAATTACACTACTCTATATGTCTAAGAGGAAGGGGAATGAAACATAGGGTATAAACCACGAGTGCAATAAGCGAGATTTGAACCCAAGACCTCCTATTTGGGCTAGAACCCAATTCACACGTAAATTCTTTTACTAGTTAGATAAAGTATCTCTAGCAGGCCTAGGGAATCTCATATCTTTCACTCCCTGTCAGGAGAAAAAATTGGGTGCGGGTACCACTCACGTGGTACATATTTTGTCGGCGATCCGAATCATTTAAACGTGTTTTGAATGGTCCAAATTTTAGAAAGAGAAAAAAGAGGAGAGAGAGTGGTGGGGTGATGGGAGAGTGAGGGAATAAATCAGAGCCGTTGGATAACTACTTGGACGGTCCGGATCGCCGTCGAAAACCGCCACGTAATACCCGCTCGGCACCCAAAAACTTCTCGTCTGTCAGCTGCCTCGCTTACTCATTTGGAACCTTTTCTATGTCTAATAGTCACATTTATATCATGAAAAATGAGTGCAGCTGTGCTGGTCGTTTTTTTCTAAACGTTCTTATCTTCCTTTCCAAATACATTTAAGGGTTACTTTTGTTGGCACATCTTTCTTTCAACTTTTTCATGCAGACTAGAAAGCACATTAAGCCCCCAAATGCTTCGGTGGCGGACGCAGAATTTTATAAAAATAACAGACTCGAAATATTTTTAAAAAAAATTGCTCGGAAGATCATGCATGATAAGAAGTAGTTTAATTTTAAATTATAATTATCAAGATTTCTAAGAGGCCAAAACATACAACTATATTCTATGTAGCAAAAATATACTACATTAGAAAAATGAGCCTACTAAAAAACTTAAGGTTTCGCGGCCCCTACTCGTATCCTCTTCTATTCACAACTGTATTTTAGTAGTCTCCTAAAAAACACCATACGCTTAATCATCGTTTTTTTTTTTTTTCCCTCTCAATAAAATTATCAAAAGGTGCAAAAATCCTTATCCTAGTACACCCCGAATTTCTCAATAATCCACCCAACTAAAGTGTTCTAGTTATCTTTTGACCATGGACAAACGAATCGTAAAAGGGTTCCCATTGTTTGATTGTGACGAACAATGGGCATTGGTGTGTCTGGCAGATGGAAGAAGTGGAACCGAGAGAAAAAAGGATTGGAGAGAGAGGTGGTCTCTGAGTTGCGATATGGATGAATGGATGGATGGACTGATGACTAGGGCTGCAATGAAGCTCGTGAGCACCTCGAGGCTCAGCTCAATTCGACTCCACCCGTTTAGTAATCGAACCAAGATCGAGCTTGAATTTTAGCCTCTTGAAGTAAACGAGTCAAGCTCAACATTCTAAAGTTCGGCTTGACTCGTTTAGTAAATGAACTGATCAGTTCGGCACATTACGAGCTTGAGTTTTCGGCTCGTTTACACTATAAATTTGGTTCGACTTGACTCGTTTACACCCTTACGAGTAGTGAGGACTGGGGAGAACGGTGGCAAAAGGGAGGGGAGATTGCAGAGAGACAGAGAATGCTAAAACTAAGAGGGGAGGCTATTACGATTTGGTAAAGATGGTGGTGGTTGGTGGCAGGGTGGGGCACTTAGGGATATCAACAATGCACCAAACACACAAATATTTAAATACACGCACTCACAATAGGAATGAGTCTCACACAAATTGAAAATATATGTACGTAAGTGTGTAGCCGGTTCATAACTTTCGAGGGCCAGAAGCGAATTTCTTGAATGAGGCTCACTCTATATTTTCATACAAAAGTTGGTTGACAAATAGTTTCATAAAAAAAACCATTACCAAAAATTTACCATTACAAAATTTGAATTGGGTATGTTTTGTGTGGGGAAGGCTTAGATTATATTAGGGGTCCTAAGAATTTGGAGGCCACATTTTTAACTCTTTTTTTATAGAGGCCTAAAGCTTAGGCTTATTTGGCTTCTCCCATAAGCCGACTCTGTCTGTGGTTATATATACTTAATTATTGTAGGGATATATCTTGGGTTCAAATCTCGCTTATTGCACTCGTGGTTTATACCCTACGTTCCATTCCCCTTCCTCTTAGACATATAGAGTAGTGTAATTTCTCCCCGCACTTGGCAAAAGAGAGAGAAGAGTGTCTTGAAATTGTAGCATTCTTCCATTTGTGAGTTTCAATGTTTGAAGTTTAATATGCATATGTGAATCAAATTATGAATTCTAGTGGCCCGAAATGCGAATGCCAATGGTCCAAGTTAGTTTGTCAAATTATGACTATTTTTTTATTTGCAAAAGTGACATTTTATTAAATCTTCATAATGGTACATCGAGTATCCAATAAAAAATTTTGAATGAAGCACCTAGTGGGTTAAGCCCAAATATTTGTGATATTTGTGATATTAATATCACAAATAACTCTATCTGCCAGAAATATAGTGTATTGGCAAAAATGAGCAAGAGATAACAGTATCTCAGATAAATAGTGTTGGTATCTCACAAACTTAATAAAGAGATAATATTATCTCATCGAAATCGTTTTCTGTTTGTATTTTACAACAAGGGATAAAGTAGGAGATATTAATATCACAATGTAAACACATGTAAATACTACATTACACAATATTTAACATATTGATGAGCCCTAACATAAAGAA